>NC_134885.1:13300424-13330424 GCF_041734735.1 Babylonia areolata | reverse complement strand
TAGTTCTGGGACGAGGGGTAAAAATGGTACTCTTCCTACGAATGATTTTTTTCCGGGAATTTCCAAAAAAGACACGGCGGTGCAAATTTCTTCATAATTTTTAACATAAAAACACCCTTGTTAAAGCGACATTTCAGATGAAATGGGAGAGAGACAGACAGACAGACAGACAGACAGAGAGAAAGAGAGACAGATAGAAAGATAGAGAGAGAGAGACAGATAGACAGAGAGAGTGAGGGAAAGAGAGAGATCGAGAGAGACAGATCGAGAGAGACAGACAGACAGACAGAAAGACAGACAAAGAAAGAGAGATAGAGACACTGACAGACAGAGACAGAGAGACAGATATATATATATATATAGAGAGAGAGAGAGAGAGAGAGAGAGAGAGAGAGAGACAGAGAGAGACAGAGATAGAGAGACAGACAGACAGAGACAGAGACAGACAGACAGAAAGAGACATATATATATAGAGAGAGAGACAGAGACAGACAGATAGACAGACAGACAAACACAGAAAGAGAGAAGAGAAGAAAGACACACGCACACGCGCGCACATGTATACACACACGCACACACACACACACACACGCGCGCGCGCGCGCACACAGTCAGAAAAAGAAAGAGCGCAGCGACTGCCCAGAACAAGCGCAGCCAGACCTCAAATGATCCCTAACACTCAGTGACACTTACAGGAAAACACTTTTTTTTTTTTTTTTTAAAGGAAAAAAAACAACAAAACCTTTGGAGAGATACATACACTGATATAGGTCTACAAAACGGATCCGGTTACGCGGGCCGAACAATGTGACAGTTGAACCCACAGCAGTTTCTACCCGTGGGGAAAGACGAGAAGCCATGATCAAGAGCATGGCAACAGGTTAGGAAAAAGATGAATACACACACACACACACACACACATATATATATATATATCTTTATTTTTCCTGAACTGCACGTCTTCATCTCAAACCATATCATTTGTTGGAAACGTTACAAAGCGGGGTGTCCGTTCCAAATGTCAGATCGAAAGGTAAGACAGGAAGGAAGGAGGGGAGGAAGAAGCAGCATGCGCGCGCGCGTGCACACACACGCACACACACACACCACAGCACCCAAACACACATAGATCTCTAAAAAAAAAAAAAAAACCACACACACACGTCCAAGCACCAACTCTCTCTCTCTCTCTCTCTCTCTCTCTCTCTCTCGCACGCACACACACACACACACGCGCGCGCGCGCGCGCACGCACAGACGCCTGTCTTCGAGATAACCTTGCCAACGTCAACGCGAACATCGGAAAGAAAGAACGAACGAACGAAGGAGGGAAAGAAAGAAAGAAAGAAAGAAAGAAAAGTAAAGAAAGGAAATAAAAAAACAATTAAAAACAAGAAGCAGAAAAAAACGGATTCTGTCACATGGATCATACATGTTTTTAGGGCCGTGGACACCTTGTGGACAAGGACTCATCGCCAGCATGACACAACCGCTTTCACCTTCACCGACAGCTCACTGCGACAAAATCGTAAACAGAGCACCCCCTCCTCATGCATTCTCACTCACACACACACACACACACGCACACACATACACACACATATCCCAGCCACCCAAGCGTTCATTCACAGCCTTGACATTCAGAATCCTGTCACACTCACAAAGTTAAATGACCTGTTCATTTCCTCAGAGCTGAACAAGAGGATGTGAATCCGAGGTCAGTGAACTGTTTTAACGAGGGAGGGGGGGACAGGGGGGAGGGGGGGGAGTGGGGGCCGGGGGGGAGTCACCCCAAAACCACACTGTCAACAAAACCCGATTCGCGGCAAGTCGCCTGTTGTTGCTGGGTTCAGCGACAAAGCGTTTCGAAAAAACATGCTTTCGTTTGATGTTCCGTGTTTAGCGGCAGTAACGACATTGGGTAGCACCTTCATTTAACGTCATTTCACATGTACCTGACACTACGTGATACAGCATGTGTGTGTGTGTGTGTGTGTGTGTGTGTGTGTGTGTGTGTAAGGAGTGAAAGTGGAGAAGAGAGAGGCAGAGAGAAAGATAGGGAAAGAGCGGCGTGAGACAGGAGATGGGGGAGTGAGATAGGAGGAGGAGATAAATGGGTGGGGAGAGAGAGAGAGAAAGCAGAGAGAGAGAGAAAGAGAGAGAAGGCAGAGAGAGAGAAAGCAGAGATAGAGAGAAAGCACAGAGAGAGAGAAAGAGAGAGAAGGCAGAGAGAGAGAGAAGGCAGAGAGAGAGAGAGGGAAAGAGCGGCGTGAGATAGGAGGAGGAGATAAATGGGAGAAAGAGAGAGAGAGAGACAGAGAGAGAAAAACACAGAGAGAAACACACAGAGACAGAGAGATAGACAGACTGACACAGGCTTACAGTGACTCATACAGAGAGAAACACATAATCAGACTGACATAGACAGACTGACATAGACTTGCAGACAGAGAGAAACAGACACTGAGACAGACGAACAGAGACCTACAGTGACTCAGACAGACAGACACGTGACTGATCGAGACATGCTAACTCAGACTCATACAGATTCAAGGGGAAAAAAAGAAAAAGAAGGAAAAACAAAAACAAAACAAAACAACCGCCTCCCCCCCCCCAAAAAATTCAGAGCCTTGAGTATACGTAACCGTCTTCAGACGTGATGGACTGGCTAACAAAAAAACGTTCAAAGAAAAAAACACACGAAACAACGCAAAACAAAACGAAACAAAGAAGAATAACAAATAAAACAAAAAGAAAAAAAGATTGTCAAACAGCGTCTGACAGATCCATTCCATCTCCACCCCAATGATGGATTCGGAGACCTGGGCAGCAAAGGGGAGTCAATCTGAATGAAGGTCGAAGGAAGGAGAGAGAGAGAGAGAGAGAAGCGAGAAAGGAGACAGACTTCACAAAAACTTAAGGACCACTTCATAAAAAAGCAAGTATGTGTTTTGGGCAATAATATCCCACTTCTTCCTCTCCCCTCCTCTGTGTGTCTGACGGAGTGAACGTCCACGTCTTTTTTTCTTTCTTTTTTTCCTGCCCCATCATCTGCACTGTTTCAGTGGCATTACTCCCACGCCGCTCATTTAGATTCCCCCATACACGGCCACACCCGAGTTCGTCCGTCGCAGTTCCAGCGTCGGCAGTCCACAGGGAACCATCGATGTTAGGTCGCCTGGAGGCCACACACCAGAGGAGACCCTGCACTGCTGCTGAGTCACTTCGGTGGTGTTCAGTGGTGCCTGTTCTGATTTTACGTACTTAGGACACCACCTACTAAGCCCCCTACTAACGACAATAATGGCTTAGTCGCGGAAACAGACTGAGTGAGCGTCCCTCCCAGAGTGGAGACCGCCACCACGTCCCTCAAACAACAGCCCCGACGAATCCGCCGATACTGACGATATTGACAGGACTCACCCCAAGCACAGAAGTGGAGGGGTATCGAAACTGAGGTCACCATGAGAGCAGGGCATGAAAGGCCACAGACTTTGAGACTATTTTGTTTATACTGATGACGATGAAGGCGTCCACGTCTTGTTTGTGAACACTGCTCATTCCGTCCTGAGGGGAAAAAACTGTGGATATTGCCTGTATCAGTTTGCTTCAAAATGCTACAAAATCGAGAGATGATATAAATCAAGCAAGCTGTCCATGGTCAACCACTGGCCTTACCTCTCTCACTGAACACACACGGCTGTGTTTCAAGCACACTTGCAGCATGCAACAGCTCGACAAATGCGTTTGAAAAATCGATGTTCAGCCAAACGTTTAATTACAGACATTCCGTGCCAGCTGTCGATTTTCATTGTGACAACAACAACAACAACAACAACAAAGAAAAAAAAAGAAAAGAAAAAAGCAGCAAGAACGCAACACCAAAGAGTGATGGCCTAGAGGTAACGCGTCCGCCAAGGAAGCGAGAGAATCTGAGGGCGCTGGTTCGAATCACGGCTCAGCCGCCGATATTTTCTCCCCCTCCACTAGACCTTGAGTGGTGGTCTGGACGCTAGTCATTCGGATGAGACGATAAACCGAGGTCCCGTGTGCAGCATGCACTTAGCGCACGTAAAAGAACCCACGGCAACAAAAGGGTTGTTCCTGGCAAAATTCTGTAGAAAAATCCACTTCGACAGGAAAAAACGAATAAAACTGCACGCAGGAAAAAATACAAAAAAATGGGTGGCGCTGTAGTGTAGCGACGCGCTCTCCCTGGGGAGAGCAGCCCCAATTTCACACAGAGAAATCTGTTGTGATAAAAAGGAATACAAATACAAATACACTGTCTACATTCTCCACAGTTTGCAAATAAATTCAGCAGTTTTCACCATGCCCCAAAGAAGAAAGCTTGCGCTAGTTAGTCCCCAAGTGATCATCCTTCACGTTTTGTGAACACTGTAGATGACAAAGAAAGGAAGCAACAGTGGTGTGTGTGTGTGTGTGTGTGTGTGTGTGTGTGTGTGTGTGTGTGTGTGTGTGTGTGTGAGGAAAGAGAGAGAAAGGGAGAGAGAGAGAGAAAGCGAGAAAGACAGCGACACAGAGAGAGAGAGAGAGAGACAATAATCGAAGGAAGGAAGATAATGTACTTTGCTCCTCAAAGCCCAAGGCCACACGATGGCTATGAGGAGGAGAGGGGGGCCGGGGGGAGGGGATGATGAATGAAATTTGAAACCTCCCCCATCTGAAATCTCCCCCCACCGCACCCCCAAATCACCCGCAACCCCCCCCCCCCCACCCCCACCCCCCCCAAAAAACAACAACAGTAGGTGGGGGGCTGAATGTGGAAGTGAAGAGCAGACTGGAGGTGGGGACGAGGAGACAGGAGGAAAAAGAAACAGAAGAGAAAGAAGAAAAAAGAAGAGGAAGAAGAGGAAAGAGAAGCCTTTCGATCTCATGTATCATCATAATTTGAACACTATATGTATTATATGTGTATATATATATATATATATATATATATATATATATGTGTGTGTGTGTGTGTGTGTGTGTGTGTGTGTGTGTGTGTGTGTGTGTGTGTGTGTGTACAGAGAGACAGAGACAGAAAGAGAGAGAGAAACAGATATATATATATATATATATATATATATATATATATATATATATATATCCTAATCAAAATCATTATTCCACCAGAAAATCTCCCCTGGGAGAAAGGAAAAAAAAAGAGAAGAGAGAGAGAGAGAGAGAGAGAGAGAGAGAGAGAGAGAGAGAGAGAGAATGAAAATGAAAAACCGATTTATTTCTCTGCAGTCCTGAACAGTTTGTTGTTGTTGTTGTTGTTTTAGTTTCTAATTCATTAAATGATCATGAATAATGAACTGTTTTATCTGATAATGCTTTCAAACACACAATGCTCCAAAGACAATTAAAGTTAATCTACCCACGAGCACCAGGTACTTTCAATGTTTTTGTCTTCCACATGCATAAATGATGTGAAGATGTATAAAACAGTTCCTCTCCCCCCTCTCTCTTTCTCATTCTGTGTGTGTGTGTGTGTGTGTGTGTGTGTGTGTGTGTGTGTGTGTGTGTGTGTGTGTGTGTGTGTGTGTGTGCACGCAGAGGTCGAGTGCTATTCATCGATTTTACGTCTTTTTACTAAGAGTGATATTGATTAGACGAAAAGAAGAAGAAGAAGAAGGAGAAGAAGAAATCATAGATAAATAAAAGGAAAAGAGAAGTGCAGTCTGGGGGTCTGTGTGTGTGTGTGTCTGTGTATGTGTGTGTGTGTGTGTGTGTGTGTGCGCGCGCACGCGTGTCCAGCATCATAAATCGCGTATGTATGCATGTGTATTTGTGAGTGAGTGTGTGTGTTTTGTGTGTGTGTGTGTGTGTGCGCGCACGCGCTCGCGTGTCCAGCATCATAAATCCTGCATGTTTGTCCTCAGCAAACCTTTGACGTTCTCTTCGATTCGAGTTCAAACGACGCGCAAATAAGCTGGAGGAGGCTTAAGACAGTTTCTTTCAGTTCTTTTGTCTTCTCTCCCCACCCCCCGCTCACCCTAACCCCCACATGCACACACCACCCGAATGGCGTCGGAAAAGACGAAGACTTTCTCCGTGAATGGAGAACGTCAGCAATGGAAAAATCAAACCAACCAACCAGAAAGAAACAACAAAACAAACACACAAACAACAAACAAACAAAAACCCCACAGTGTGGTGCATACGAAAATACTTCCTGGATCAAAACTACAGATTAAAAAAGGCTTTAGACACGACGTCTCCCCAAGGCACAGCTTTTAGTTGAAGGCTTTTTGCAACAAGAAAACGTATCCGTGAAGATCAAAATGCAAGCAACCTTCTCATTATTATTATTATTATCTTATTTTATTTATTTTTATACTGCAAGTCCAATGTTTTTCTAATCACCAAACGGGCGCAATAGCCGAGTGGTTTGAGCGTTGGACTTTCAATCTGAGGGTCCCGGGTTCGAATCACGGTAACGGCGCCTAGTGGGTCAAGGGTGGAGAATTTTCCGATCTCCCAAGTCAACATATGTGCAGACCTGCTAGTGCCCGAATCCCCTTCGTGTGTATACGCACGCAGATCAAATACGCACGTTACACAGATCCTGTAACCCATATCAGTGTTCGGTGGGTTATGGAGACACGAAAATACCCAGCATGCATAAACCACGACAGAGTCATCGGCAAGTCTCGCACATGACTCAGTACTGTTCCTTAGATTCTTATTTTTTCCTGGAAATATTATAGTTTGCTGAGGAAGTATGGAGGGAAAGGGGAAGGGAGGGCGGGTGGTCGACCAGCTGTTTCCATGTGCTCATAAAATCATCTATCATTAAACATTTCGAGTTCTCTCCCTCTCTCTCCCCAACCCCCCCCCCCCCCCATCCCCCCCGCTCCCCCACTCACGACCCCCCTCACCGGAGGAAAATTCTTGGACAATAAAGCCCAATTTGCCACAGACTAAACAAAACTGACGGAAACGCTACAGTTGTTTAACACACGAGGCAGCATAAATACAGGATAAACAACTCATAAACATTCAATTTTCAACGGATAAGCACACGACGTGTATTCATTTTCCATGCTGAACAACCGTCAAATATCAATTTTCAACAGATAAAGCAAAACAAAACAAAACAAACAAACAAAAAAACCCGATGTATATGCCTTTACAAACGGATTTTTTAAACAAACAACATTCATTTCCCACAATTTACGTTGGCATCTGTCTGGTTTCTTGTCCAGGAATCCCACACACAAACACACACGCGCAAGGAAATCCCTTAAAGACGGGGACACACAAACTCTCACACACATACAAAAACATACACGCATACACAAGCGCACGCACGCGCGCGCGCACACACACACACACACACACACACAAAGCATGCTCCCCATTTCGTAACCACTTCCTCCCCCCCCCCCCCCCCCCAACACACACACACCGTCGATTCCTTAAAGAAACTGGAAAATCGCACAAATCCCAGCTCCTCTCCCAGTTAATTCAATTTCATGTCGGTGCTCGAGCGCGCCAGTGCCAAGGAGGGAGAGAGTGAAGGGGGCAGGGGGGGGGGGGGGGGGGAAGAGAGAGAGAGTGGGGGGAAAGACAGTGATACATGGGGGACGAGGACAGAGAGAGAAGGGGAGAGAGAGAAGGGGAGAGAGAGAGAGGGACAGAGAGAGAGGGAGAGAGAGAGACAGAGGGAGAGACCTTACAGAGACAGAAAGGGAAGGAGGGGGAGACAGACGGAGAGTGACTGAGAGACACTGAGACAGACAGACAGACAGAGAAAGAGAGAGACAGAGAGAGAAACACACACACACACAATGAGAGACAGAGAGAGAGAGACAGACAGAGATCCAGGTGGTTGAAGGGGAGAGCGGGGGGGGGGGGGGGGGGGGGGAGACAGAGGGACAGGAGGAAGAGGACAGACATTCAGAAGGAGAGAGATAGACAGAACAAGATAGAGACAGAGTGAGTGAGAGAGAGAGAGAGGAAAGGGGCGAAAGAGAGGAGAGAGAGAGAAGGGGCGAGAGAGAGAGAGAGAGAGAAAAGGGGCGAGAGAGAGGAGAGAGAGAGAGAGAGAGAGAGGAAAGGGGCGAAAGAGAGGAGAGAGTGAGGAGAGAGAATAAGCGCATATGTGGTATATGTGCGTGCCTCTGTGTATGTGTGTGTGTGTGTGTGTGTGTGTGTGTATGTGTGCACGCGCACGCGCGCGCGTGTATGTGTGTTGAAAAAGTTTGCGATCTCTCTCATTCCACGGTGGGTTTACAGATGTCCGCAAATTATATCGCGCAGACCTGACTCCAGACGAGTTTGCTCTTTCTCTGTGTAAGGGGAGGAGGGAGAGAGACAGACAGACAGACAGACAGGGAGAAACAGAGAGGGAAAGAGTGAGTGTGTGTGGGGAGAGAGAGAGAGAGAGAGACAGAGAGAGAGACAGAGAGAGAGACAGAGAGATGGAATGAGGCCTGTGTGTGTGTGTGTGTGTGTGTGTGTGTGTGTGTGTGTGTGTGCGCGCGCGCGCGCGCGTGCACGCGCGTGTGTATGTGTATGTTGGGTGAACAGAGAGAGCGAGAGCGAGAGTGAGAGACAGAGATCTAAACAAAAAGGGAGATAATGAGAGAGAAATAGATGACTTTCAAATCAATCAGTGATAACTGCTTCATCAGTTAGGCAACAAACAAACAAAAAACAGTCACGGCTTGTTCTCTCTATTATGTCTATATCCTCAAATTCAAAGACAGTCACGGAAAGCACGCGCATGTCCGCACACCCACACACACGCTCGCTCTCTCTCTACCTCTCTCTGACACACACACACACACACGCTGGCTCTCTCTCTCTCTCTGACACACACCCACACACACGCTCGCTCTCTCTCTCTCTCTCTCTGACACACACACACACACACACACACACACGCTCGCTCTCTCTCTCTCTCTCTCTCTGACACACACACACACACGCTCGCTCTCTCTCTCTCTCTCTCTCTCTGACACACACACCCACACACACGCTCGCTCTCCCTCTCTCTGACACCCACACACACACACGCTCTCTCTCTCTCTCTCACACACACACACGCACACACACACACACACACAAAAGCAATAAAGGCTCATCGGATGACACAAAGACACGCAATAAAATAAGGAGATAACGATAAAACTAGCCAGCCCTTCGGCATCTCCGTTTTCCAAAAAGCAAAAAAACGGGGAAAAAATACTCCAAAATAACTCCTGGTTTAATTAAACTTGATGCCTCAAAAGACGCCATTACAGAGATCACAGGTCTTTTTTAATTCCTTTCTCTTTTTTTTCTTCTCCGTTTTATGGCGAGCCGAACTGCTGTACACTGCCTGGTCAGTGCCTTGGGGTTTATGAGAAGGTCTGGGATCTGCTTTATTTCATTTTGTTTATTCTTATATCATTAAAAACATATATTTACAACCTAATTATGTGGTGTGGCGTATATATATATATCGATCTATCCGCACGCTCTTGCCACCTCTTTCAGACTGAAACAAATTGCTGCCCACTTGCTTCGAACTCAACAAACTGACAGCCACACACGCGATGAGCTCGCCCATTACGGAACGGAGCGAAAAAGTAACGTCGCTTTCCGCGCCAAAAAAACAACAAAAACCAACTTGTGTCAGCGAGTTTGATGATCAATTTCAGTTCCTGTTTCAAGGAGGCGTTCAAAGAGTGCGGACTGATACATATTCGCTACACCTCATCCGCTAACCCCCCCCCCCCCCCCTCATTCCCCTACCCCCACTAAAAAAAAAATAAAAATAAAAAACAACCTTCGCTTGTACACCTCATCCGCTAAAAAAAAAAAAAAACACACAAAAAAAAAACAGCAAAAAAACACAAGCAAACAAAAACTAAAAAACCAAAACAAAACCAAGCAACCTACCCCACATAAACCAAACGCGCTGGTGAGAGTCTTGAGGGTTTAATATAAGTATACAAATATATAGTTTAAAACATTGCAATCGAAACGAAATAAGACAAATAAACCCATCATAACAGATAAGTATAAATGCACCAAAATACAATTTAAATTTAACACCTATGAAGGGAAAAGATCGAAACAAAATAAGAAAAAGAACAACAACAACAAAAAGATCCACGCTCAGCGAACACGTGCACACCACACGCACTAACATGCACACCTACACGAGCGTACACACACACACACAGACACGCACACACACACACATACACACAACGTGAATGCTGGTCTCCCCTTCGGTGGTTGAAGGACGAGTCGGCAAGCAGAACGCTCAATGGAGAACAGAACGCTCATTCACCAACTTCGGTTCTATTAGTATTGTGACAATTCTTATCGCTTCTGCTATCATCATCATCATCATAATCAGTAGTAGTAGTAGTACAAAAAAATACTACTACTGATGATGATGATGATAATAGCAGAAGCAATAAGAATTGTCATAATATTTGTTGTGCTGACCACCTTGTACTGCTGTGAAACATGGACGACGCATCGCCGTCACATTCAACGACTTCAGCAGTTTCACCAGAGATGCCTACGAAAGATCCTCGGCATAAAGTGACAAGACAGGGTCTCCAACCTCCAGGTCTTAGAGAGGAGCGGCCTGCCCAGCATAGAAAGCCTGCTGATCCAGTGCCAGCTACGCTGGACAGGGCATGTCCGCATGACAGACAGCAGGATCCCGAAGATGCTCTTGTATGGCCAGCTGAAGGAAGGCCACCGCGAACTTGGAAGACCCTGCAAGCGCTTCAAGGACACCTTGAAGACAAACCTCAAAGCCTGTGACATAGACATCGCTTCCTGGGAAACTGATGTCCTTGACCGCTCTCGCTGGAGGATGCTGTGTGCTCTAGTGGCGTAAAGACGTTTGAAAACAAGAGAACGCTGGCCATTAAAGAGAAGCGTGAGCGAAGGAAGCAGAGCTCAACTTCTGGAGATGTTTTCCCTTGCAACACCCGTGGGAAGTGCTGCGCATCCAGAATCGGCCTCTTCTCCCATATGAGGACACACACCAACAGATAAGCCTGCCTGTCCACTCATCCGTCGGTCCGACGGGAGACTCCATCAGGAGCAGCAGTAGTAGTAAGTTTTGTTCCTGTTGTTACTATTTCTTAGATAACAGAAAGGCGGGCTGAAAACAGGTACATTATGTGTTTGCACAAAACAACGCGTAAATAAATCACCGTGACGTCAGTCAAGACGCTTTCATCAAACCTTGGACACAAACAGCTCCTGGGACGTCAGTGTCCATGATCAAACTGTGAGATGGATCGCGAGGACCGGAAAACATAACTCATGTGGAACTCAAATCCCGGAGTGAAGTGATGGCAAGTCTTCAGGATCCCCCGTGAAGCCTCCCAGTACTGGGGAGATCGAAGAGGCATTCATTCTGTCTTGACTGAGACTCGTCTGGAGTCTGGGTATTCATTAATGACATACTTAGAGCTCTACCCTACCGTCCACCCCCCACCCCCACCTTATCTTGTTAACTAAGAGACACCGCATGTGTTTGTGTGTGTGTGTGTGTGTGTGTGTGTGTGTGTGTGTGTACAAATATAATACATTTGCATTCCTAGCTTGCACATACATTATTTCACAAACCAATGTCTTCCTAAAGCCGCAAGTAATAGTAATAGTAGGAGAAGAGGCAGTATGCAGTAGAAGTAGCATAGGCAACGCAGCAGCGGAAACAGCAGTAGCAGCAGCATTAATGGAACAAAATCGTGGCCGGTGTCCTGAGTCAAGAAGAGTAACATACATCACACTTTTCACACCTCTCAACAAGAAATACGTCGCCTACAATTCATGGTGCAGAATCGTTTGTACACATGGTGAAATAATGACCGCCTCCCCCCCCCCTCCCCCCACCTCCCTCCCCTAAGGCTTTGAATATAACTGCCAGTGCACAGCGACCCATCCGTGAACCGTAATAAAGTATTAATGGACACTGTCTTGTAAAAACACCCTGTATCATTATCATCATGAACTGTGTAACGATCAATCAGATAACGATGAATGGCTTTTTGAGATCTTGTGACAGAGAACTAAACGTCTATCTGCATGAGATGTCGACGTGTCTGGAAAAAAAAAAGAAAGAAAGAAAAGGAGAGTACTTGACGTCACTCCATGACGCAGATTCCGTCTCGTTTTCAGTAGCAGATACAGATACAGATACAGAAGTTGTGACTATAATAAGCCTCACGGCTTTTCCACGTCCCTTCTTGAAATATGTACTTTGAGGTTTGCATTTACATGCTAATTGGCCTATCAATTAATTGTCAAAATCATATTTCTGAGCTAATGATCTTGGGTCGTTATCCAGAAGATTTTTGAAGTGGGTTACAGTGTTAGCTGATTTTGTTACCTTTAATAGTGCATTCCATCCTTCAGCAGCTCTGATGCTGAAGGATGATTTGCGAACATTTGTCCTACAAAATTGTGTATAAAAATTTGTATTTGAACTTCTGGTTATATCAGATTTGTTAGTTGAGAAAAAAGTGTTCGGGTCAATGTCATCAATTTTGTTTATGATCTTGAAAACTTGTATCATATCTCCCCTATAGCGTCTGTATTTCAACGAGTGTAAATTCAGTTGTATCAACCGATTTTGGTAATCTAACTGCCTCAGTTCTGGCACCATTCTTGTTGCTCTCCTTTGAACCCGTTCAACTGCCACAGATTGTCTTTTAATCTGGGATACCAAATTATATTTCCATATACTAGTATCGGTCGTACAATAGTCTTATAGAAGTTAGTAAATAGATCTTCATCCATAAAAGTAAAAGTTCTTCTTATAATACCCAATGTCTTAATCGCTTTATTTATAGCTGACTGAATGTGGGCATTAAAAGACAAATTTTGATCAAATATTACACCCAAGTCTTTTTCCTCAACACACTAAAAAATAACACTAGTGGTTTCGTCTATTTTCATAACATAGTCATGCTTTGGAATATTTTTTTCCTGAGTGTAGAACTTTACATCTGGACACGTTAAAATACAAATTCCAATTATTTGACCAATTTAGTAAATTGTTCATATCATCTTGCAATTTCATGGAATTTTCAGTTTTATCATAAATTTTAATATCATCAGCAAAAACTTTACAACAGCTACTTACACAATCTAATAAATCATTTATAAATATAGTGAATAAGACTGGCCCCAGAATACTACCCTACTATCTATGAATTGTGTTTAATCCTCCATCACCTCTAAAAGCTGTGCTATACATGATCTGTGTTTTCTAACTCCACGCTGGCATGGTGAATAGAAACTGTAGCAAGCGTTCTGTTCTCACTGCCATGCCCAGCCAGTGCTGTGTGAAGAAACCAAGTCAGGGAACGACCTTCCAACGACGGCTAAAGTACCCACCCCGAACGTAAGGGTGAAATTTGTGTAAACTGGAGGTGGGGGGCGCTTACTGGGTAGTTTACAGTAATGTCCCCGTCACCCCACGAAACATCCCCCCCTCCCAGCAACAATCATGCCCCTGAAACCGAAGATGTTTAACTCACTCAGTACGGCCAGCCCTCTCTTCTCCTCTGCACAGACCCCTCGGATGTCCTGTGGGTGTCTGAATGACCCAACCTTTAGATTCCGTTGTCAGAATTGTATTTTTTGTCAACATTCAACTCTTCAGTATAAGAGCCTTCCGCTTGCAATATTTTGATGATGGTAGTTGGGGTGAAACGCTGTTAACGTCGTCTCTTTCGCCGTTCGTATGGAGAGAGTTAAATGACCCAGAGCCTGTTATTTTTACCTTTTCAACTTTTTAATTAAAGCGCAGTAATCCAAGTCTCCGCACGGATTTATGTCGGCCGATACGCCGGCACGCTGCTAGAGTTTTAATACACTGCCATGTTGTGCCACCGCTACCACCCACACCCCCAGCCAAGACATAAGCAACTGATATCGGTGTCTTTGCCCCGACGCAATGCTGTAATGTCCACTGCTCCCCTTTCCGAGTGTTAAAATTAATTTAAAAAAAAAAAAATCTATCAACAAACTTGATGGGTCGCCGTTACACCGGTGTCAACGTGTTCGTTGTGGCGAGTTGAGTCACCTGGATGTCATCTCTCCCCCACCCCCCACACCGCCCCTCTTCCCCGTCCCTATCTTGGTGTCATCCCGATTCGCCTATCACCGAACTGGTGATCCATATTCGCCTATTCCCAGTTCCCCCATACACTCAGGGAGAGTGTGTGCATACGTGTTTTATGGGGTTGGCAGGAGTGTGTGTGTGTGTGTGTGTGTGTGTGTGCGAGCATGCGCGCGAGCGTGTGTGCATATGAGAGAGAGAGGCAGAGAGAGAGAGAGAGAGAGAGGCACAGAGAGAGAGGAGAAGGGGGTGAGAGAGACAGGCTGAACTGGCGAAACGGAACTGGCAGGAAGGGCTGGTCGACATCAGTTAGCAGTGCCCTTAACCCCCAAGGCTACTTTGTTCGGCACCAGTCAATGATCCTGTTCCCAATGAAGACGTATTCCAATATGGATAGCCCCCATCCCCCCTCTTCACACACACACAAAAAAAAACAACAACAACAAACAACCAAAAACAACAACAACACTTTCTATAATTGAATCATATTATTCTCATCCTGTTCCAGACACACATTGAAAAAAAAAAACCCAAAAAAACCAAACCAACCCAAAACAACACACAAATAATGACGGAAGGAAAGGGATTTAAAAACACAACAACAAAAACACCATACAAATATATATATTCACAAATGGTTGAAATACATATTGTACATGCACACACATGAGTGGAGTGATGGCCTAGAGGTAATGCGTCCGCCTAGGAAGCGAGAGAATCTGAGCGTGCTGGTTCAAATCACAGCTCAGCTGTCAGTATTTTCTCCCCCTCCACTAGACCTTGGGTGGTTGTCTGGACGCTAGTCATTCGGTTGAGACCATGTTGAGGTCCCATGTGTAGAATACACTTAGTGCACGTAAAAGAACCCACAGCAACAAAAGGGTTGTTCCTGGCAAAATTCTGTAGAAAAATCCACTTCGATAGGAAAAACAAATAAAACTGTATGCAGGAAAAAATACAAAAAAATGGGTGGCGCTGTAGTGTAGCGATGCGCTCTCCCTGGGGAGAGCAGCCTGAATTTCACACAGAGAAATCTGTTGCGATAAAAAGAAATACAAATACAAATACAAATCGTACAAACCCACACAAACATACACACCACACATCCTACCCCCACTCACTCTCTAGGACAAAAATACAGACATGCATACACAAGCACATACTGCACACAATTACATACACAAAAACACACTGCACAGAGACACACACTACACACACTACAAACACATGAACGCAACACGCACTCACAACAGACAGACAGACAGACAAACCCACAAGAATAAGCATAGGACCAGGAGATGCACAAAAATCCTCTCCCAACATTTTTTCTCTGCTTTACCCTCCTCAAGGAGGAACATTACACATGCACCACACAGGGGAATGCAGGATTATGAATACTGTATGCCAACTCCAGAAAGAAGAACAATCCACTCTGCAATGCTGCTGTTGTTCCCCAAAGCGGAATAATAGGGCGTTTAAATCACTCGAAGTGACAAATCAAGTTGCTAATAGCCCAGTCGAATGGGCGCAAAGGGGCCATTTTTTTCAGGGTTGATGCGAACTGACTCCAAGTGTAACTGGGTAGAGACCTCCGCAGCAGAGGAATATTTCAATTTCAACCGTTTAACTTTTATTTTCCAGAGACGTGTTTTGCAGTGCTTGTGCGTGTGCCTGTGCGTGTGTGTGTGTGCGTGTGTGTGTGAACATGTGTCTGAACGTGCATATGAAAATGTGCGTGCGTTTATTAATGCACATGCTTGCGAGTGTTTGAGTGCACGCGCGCATACATGTATGCACTCATGAGTGATAGTATGTATATGTGTATGTGAGTGAGAGTGTGTGTGTGGTTGCATGTGAGCATGTGAGAGAGAGAGAGAGGGAGAGAGAGGGAGAGAGAGACGTAACAAAATTTTACTTGACCAGGGTACATTTCCCCCCCAGCCCTGATGGTGGGCTTTGGGGGTGAGGGTAAAAAGAAATAAGAACAAGAGAGGCAAGGCCTTCAAGACTCACTTGTGATACACTTTAAAAAAAAATCCAAGCTTTTTATGTATTGAGTATAATTTCAAAATGTAATGTTTAAGATGAGAAATATCAGTTTAAAGCAAATTAACTCCCCTAGCATTAATTACAGAGTAATTTCCCTTTTTTGCTGTCTGCACCAAAACGTTTGCAAAATAAATAAAACTTCCATGCTGAGCAAAAGAAGTTCCTGTTTGAACAGAAAATGATAATAATGACTGCTCTTGTTGTTGGGTCAGAATATCAGATCAAAGTGCCAAGTTTTGAGAATACAAAAAGTATAAATATAACAGTAAATACAGTTTGCATATAATTAGGCTTCATTTTTTTTTTTTTTTTTTTTTTTGGTGCCCATCCCAGAGGTGCAATATTGTTTTAAACAAGATGACTGGAAAGAACTGAATTTTTCCTATTTTTATGCCTAATTTGGTGTCAACTGACAAAGTATTTGCAGAGAAAATGTCAATGTTAAAGTTTACCACAGACACACAGACACAGACACAGACACACACACACAGACAACCGAACACCGGGTTAAAACATAGACTCACTTTGTTTACACAAGTGAGTCAAAAATGACTTGAAAAAAGAAAAAAAGAAAAAGAAAGAAAAGGAAGAATAGGGGAACATGGACAATAAATACAATAGAGATTCATTAACCTGACAGGAAACAAAATGGAATACTAAACAACACAAGATTCCGATGAAAAAAAAGAAGAGAAAAAGTAACAACATACAACAAACAAGGACTCCTCTCTATTTCTCCCCCACCCTCCTCCCCACCCTCTGTGCATGCGTGCGTGCGCGTGTGTGTGTGTGAGCGTGCCTGCACCATCTGCTTGCACTTAGCAGGGAGCACACAAGCGACTGTCATGTCATTCTGACAATTTACATGTGCGAGGATAGGGTATGTACGTCTGTATCTGTGTGTAAGTGAGAGAGAGAGAGAAGAGAGAGAGAGAGAACTCAAACTCAAATGTGGGTAAAAGGATTTAAGCTACAAGCTTCTTTTCGCCATGCTCACACAAATGAATAAATAAACAGATAAATGAATGAATAATAAACAAAATAAAAACATCAAAACAAAGTAGAACAAAGAAGAAAAAAAAAAAAGAAAAGGAGGAGAAGGAGGCGGAGGAGGAAGTCAACAACAAAAGAAATAAGAAAGAAAGGAAGAAAAACATCATCAACTTGATCAAATCAAATTTTATAATGAAATGTGATTAACAAATTTTAATCAATCCAAATACCAGTTTCAACCAAATTATACATTATTTCTCTAATACGAAAAACAACAACAACAACAACACACACAAAAACATACGGAACAGCCATCAACTAGCAAAAACTGTAAACCATGTTTTTAAAAAACGATAAAAACTGAGAGAGAGAGAGAGAGAGAGAGTGTGTGTGTGTGTGTGTGTGTGTGTTTAGTCTTGCTAACAGCACTCGGCAGCTGCATAATATTATCCAGTCACCCTCAAAGGTCGCACTCTCTCCTAATTAGCTGAATTATCTTCCTGGATACAGCCTCCTGGTCAACTAGAGTCCATGTTCCGCAACAAATCTACAGCTTGCAGAAGTGAAGCTACCCACAGCAAAAAAAACAGCAAAGCATTATATATATTATCGTACAAACAGATGGTGCAGTCACCAAAGATCGGCCGGGCTGGAACACACTGCAAAGCAACATGAAAAAAAAAAAACACCACCAAAAAAATGTTGGGAGAGAATGCTGTGTAAAAACTGAAGCAGAAAGACATGCTGACCAGTAGCTGGCATCCATACATGTGTATGACTGGAGATCAACATGTGTTGTGTTTCCATAGCCCACTCAACACTGGCACAGATCCAATGATCTATGATGTAGGTATTGGAGTATCTCCACTCTATGAGAATTCACACAATGGGGATAAAGGCACCAGCAGGTCTGCATTTTATGTTGACCTGAGATATCTTAAAAAAATTTTTTTTTAAATCTCCCACTAAATTTGTGGAGTGATGGCTTAGAGGTAACACATCCACCAAGGAAGTGAGAGAATCTGAGCGCGCTGGTTTGAATCACAGCTCAGCCGCCGATATTTTCTCCCCCTCCACTATACCTTGAGTGGTAGGCTGGACGCTAGTCATTTGGATGAGACGATAAACCGAGGTACCGTGTGCAGCATGCACTTAGAGCACGTAAAAGAACCCAAGGCAACAAAAGGGTTGTTCCTGGCAAAATTCTGTAGAAAAATCCACTTCGATAGGAAAAACAAACAAAACTGCATGCAGGAAAAAATACCAAAAAAAAAGGGTGGTGCTGTAGTGTAGCGACATGCTCTCCCTGAATTTCACACAGAAAAATCTGTTGTGATAAAAAGAGAAATACAATACAATACAAATACAATACAATCAATCAACCTGGCACTGATAACAGGATCAAACCCAGGACCTTCTGATTGGAAGTCCAATGCTTTAACCATTCAGTGATTTTGTCCTTCATATTTTCAATGTATAAAATTAACTGACATGGAAAAACGAATCTCCTTAGCTTGGAAAGAGACATATTTTTATTGGATATATCCAATAAAAATACATACATTCAAGTTGTTTTTATTATGTGGCTGGAACAGGAACTGAACTGGTTTCCAGGTGAGTCATTTTGTGCAGTTCATGAGACCTCAATGCAGTCGTCTACCATGGACACTACTGTATCTTTGCCAGTTCAAAGCCCCAAGACAACCATGGCAGCAAGTAACGCTGTTCATTCAAGCAAACAGGTCACTGACAGACTGGTTTTCACTGAAGCATATACCGTAGCTGCATAATATACACATGGAGCAAAATAAACAACCCCTAAATCCCTTCCTCCCCCCATCCCCCCCACCACCACCCCCCTAAAAAAAACAAAAAAACAAAGCCACGATAAGCCTCTTAAAGTTTGTGTTATATAACTTTATTTTCTTCCATCAGAACAACTATTTGTTGTTGTTTTTTTGCTTTTGTGCACATGGTCTGTTTTGTTTACATGTAATGATGTTTAGTTTATCATTAAGTCATTCCATCAAGGAAGAAAAATCATTGACAATTTTTTAAAATGTTTTTGAAAGCACATAAATCTTACAAGAACACTTATCAGTTTTACCAGTGATATTTGGATATGTATCTACGAATGTGTGTGTGTGTGTGTGTGTGTGTGTGTGTGTGTGTGTGTGTGTGTGTGTGTGTGTGTGTGTGTGTGTGTGTGTGTTGTGTTCCTCAATTCAATGTCTATTCATTTGGTGTGATTCTGGATTGCATGTTGGATACAAGAGAGTGTGTGGAAGTATACATGTTCATTTAACGTCTGCTCCTATTGTGTGTGTGTGTGTTTTTTTGGGTTTTTTTCTGTTGTGGGTTTGTTTTTTTTTGTTTGTTTTTTTTTACAGTGTGTTAGATAAGACGTGCAAGACAAATTACATTATGTAATCCTCACGTACACATGCTGCTGCATACAGCAGTGAGAAAAAGGGCACGTCATGCATGCCTGACTGTGCACATAAATAAACGTGTGTGTGGAAGAGGCAAACATGGGGCTGTTCAGTCTTGCTGAAGAAAACATGTGGTGACAGCTTCTACTGTTTTTTTGTTTTTTAATTTATTATAGTTAAAGCTTCGTGGGAAACTGCCACTGCCTTCTTCTCTCAAAAGTTCTAATTTATCACAACCAGGAGTATTTCAACCATCTACCCTTTAACGCAGACACAGACACACAGATACACACTCAACGATACACCAAACACACACACACATCCACACAAACACACACACACACATGCGCACAGAGGGATTTTCACTGGTGGTTCAGAAGCTTTTTGTGTCTGCTTATTAAGTGGTGTAAATGAGTTTTCCTGATCAAAATGTAGGTATGCAGTTCCCAAGAAGAAGTCCAAATACAGGCTTGCGGCTGACATCGTGATCTGAGAGCTTTTGTCAATCTTCTCTCTGCGAGGTGACCACCCCTCACTCAACAGCATGCTCGCCGGCAGCAGTTATGGGGTTAATCCTTCATGTGAACAAAGTCGGCATCACACACATAGCTTCCTATCTCATTAATAAAGATGTGTTGCATCGTACTGTATTGTATTGTATTGCATTGTTTTGTATTGTATTGCACTGTATTGTATTGTATTGTATTGCATTGCACTGTATTGTATTGCATTGCATTGCATTGCATTGCATTGTAATGTATTGTATTGTATTGTATTGTATTGTATCACTCATCCGATTGCATCATTAGCTTTTTTTCTTTTAATATAGAACTTGCCGAAATAGGCTTTGTTGATGACAAATCAGAAAACAACCTTCATCACGTTACTTTTGTGAATCGTATACATATGCATCACAGTGATTATCATCCACTTTGGACAAATTAAAACATAATGTCACATCGACAAGAAAGGGACAGAAAAGAAAGACCGACAGGTGCTCTGGATAGATATTACAGACAAAAAAAAAAAAAAAAAAGACAATGCGTGTTTGCACATATTTGTTCTGTCACTGGCTCTTCCTTTTGTCATTCCTCTAGGTTGATGCCTTCATGTCCAACACTCGGCTTATATCACAGATTGACATAAGTTTACATTTGGGCCAACAGCAAAGTGGGAGCTGTATTATCAATGGTTTCTCCAGTCAATGGGAAACCATTTACAGCTTAGTCTTTTGTGAAGGACTATGACTCTCAAACTAGGAGGCAAAATTGCACTGGCTCTCAGTGCTGCAGCCTTGTGGGCTAGTTGGCCTTTGGGAACCATCCCAACGCCGACTGTCCTAAAACCCTCTTGGCCGAGAGAGTGGGGATGTACTTGGGCAAGACACTCTCCACTATAATCAAATTCTAGCCCAAATAGTCAGAACAGCAGTTGCCTCCTCTGCTGTTCTGAGGGTCATAGGCGGACACAACTGACTATCATATATACATATGCCTTCATGTCACTGTGGGCAGGGCTAGGATGAAGAGTGACACATCAAGCTGTTGTGATCCTGGGGGAACAGAATACGGTGAACACCTCCAGACCTGTGCACTCGAGATACATCCTGACACAATGACAGCAACGACAAGCAATGTGCTCTGATGGATGGAGGAGGTAATAAATCTGTCAGCAAAAAAAAAAACATATGATGGACAGTCTCTTGTGGGAGGGGTGGAGGTTGGGGGGGGGGGGTGAAGGAATCTTCTGCAAGAAACGGAAACTGTTTACCTGTTGTGGACAAATATTCAACAAGCAAAAATGATGCACACTTACTAAACTAGAAATAAACAGAATCAAGTTCCGGCTGTTACAAGAGAGATCCATATATGAATAGCATATTTTCTAAACAATTGGTTTTTTTTGTTTTTTTAATGGAAACTGATTATGGTGGGGTTTTTTAATATCAGGAAAAAAAACTGAGTAATAAAAGAATTAAAATTTCATAAATGTAGTGGTATTTAAACTATGTAATTTTTTTTTTAAAACCCAACCCATTCATAAGGGGTGAACTATGCTGTAATGCTGCATTCATTTTCACAAGTAAAATTCCATTGAAAAGTACTGTTGGTTTTTTTTTAATCAGACAAAAAACAACAACAACAACAAAACAACAACCCAATCTTTAATTTCTATTTGTTGATGGAATTTTCAGCCAGCCATCAACCTCACAATGCTTCACATGATGACTGCGCCGTGATGACGCTGAACCACACTCTCCCTGGTTGAAATCAAAAAGAAACCTCCATGAGAAGAGCAAGAGTCCATGAATAAAAGCTCCCTCATGTCTTGCAAGTGCTGACAAGCAAAACAAATGGCCCAGCAAAAAATGCAAAAGACATGGCAAGAGTACCAGAAAAAATAACAGGATGCAAGAGAAAACAGACTCGGAAAATAAGAGGAAGCACAAGCACAGAGGACTGGAAAAAATACACAGACACACGAGTCAGAATGTAAAAGGACCAGTTCTTTAATCAAAAAAGTTAGGAAGAATCCATTCACTCACCAGAGTAGTACAAGCCGGATGTCTCTGACAAGGAATCTTACCAGATCAATACAGGAGCACGGAAATCAATGACGTCTAATTCACCGAACAGACTACCTTTTTTTTTTTTTTTTTGGAGGCACAGAAATCAGTAACCTATGTTCACCAAATGACACGACTCCCTTCTCTTGCGACTTTTTCATGATCATCAGGAAGATTCATCACATCACCCAGTCTTCAACACTGGCTGGCAAAGCCCCACTTCCACAGATAACATGATGGGCATTGTCCACATGAGTCAGTCTGGATTACTGCTATCCTTTCCAGGTACCAAAATGTGTGGTTGTGTGAAGGCATAATATAAGGTATGGTATGGTATGGTTTGGTATGGTATTAGTATTTTTTTGGTATGGTATGGTAAGGCATGGCATGGTATGGTGTGGTCTGGTATGGTATGGTCTGGCTTTGTATGGTATGGCCTGGTCTGGTCTGGTCTGGTATGGCATGGTGTGGTCTGGTGTGTTATGGTATGGTATGGTGTGGTCTGGTATGGCTTGGTATGGTATGGCGTAGCATGGCATGGTATGGTGTGGTGTTATGGTATGGTGTGGTCTGGTATGGCTTGGTATGGTATGGCGTAGCATGGCATGGTATGGTGTGGTGTTATGGTATGGTGTGGTCTGGTATGGCTTGGTATGGTATGGCGTAGCATGGCATGGTATGGTGTGGTGTTATGGTATGGTGTGGTCTGGTATGGCTTGGTATGGCGTAGCATGGCATGGTATGTTATGGTATGGTGTGGTCTGTTATGGTATGGTGTGGTCTGGTATGGCTTGGTATGGTATGGCGTAGCATGGCATGGTATGGTATGGTATGGTGTGGTCTGGTATGGCTTGGTATGGTATGGCGTTGCATGGCATGGTATGGTATGGTATGGTTTGGTCTGGTATGGCTTGGTATGGTATGGCGTTGCATGGCATGGTATGGTATGGTATGGTGTGGTCTGGTATGGCTTGGTATGGTATGGCGTTGCATGGCATGGTATGGTATGGTATGGTGTGGTCTGGTATGGCTTGGTATGGTATGGCGTTGCATGGCATGGTATGGTATGGTATGGTGTGGTCTGGTATGGCTTGGTATGGTATGGCGTTGCATGGCATGGTATGGTATGGTATGGTGTGGTCTGGTATGGCTTGGTATGGTATGGCGTTGCATGGCATGGTATGGTATGGTATGGTGTGGTCTGGTATGTCTTGGTATGGTATGGCGTAGCATAGCATGGTATGGTCTGGTGTGGTGTGGTGTGGTGTGGTGTGGTGTGGTGTGGTGTGGTCTGGTATGGTCTGGTTCTGGTAGGGCATGGTATGGTATGGTATGGTCTGGTCTGGTAGGGCATGGTATGGTATGGTATGGTATGGCATGGTGTAACTGATATTTTCATGATTTAAATTGATGCTCCAAAGCCTGCAACTGATGCTCCTATGCCTTGTTTGTTTAAAATTTTGTTCTGCATTTTACAGATTAGTAATAATTTACACCGACTTCATCACCATATTTGATACATTGTGCATGTGTATACAGAAAGGGCCCATGGGTGCATGCATGTGGGTGGGTGTGCGCATGCAGATGTACATGCATGTTTTAAGTCGTGGAAAGTTTATACTTTTTATCAGACTTGCTTTGCTCCATGACTCTGGTGAGTGTAATTTTGTTTATAAATCTGCTGTATGCCACACTTTACTGTTTTGCTTGACTTCACCACACCTGATTTCTCCATTGAGATAACAAAGTTATTCTGATTGATTCTGATGAATACCTTTATAGCACTCACCCTATGTCAGAGACCAAGTTCAAAGCACTTTAAAACCAATCAAATAATTATTTCTTAAACTTGTGTCAGAACGAAAATGAACATGATGAAAGCACTGCACATGTGCACTTGATGCCGAAGTTAAAACAGTGACCCAAAAAGTAGGGTTTATTTCTGTCTGAAAAAACAACAATACAACAAAAAGTACACAAAAACAACAAAACTTACAGAAACTACCGCCACCACCACCACACAAGCAAACAGAGCACACATACCTTAGAAATCTCAATCATGAAAACCAAGGAAATAACGGCCATTAAAAAAAAAACACCCAAAAAACCCAAACTCTTTAGCTAATAAAATCATTTCATATCTCATACAGAAAAAAAACATCACATAAGCATGAGTGTGTGTGTGCGTGTGTGCGTGCGTGAGGGAGAGAGCGAAAGAGAAAGAGTTTAACAATATTGAAAATCAAAGCAGAGAAACAAACACAAAAATCTCAGGAGAAAAGGCTTAAAAAAAAAAAAAACACACAGCAAAAAAACACCCAAAACAAATGATAACAATAAACTCACCCTGCCAACCCACAAAGGAAAACAACAACAACAACAACAACAAAACAAGAAACGATGACCTGCTCCGATGAACCCTGACAAGCTGTCACTGCCACAAGAACAGAACAGCAGCAGCCAAACAAAAAGTAAAGGAGGAGCGACTGCCTTTTTATTTCTTTCTCCTCACCATGACCCCCTCCACACAAAACAACAAGCTGGCAGGGGAAAAGAAAAGAAAAATGTAAGAATGCTGATGATGCCTGTGTCAAAGCAGCCCTATCTCAGTTTATGCACCCTTGACAAACATTTGAACTAATTTACAATGCAGGTTGCATCAAAACTTGCTGAATAGGAAAGGGTTAGGAAGGGGCTAGGGTAACATGTGGGGAGTGGGAGAGTCAATACACTGTTTTGTTTGCGACATATCAAAGAAAAGAACAACAACAACAACAACAACACACACACACACACACACACACACACACATATATATATATATAAGTATATATATATTTACATACAAACTGTATATAATAATGCATGCTGAGGGAGAACTGAAAGTTTCTGAGCAATATTCATACCAATAATGACTTTTTAAAAAGAACACACAAGAAAAACCCAACCAAAACCTAACAGCCATATCTCACACTGATTTAGCTGTATAAAATAAAATGAATGTCAACCATGCCTGTCATTTCAAGTCTTATGCAAGCCAAGGTATAATAAGATCAAGGTAGTTTTTCTGTTGATGTTGATCATGTTTTGGGGGGGCAACATTAATGCACACACAATCTGGACATCAAGGGAACCTTTTTACAACACAAAAGCATGAACACAATTTCGAACAAACCATGACAGACTGTAGAGTGATGAGCAATGCAATCCATCCAAGTCCCACTCAACCTGTGCACACACGCACACACGCACCCTAGTATGTACATGAACCAGTACATAGCATATGCTGACTTCTAAAAAGTACAGACCACAGGTAGTTTTTGCTCTCTATACATGTGTGAGTGTGTGTGTGTGTGTGTGCATGCATGCATGCGTTGTGTTGTTACATGTATGTGTGCGTGTACATGTGTGCTTTACATGCAAGTGTGTGTTTGTGCACATGCACGCATGTGCATGTTTGCGTGTGTTTACACATGTGTATGGGTTTGAGTGAGTGCATACATGTATTAATGCTTTGTTTCCTTCGCAGTAAAACAGTACCACTGGTGCTCACTAATGAGTAATAATTGAAAATTTTTAAAGTGTCACGACATAAAATTTTAATTTCTGCACTACTGTGCAATGGCTTACACATATGGGTATTTGCAATTCTCTGTCTTCTACCGAGCTTTGTATAACAAGGGAAAACTTTGCGATGGGCTGCCTGCGAGCGAGGATCGCCACTCACGCGGTGCTGGTGGCCGAGTGACCAATGTCCAACCTGTGTCATTGGGTGTCCGACCTCCCAGCATGCATTGCAGCCCCGTATATATTGAGCCTACATTGTAGGCTTTGTAATCAAGACCATATCCCAAATACAACCTTTCTGTAAAAAAAAAAAAAAAGAAAAAAAAAAAAGGTCTAAACAGCAACCACCACCACCACCACCCCACTGTACCCACACCACCTGTTCAACAAGGTCAGATTACCTGAGCCTGGCACGAGGCCAGCAACTGGTGTCATCCCTGAGATGATATTCTTGTTTGTCCAGTATAACACAGTCAACAGGTCCATAACACCCACAAGGCCACAACTCATACACCTGCTGTACGAAGCTCCTAAGAGAAAAGTCCTACACTCTGGCTGACAACCTGCTGCACTTCAGGCGCTGTTCACATAGCCCCACTTCTCTCCACCCTGACCCCTGGCTGTCTGTCAGCCCTGGCTGCTAGACCTTCTCTTTCCTTCCCGAGGACTGTGGCCTTGTTTGGTTTTTCAGGGAGACAGGTGGCAGACTGGTTCAGACACTCAGCTGCCAATACAGAGTCCGTCAGGGCCTGGGTTTGAATCCCCCTCTCGCCCTTTCTCCCATGTTTGGAAAAAACAAACTGAGCGTCTAGTCATTCAGATGAGACGATGTTATAATCCAAAGTCCCGTGTGCAGCACGCACTTGTTGCACTGAAAAAGAACCCATGGCAACGAGAGTGTTGTCCTCTGGCAAAATCATGTAGAAGAAATCCACTCTTATACTTTTAGGTACACAAATACATAAGCATGCACTCAAGGCCTGACTAAGTGCATTGGGTTATGCTGCTGGTCAGGCATTTGCCTAGCAGATGTGATGTATGTGTTGTGTGTGTGTATATACATATATAGAGAGAGAAAAGAGAGAGAGAGAGAGAGAGAGAGATTTGTTCGAACACAGTTATGCCTCCTTGAGAAACAAACTGAAACTGGTTTAACATCCTGCCCCCCCATCCCCCACCCCTCCCAAAAGTTGTTCCCACCTTCCAATGAAATTCTCCACTCAAGTCAAAATGCAGCCACACAGAATTAGAATATAATAAAATAAAATAAAAAACCACCCAATGAAACAACCAAAATAAGTGAACACACACACACACACACACACATGAACACACAAAACGAGCAAGCAACCAACAAACTGTGCTCTTATAATGTGACCATACATGAAAATATGTGTAAAATTTGTGTAAGATTCAGAGATAAATGACAGAACAAGATCAGCATGAGACACGCACACATATATGCAGATAAAGACACAGACACACACAGACACCAAATGAGAAAGAGACAGACTGGTCAAGGTACACAAACTCATGACCTCAAGATAAGAGATAATAACAGACACAGCCAGCTTAAATAAGCTTAATTCCTTTTAGGTTGTGCAAAGTGGCTGTTGGGCAGTTTATATGAAAGTAAAATGCTTTGATTTCACACACACACACACACACACACACACACACACACACAAACATACATTTAGTATTTTCTGCTTTCGCTATCTTGAATAAATTTGAGTGTCATGTCACTATGGTACTCTGCCTCTGCATTCATCATTCATGGGTAATTTTTTCATGTCATTTTTCACAACTACACAAATCAAAGAACTAAATCACGAATTCACATCAGGTTCTCCAAAACACCATTGAGACAAAGCGTGTTCTAACAGAAAATGTAATTTACATATCATTTCACAATTTGTTTAGGAGTTGTACTCAATGAGCATGTGACTTTCTGAAGCACTGTACACAATTTGGTTCAGCTCACGTTTTTCTTCTTTCCACTGGTTGGCTAACTCTCCCTCTTCCTTGCCACAGTGTTTAGGAAAACAGAGCTGAAGATACATATTTTTATATACACATGCATATGTATATGTATGTGTGTATATATATATACATACATACATATATATATAATATATACATTAATTGGAACTGTTCAGATCGGGGGGGGGGTCTTGGGGGGAGGAGGCTGAGGAAGCTGTGTCAGAAAAAATATTTTACCATAATTACCGTCAGCAGCAAAGTAATCATGGTTCTGCAATGGTCTTTTGGACAGGACCCACAACTTAAAACCTGTTTGTGCTTGATCCCCTGAATTATCCAACAGATGAATCAAAACTGAATGCACTCCACCTGAACAACTGTTGCATTAACAGAGCATGGATTTACTGTGTTAAACATTCTGATTCTCTGTCAGTATATATCGCATCTCTCTTGGGTTTTTTTGGTCTCTGAGACCACAGCTGCACCTCCCTTCCTCACAGTGTCACTCACACACACACACACACACACACACACACACACTCACTCTAGCATGTGTGTGTGCATGCATGCTCAGAGAAAGAAAAGCCTTTCCTTTGTTCCCACCCGATGCCCCCTCCCGTTGCCATATGCGCTTCTTTTCGTCAAAGGTCAGCTTTGCTCACAGTAAATATCGTGCATGTTCTGAAATGCCAACACAGCACATGACTGGAAAGGAAGCACATGGGTATGTTCTCCACCGTCAGTCTTTGTACGTGTCTGATGGAAAGACGCTTTAGTGCAATAAGGTGGAAAAGGAGGGTGGAGAACTTTGAGGAAGGGTGGGAGAAGGGTGTTCCGTCTTTCCAAAGAAAGAACACACACGCACACACACACACACATTGCACATACACATCACACACACACACACACTGCACATACACGTTCACATCACACACATACACACACACTGTACACACACACACACACACTGCACACACACACACACACACACACACACACTGCACACACACATACCACACACACACAGCAATATCAACTTCAACAGCACTTATCTCCAGAGTTTTCTGTCCCCCTTCTCATCCCACTCTGACATAGACATGCACATGTTACTATAATGCACACACGCAAACAGACATGCGTCTGTGCACACGGATATAACGATATGTATACATATATATATATATGCTTAATTTCCCCCCCCCCTCCCCCAATCCTCCCAAATAACACCCACCCCTTCTCTCTCTCATTCACCAATCGTCAGGTCAACGTCCCTCACCAGGTTTTTTTTCGGTTTTTTTTTTTTTTTTTTTTTTTAAACGTACAAAACCACCAGCGCGTTATCTCTCCTTTTTTGGACCGGTGAGGGGGAGGGGGGGGGAGGGAAGAGATGACTCGAGCTAACCAGTATCTGCAAACGGGGCACTAATGGAAAAAATATATATAAAAAGAGAGAGAGAGAGAGAGAAAAAAGAAGTCAAGTCACTGACCACTCACTGTATGTAATGTGACCGGCCATACGGCCCTCCACTCCACTCACATGGCGCCATCACCGACACTGCAGTAGTGACCGCCGGAGGGTGGTCAGATGGTTATCGCCAAGTTTTACATAACCACCCAGCAACCCTGTACCGACTACTCGGGGCCTCGCCAATACAATCCTCTCTTTCAAAGAGAACCAAAGCCCAGGCATAGCAGGGACTGTTACTGGTGAGACTTCTTTGAAAGCTGATGGACTGACCCAAAGCTCCATTGTTCCATGTGGCTCTATTTTCCACTGGCGTGGTCATGTGCTGCTGGGCTCTGAGAGAGCGTGAAAAAAAAAAAATAGCGCGATGTGAGTGTACACACGCAGGGGGAGTGTGTGTGTGTGTGTGTGTGTGTGTGTGTGTGTGTTCTCACGCACGTGCGTGTGAGTGTGAAAGTGGCGAGGAGGGAGGTGAAGGGGAGAAGGTGAGGGAACATGTGATTGTCCTTAATTGCACGGTGTCCTTATGTATGTGTTAATCTGACACACTGTCCGCTCAAAACAGAAAACTCTTAGATATAGTCAAACAATAACAATGAGCGCAGTTCTGGTGAGAAAAAAACGACAACACTACCCACTGCAACAAACACCATTCCTTCCCTGACAAACCGCGACTTCCAGTGGTCAAGTAGGGCACTCTCTACCAGTCCAGACTGCGTCAGATTCACAGCTACTTAAGGACACAAACACCCGGTGAGGACCATGACACACATACTGTATGGCTCTCAGCACACACACAAACACATAAGACAGTCCGAGCCACTAATACCCACCACAGGGCTTT
>NC_134885.1:13280424-13295424 GCF_041734735.1 Babylonia areolata | reverse complement strand
CAAGGGTCATCATATAATCAAAGTCCGGCTGATTACCTGATCACCAAAACACGTTTGCAAATGGCGACTGCCATGCTGGGTGTTTGAAGCAATATCTCAGCATGTTTGGGCTCAACTGATGATTTTTTTCAGTTTTGTAGTAAAGCAACAGAACAGTTAAGCATGTCAGCATGGCTGCCAGGATGTACAGTGCAGAGGGTGGCTAGAATTTCACCTGATTTGCAGCACGATGGTGCCAATAGTGACTAAAAAAATGGTAAAAAAAAAACCCAACAAAAAACCCAAAAGTAATTTATTTTTGATGGACAATAGTGATTCTGGCCACCTTGACAATGATCACATGCTGCCAAGTTCATCAACAGGTAGGTTGTGTCATTGATATTTCATCAGTTCCTGGAGTCTAGTGGTTAATTATTTTTTGATAATATCATAAAGGTACTTCTTAGATTTCTGTGCAAATAAGTGCATGTGTGTGTGTGTGTGTGTGTGTGTGTGTGTGTGTCCGTGATGGCCTCATGAATAGCTATTTCTAGCATATTCACAGCCGGATCAGTTTTGAAGTGAATTTGACCAATGAAACAATGGACATCAAAATGGTCACAAACAATATGCCCTTTTAAAAAAAATAATAAAATCTGAGAAACAGATCATATATTATGTCTGTATCCAGTCACAGCCTTATGTGTAAATCAATGACGACAGAATACACATAATTATACACTGTTCTCAACTCTCAGTTCTCCAAATCCAGAGCTTCAGAGTGACCTTGACCAATGTCAGCAAAGGAAAAAGTCAGTCAGTCAGTCTGAAGAATGTGTCTGGGATCCTGAGAGTGCCTGGCTCAGCAGCACAAACAGAGAATGGCAACCGGATGACTGATCACAAAGCCACAAAGAAAACAAACTGCAGAGACTTCTCTAGACACCAATACATAGTCATTCATAACACAGGCAGATAGAACAAGGGAATGCAGCCAGAACCAGGGCAGTTTCCCCAAATCTATGCCCAGGTTGGGGATGAATCCAAGATAACCCATAAAGTCTACATACATCATAACCACTTTAAAATAGTAAGGGTGTTGGCTTTTTATGAGTGTGTGTGTTTGTCTGTGTGTGTGTGTTTGTCTGTGTGTGTGTGTGTGTGTGTGTGTGTGTGTGTACTTGTGTGTGTGTGTGTGTGTGTGTGTGTGTGTGTGTACTTGTGTACTTGTGTGTGTGTCTCTGTGTGTGTGTGTGTGTATAAAGATCTGTGAGAATGTGCAGGTTGGGTGCACATGTGAGTGAGTGAGAGAGAAAGAGACAGAGACAGAGACAGAGAGGGAGAGAGAGAAAGAAAGACAGTGTGTGTGTGTGGTCGATGATCCCCTGCACTTGTTGCATTGTTGAGCATTTCTACGATTTTCTTTTGTTTCACATTGCTTTTACGTCCTCCACGCCCCCAAAGGGGTTACAGGATTAAAATGTGTGTGTGTGTGTGTGTGTGTGTGTGTGTGTGTGTGTGTGTGTGTGTGTGTGTGTGTGTGTGTTTGTGTGTGTGTGTGTGTGTGTGTGTGTGTGTGTGTGTGTGTGTGTGTGTGTGTGTGTGTGTGTGTGTGTGTGTGTTGTGTGTGTGTGAGTGTAAATATGTTCACTGGAGAACAGTAGCTAATGAGTACAATTTTTTTTCAGATGCATACTTTAAGTTTGAAAGTTGGACACAATGATATTTTGGACTATTTTTCTAGGTCTCCTTTTTTTTTTTTTTTTTTTTTTTTTTTTTTTTTTGACATTTCAAGATTTCTCTATAGATACTGACATCTAGTTGTGTGCTTGAATGTGTGTGTATGTCTGTATATAAAAGTGTGTGGAGTATGTGAGTGCGTGTACAAAGTGTGCGTGTGTGTGTGCGTGCGTGCATGTGTGTGTGTGTGTGTGTGTGTGTGTGTGTGTGTGTGTATGTGTGTGTGTTTATGTGTGTGTGTGTGAGTGTGTATGGCTGTTTGTACATATATATTATGTATGTGTGTTTGTGTATGTGTATTTTGTGAGTGTATACCATGTGTGTGTTGTACATTTATGTACATCACATGTATGTGTGGGGGTGCCTGTTATCAGCAATCATGTTAGTACTATAGTAGGTCACACTCAATCGCTGATTAATCATATCAGTCAACATTGTCAATATCATTGTCAGGGCAGTAAGCAGTTAAAACACTGGCACATCACAAATGATTTTTTGTGTCTTTTGCTGACCCCTTTTCCCCTCCACTCTGCCCCTCCCTCCCCTTATCTCCCTTGCCCCACCCACCCTCCCAACAACTCCCCATGCACAATCATGTACTGTTTGCTGTAGGACACAATGTCTACCTTAAGAATAAACCAGACAACTCACTGACATGAGGCGCACATTACGGTCCTGATGTCTGTGGTCGACTCCGGCGTCAACGGATGAAATTACTCACATTCACTGCCTGTGCCAAGGTGAAGGAAGAATCCAAGAAAAGTGGGTCACACGAGGAGTAACTTCAAATTTAAGCAGGAGCTGACAAAGTTTGTTTGAAAAAGTACAACAATCCACAAATATCCAAGAATACATAAATAATTCCTGCTATTAGTGTCAACTAACTTCCAAAACAATAACAATAACTGAGTAAACGAATGTCACTCCATTCGCATCACAGTCACAGATAGAGGTGGGCTTTCCTGAAGCGCCAATTCCGCTTCAAACTCACAGTTAGTGAGTGAACGACATGGAGATTACGCGAAAAAAACAACAGCAACAGACAATTAACAACAGGCTGACACTGTCCACAATAACTTGACCTCACAAGCAAACGATTCCGTATGGACTGTAATCCCTCAAGACAGAAGAACATGCACGGATCGAGTCACTCGACTGCCTCGTTCGACTGCTTCAGCTCACTTGCCAAGCAAGAACACACAATTCTTTCCTCCATCACAAGAGAGTGTCTGTGTTTACTTTCCACTTCCCACTCCTCAAAAAAATAAAACAGAAACAAAAAACCTAATCGGATCTTCCTATTACCTCTGGATTAAACTGTGGAACTGACCTGTTATTACAACGTGTGTTTGTAAGCGTTCGTTTGACTGAGTCATACAGCCTGCCTCGATATATATCTGAAAATAACACTATGATTTACGAATGGGGATTTTACAGTGAAATGTTGCATCATTTGTAAATGAAAACATCGAAGAAACTTTTGTGGTTTTCGCGTGCGCGGATGGTAGGATGGTGAAGGAAGGAGAGAGGGAGCGGGTGAGACGTGGATCAATAAAGATGGAGAGGAGTAGAGGATGAAAGTAATTGGGCGTGTGGGGGCTATTCAGAGCATATACAGCTAGACGCACGTGCGTGTCTTTTTTTTCTTCTTCTTCTTTTTTTTAATTTTTATAGAAGACATTTTTTGCATCTTGAGAATATATTATCAATGCAAGTTGCTATCACTATTCTTTTTCCATTTTCCTTTTATTCAAATTTACATTGCTTTCCGGCGGAATATTACTGTACTGCGATTCTCAGTGTAATACTGACATTTTCACAGTGACATGAAACAATCCCGGATGTTTGGGTGTACTGCACGATTTTCCTTAAAAATAAGATAAAAATAAAAATCGACAAGCCCGGAACTAGTGAGGAAATTTTAGTTGTTGTTATTTTAGGAGATCCTGTCTTCATGATGATGTTATCATGTAGGCGCGCACACACACACACACACACACACACACACACACACACACTCACACACACACACACACACACACACACACACACACACACGGCACACACACACACACACACATACACACACATGCAGATATATAACGTCAGGCTACAAAAACACAGAATCATGCCAGGGGTAGAGACAGAGTGAGAGTGTGGTGACATGAATACAAAACAATAATATGGCGGTAGAAGGGAATGATACGCAGAAGGCAAATGATCAATGAGATAAAACAAGAACAAAAAAGTGGCAATTAACGCACAGCGAACCCGCGCGCACTGGCACCCACACGTTCGCACACGCCGACACTGACAAGCGTGAAGTTACACACACACACACACACACACACACACACACACACACACACACACACACACACACTCGCGCGCGCGCGCGCGCGCGCTGACACACACAGATGTACAACTCGCACGCACTGAACAACTTGCAGTCTCACAGACAACTCTGAACCGACAAATGAATGTAAGTGGTCACATACATAATTTCATATATATATATATATATATATATATATATATATATATATATATATATATATATATATATATATATATATATATATATATATATATATATATGTGTGTGTGTGTGTGTGTGTGTGTGTGTGTGTGTGTGGTTCTATTTTGATTGATTTAACTTATTAGTTGCATTGATTTCTTTGTTTCTTTTTAAATTCCATGCTTTTTTTCATTTTTTTTTTCTAATGAAAACTTGGCCAGTGCACTGGCTGAAAGCTTTGGTCAGATATCTCGGCCTGCATTTTTTTAAAATTATTATTTTTTGTTTGTTGATAAGTAGTCTGGTGTAAACAATAATTAGTCAGCATGCCTTGACGCCATGGAAAAAGATGATGAGATTCCAGTTCCAAAAGAAAAACAAGACTGACAAGTTTCAATGTGTCGACGAATAGTTGACATCATTCAACAGCATTAAAATAAGCAATATCTCCGCCAGCAACTAATGTACTGATTTTAACAGACTTTGGACTGGACAATAGAGGGACGCAAAACAAAACATAATTATCTGTTCTGCATTAAGAAGCGCTTCTGGACTAATTGTTTACACCAGACTACTTATCAACAAACAAAAAATGATAATTTAAAAAAAATGCAGGCCGAGATATCTGACCAAAACTTTGATAAAAAGAAATACAAATAAGTAAAATAAATGCAGACGCAGTGTAAGACGTACCCCAGTGGTGACTCTGCTTTGTCTTTCACGTATCTTTAAAAAATATATATTTCTTGCCCATGGAGATTGGAACTTCTCGATCATGTTTTACTTTTTGTTCCTTTTCATATCGTTATTGACGTCGTCCTCGTCGTTGTTGTTGTTGTTCTTATTCTCCTCACTATTCTCCCTCTTCTTCTCCATCTATCTGTCTGTCTGCCTCTGTCTTTGCTGTCTGACTATTTGTCTGTCTGTCTTGCAGTTTGTGGCTTCAGACGAGTTCCGTGGTCCGCTGTGCTATGAACAGCGTGGCGGACTGATTCTCTCACGGACCGTGTTGCAGTGAGAGCATTTCAGTTTTGGGAAATCGATTTAAATTAAGAAAAAAGAAGTTAAATAAAATAGATGGTTGCGTGCACTCCCTCACTCACACCACAGAGACCAACAATGGATTGGGCTACACACACACGCACACACACACACACACGCACGCACGCACACACGGGTGAGCACACACACACACACACATTCTATTAATACTAAATAGTAAATAGTTATCCTTCCCTCAGCCCAACTTACCTAAGCATTCAACTATAAATAAACAACCCCCCCTACCACCACCACCCCACCCCCCCACCCCCCACACACACGCATATGCGTGTGTGTGTGTTGTTGTTGTCTTCAGTTTGACGTCTTTCCACTTGAAATGATATCAGACGGGAGGGGGGGTGGGGTGGGGGGACCGTGGGGGTAGGAGTTGTGGGAGGGACGGGGTAAAAGTGCGTGTATGTGTGGAGGGTGAATAGGGAGAGACAACGCTAGGGAAAATGGAAACGTTATAAACGCCAATCTCAAACAACTATAACAAATGTCCAATAGGACTACGCAGCAAACCTTCTGCAATAACAAATAACATATTGGAATTGTTAATGACACATTCAAATGTGTGTGTGTGTGTGTGTGTGTGCGCGCGCATGTGTGTTTAATTTCATTTAATGTCTATCGACACACGTCGTGTGTGTGTGTGTGTGTGTGTGTGTGTGTGTGTGTGTGTGTGTGTGTGTGTGTGTGTGTGCTGCGCGTGCGCGCGCGAGTGTGTGTGTGAGGCGCCAAAACTGGAATCGAACCAAGGACCCTCAAATTGACAGTCCAACGCTCCAGCTCGTGTTATACCACTGCTGTTTGAAGTGCTGTAGCAGTGGTCATCTCGTTACTGATTTTATCTTCTGTTCTCTCTCTCTCTCTCTCTTGATTGTTATCGATCAGTCGATGACATCAGGCCGACTGGTCAGTTTGTGGGTCGAATAGATATTTGTTCTGCGTAGGTAGGATGGAAGGGGGAAGCCCAGCAGGAGAGGTGAGAAAAGGGATGGAAGAGATGAGAGGGGGTGGAGAGGAGAGAGAGAGAGAGGGAGGGCAGGTAGTGGGAAGTGATGGTGTGAAGGCGAGTGTCAGACCTAACCAGGTGTTGTGTGTCCTTATGTAGGTGTTAATGTGATATGATTGTGTTCAGAATTAAACTGAAATTGATCAGTGGTTGACGTCGTCTTCTTCACGATTACTCGTATACACGAGCAGGTTCTTACGTGTATGACCGATTTTATCCCCGCCCTCTAGGCAGTCGTACTCCCCGGGTGAAGGAGGTGGGGGTGGAAGGGTGCGGGGGTAGGGGATCAGGGGATGCAGAAGTGTGGGGATATGTTCTTGTTTCCATAACCCACTGAACTCTCACAAGAATTACGGGATCTTTAACGTGCGTATATGATCTGCGTATTACACACGGAGGGGTTCAGGCACAAATAGATCTGCACATAATTATGTTAATCTGGGAGATCGGAAAAATCTCCAACCTTTACCCACCAGGGGCCGGCATTCGAACTCGGGACTCTCAGATTGAAAGTCCAACGTTTTAACCACTCGGCTGTTGCGCCCGTCACTGTTTGACTAAACTCTGAGGTATTTGTGAATTAGTATTGGTCATTGGTTGTCATCCACAACTAGTGATTGGCAAAGCCTGACCGGTGCGTTGAGTTTATGTGAAGATCCGGCATCTGCTCCTTTTATTTCAGAAATGTTTTGTACAGTAGATGTGGTGTAGCGCATGTGGATTAATCCGCACGCTTTGACACAAAAAGATAAGCAAACAGACAACAACGCTTCAACCGGCGACGCACGACGTCCCCACATAGGCCTACATTTTTGTGAGAACCGCCGATTCTCTCTCTCTCTCTGCAACGCTGACAAAACACTCATTTGCACAAGACACTTTCCAACGCATGACGATCATGACCTCATGCACTCAATATTTCTATCATAGCCCTGGGTGAGTGAGGTCATGGGGATGGGATTGGGAGGGAGGTGGATGGAGGGACCGCCACGGTTATTAAAGTCCGCGGAGGAAGGCAGAGAGGGGCCGGGAGGGTGGTGAGGGAGGAAGGGAGGAGGGGCGCGGGAGGTCGCCGGAGGGAAAGGGAGGGAGGGGGCGGGGGCGGGGGAGAGAGAGAGGTCAGGTCATGAATTATTGTCCGAGTAGATTTCCTCTGTGACGTGGGACGTGAGACGGACGCACGTGCGCGATGTGGCACGTTGCCAGTGTGCTGTCGAGCTGAGTGCCCCTCGGTCACTGAGTCTACACGGACATTGTGAACAGCGAACACAAGGGGGTTTTTTTTTTGTTTTTTTTTTTGTTGTTGTTGTCACAGTGCCTGGTTGGGGGTCTGGGTGAAGGGAGGGCACTGGCAATTGCAGTAGCCTGGCCTTTGAGACCACGCCGCAAACACTCGAACTGACACAAAAGGAACGGACAAACACATATGCATGCCGCACATCATTGAAGCTGAAACTGTAAGAGACCGTTGTTTCCGCAGTTGCACGTACTTCTTATACGTAATGGCAACGTTTAAAAAAAAAGAAATTATTTACTTATTTTTATTTTAAAAAACACACACAAAACAACAACAACAACATAATTATGTCAGTGTTTGATTATAATTGTGTTGGGTATTTATGGCCGGCTTGGAGGTTTGTGAGCTGCAGCTCGATTAGTTCACGACCCTCGGAAGTAGTCGAAAGCAGCAATAATTATCCCCCCTGCACCCCCTCCCTCTTGTCATTTTCTTCTTCTTCTTGTAATAATAATAATAATAATAATAATAATTGTGACCGTGTACCGAGTGTCAAGGATACAGACGGTACAAAAGAACTAAACTAAATGATTGAATGAAAGGATAGTCGAGAAGAATTCCCGTGCACAGACCAGGAACATGTAGAGGCCAGTCACAAATGGGTTTTTCTATTGTTTTATTTACAAGAGTTATAAACTAAAGGAGAAGAAATAAAGAAGAATAGGAGACAAGAAGAGAAGACAGTGCCTGGAATGACACAAACGAATGTCATAAGCACAACACGTCGGCACAAGTGAATAGTAAAGTACATGTATACATATTACATGGAAAGACTATAACTCGGGTTTGGGATACGCAACAACATAATGCATATGTGTGAAGACCAAACGCTGACATCAAATGACATTTCTAATACATTTAAATAGCGCAGTTAAAGTGATTGAAGCGATGCTGACTTGGTGAAAGTACACTAACAGTATAGATTAGGTAAAGCTTATACCGTGTCAAAGTGACTCAAATGAATCAGTTTATCATGTAGCACTATACTGGAGCAAGCCGTATAGGATAGAGCATAACTAAATTACAATTAACAGACTGATACATATCAGGTGGTCTTAACCAATAACTGATATTAATCAAACACTATCTTGTAATCACCTCAACAGAATACTACACACCTCTTAGAGTACTGAGCACACTGTAGCAGTACAACTGATATTAGCATGTAAGATAATACCTGAATAACAAACAAGATAGAGAATCAGTGGCTTGGATATAATACTGGCAAACTGATAGACCAGATAGTAAGTGAAGAACCATCATGGCTTAACCATTAAGTGGTGAATGAACTTTATGTACTCACTAGAACATTCTGGAACAAACTATTAGTGTCCAGAGACGTCATTGACTGTGACGTTAAGAAGAGTCAAATGGAACACTGCTCCAAGCATATGACGACATGGCAATTATTTAGATCAGTCATAGGGAGCTGTGACTAACATGTCAAAGCAATAACTGGACATACTCATATGAACACAAGTACTGTGTCGAACAATACAATTTACAAATCAACACATTCTACACACTAGTACTAATAGCGATACGTAGCGAGGTGTTAGCCGTTGTGAGAACACACACGACACACACTCACACTGCCCGCAACTCAGCAAGAGAGAGAGAGAGAGAGAGAGAGAGAAGCTCTGGTCAGATGACTGACCAGGTATGAAATGACCACTCATCTACCTATTTGGAGTTTAACGACCTATTGGCGTCTACACCCTTAAGGTCAAGTTTGTTCGGTTGGAGTTGTTTTGACCACTCATCACTCACTGAGCCAATTTATGCAAGTTAAGCGGACTGCAAAGACAATCACTTGTGCTGCAAATAGACTGATCGTCACTAAATGTGGCCAAAACCGATGACAACTGTGCTTGTTACAAGGTGTTCAGTGACAGATTTCTAAATGATTCCTGAACCGATTTACGTCGGATAAGTTGCAAAAGAAAGAGCTCAACACCTACTTTATGATGAGTATAAAATGAAGTGTTGATTATTTAAGATGAATTTATAATCTTAATTTAAGTCACCCGAACAGGATCAGTTTTAACGAGCTCGTTGCTGAAAATTACAAACTGCGTTAAATCATTTTAACGTAGGCAAACATAAATGGAATAGATTTAAAGATGGAATTGCGACGATTCTGCCAGTGTATAATATTTGTAGTTTACTGATCTGACAAAAGAGTTATTAATTAATTACGGTGGAACAGAAACACAAGTTTCCGCTCAGCCAATGACGTACCGCGATGCGACACTGGGCGAGCCGTGAGCAGGTTGTCTGGTGAAGAGGACAAAATGTAAGCGGAGTGACGTCACACATTCTGGGCGCGGGTAAGGAGGGAAAAACGTCGTCTGATGTAGCTCGTGTGTGAGCAGTGTTGGAGCAAGCATAGCGCGCTTGGTCACATAATAATAATAATAATAATCACCATGAACATCAACATCACCGTCATTGTCTTCAAATTCAAAGTGCCTATTGATTAAATTGCATCGATGGTGACACCACACATGTGTAAAAGAAGTGCTGTGTTGAAAAGCACGTAAAAGAAGGCATGGTTAGTTTAAGCTGTGTGTGTGTGTGTGTGTGTGTGTGTGTATATATATATATATATCATTATATGTTACTCTCTCTCTATATATAATGATGGCATTAATAATGATAATAATAGTAAGTGGTAGTTCAGTTGTGCATGTATGCCATCTGTATCGTGGATCACAATGATATGCTTCATGTTATTGTTTGCAAATAGTATTCTTTCCCTTAAATCTGTTCTGTGAGGAAAAAAAGGAGAGAGAAGGAAAAAAAAAGGTATAAAGTTCGCCTCAGCAATAAGTTCCTCAACCATCGCTGAACCTCGTGGGTGAAAAATTATCCACACTCTCTTTGACTCAGGGAACTCAGTCAGTTTTGCTAATCAGTGTTAATTTTAATCGAAATTTGATTACTTTATCATTAATGATTTTCGCATATCCACACCAAATGAGTTGTTGTTTTGTTTGTAATCAAAGGAGTAAATAAAGAATAAAATCGTCGTTTAGGATGAATGTAACGAAGATGACGAAATGACTTTTATTTATCAATATCTCTGTTTCTTTATGAGGTAAGATGATTTGTTGTTGCTGTTATTTGATTGATGAGAATAAAATGATGACTGGACAGACTCATGTACGGCACTCCCGAAAGTGGGGATGGAGACAGCTGGGAGAATGGACAGGGAGGGGGTAAGGGGTTAAAGGCATGGGGTTATAGTCTAACGTTCCATTGATACGGACCGCAGGCCTTACCCATATACCCTCTACTCCCCTACCTTACTCCCTCACTCTCTGTATACTTACACACGCGTGCACACACACACACACACACACACACATATATATATATATATTCGCATATACAATGGTGTATCAAAGGTAGTATATCTTGAAGTACATATCCGTACAGACTGGGCCATTCCCCACTAGTTCAAGACACGCAAGAGAATATCCCCCGCTGGTTGGAACATCTCAAAGAATAACTTCCCCAAAGACATGGAGATTGCCCCTTCAAAATTCGCTGAGAAAATCCCTGCAGAGCGGACCATTCAATGCGCCAAGAAAATCGCCGCCAGCTGGGGCCATTTCCCCTTCTTCTTCTGCGTTCACTCGTATGCACACGAGTGGGCTTTTACGTGTATGACCGTTTTTACCCCGCCTTGTAGGCAGCCATACTCCGTTTTCGGGGGTGTGCATGCTGGGTATGTTCCTGTTTCCATAAACCACCGAATGCTGACATGGATTACAGGATCTTTAACGTGCGTATTTGATCTTCTGCTTGCATATACACACGAAGGGGGTTCAGGCACTAGCAGGTCTGCACATATGTTGACCTGGGAGATGGGAAAAATCTCCACCCTTTACCCACCAGGCGCCGTCACCGTGATTCGAACCCGGGACCCTCAGATTGACAGTCCAACGCTTTAACCACTCGGCTATTGCGCCCGTCTCATTTCCCCTTCAAAATACACTGGAGACAGATCACTCCAAGCGACAATTTTTGCACGAATGCTTTCCCTTGTCTGTTGTTTGTCACTTCCCTCTGTCAACCACTGTTTGTCTCCACCGGGCATGCCTTCCGCCACAGCATTCTTCCATCCAAGCATATGACACCATCTCGTTCAGCTTATCTTCTAATTCCTGGTGTCCACTTTCTGTTTTAACAAAACAAGGTGTCTGTCTGCGTTCAGTTTATTCCGCGTCAAAGTTGCGAGCCTCGTGTTGGCTTTTCTCTCCTCTGTCCTTGACCTTGTACTGCACACGTCACTCTGAGAAATTGAAATCACAGCTGCATTCAAGAAGTCTGTTAGATAAGAACCCGTATCAATCTCGTGGTATTCATGTTTATTTAGTCTCTTGTTGTTGCTGTTGATGTTGTTGCTGCTGCTGCAGCTTTTGTTGTGGTTATTGTTGTTATAATTGTTATCACAACAATGGTGATAATGATGAGGATTATGATTATGCAGTCTAGAAATGAGCTTGTTGCCCCGTCAACTTCCTCTTTTTAAAAGAAAATTTCTCTCTTTCTTTCTTTCTTTAATTATTTATTCATCATAAGCACATGTTGATCAAGATATGATGTAGCTGCTATTATTGTTTGTTTTTGTGTTTATCATATGTTTCAGTTCAGAGATAATGCGTATGTAATTTAATTTTGCTTTGTATAATATATATATATATATATATATATATATATATATATAATTATTTTAAACAATTTTTTTTAAAAATGACAGGGTTTTTGTTCTGACATTGATCAATACAAAGATGACATTACGTGCTTTACTTTGCATGTTACCTGCTATAATCATGATTTTAGACAAAAAAGGGAAGTCCTTTAATAGTATTAACCCAAAGAAGGAGCAAGCATGAGATGTAAGATCAATGCACAAAGACACAGGACGGATGTGAATGCATGCCCATTGGCCACATCGCGCCAGCCGCATGCTACGTGTCTGTGAACGGGTTTCTTTGCTCAGAGATGTTTGTTAAAGCTTAACTTGAGTGTTGTTGACACATATAATCTACAACAGAGACAGGTTATGGTTAGACCACCAAACTCTAGACATTGCATGACGATTGTTGGATTGCATATCAGACAAGGTCAGCAGCTTGAAGAGGTGTGTATATGATGAAGGGTGGGTGGGTGAAGGATTTGGGGGGAGGGGAGCGGCATAGGAGAGGATTGAAGGAGGGGACTGGTGAGTGTGGATGGTGGTGAGAGTGCAGAGAGCCTTTCATGAGAGTGCAGAGAGCCTTTCATGAGTGTACAGAGAGCTTTTCGTGAAAATGCAGGTCTGCATCGCTCAAGTGGACAGAATGTCGCATTTGCATTCAGCAGCTTGAGGTTTCTCACAGTCCGGTTGAAGGTGCTTTCATTCGGGTTGTGTTAATACATGCATTTTGCGACATGGGACAGGTCTTCTTCCGACTTCTCTATTATTTGCTTCTCTCTGGCTCAGTCTTTTCGTCTGTCTGTCTGTCTGTCTTCCGTTCTGTCTGCATCCCTATCTCCCGGCCCCCGCCCCTCTCTCTCCTGTCTTTCTCACTGTTCGCATAAAGGTGTTACCAATTTAATGATGTCCCTATTGTGTCATGGGTGTCATTCTCTGTGCATGAAATAAAGAACAACTAAGTTGATCAATTAACAAATGCCCCACATGTGTTTAGTTGGATTTCCAATTCGGAAAGAAAAAATGGTAAACAAAAAGGACCTAGGATACACCCCTGCTTTACTCCAACGAAGCAATCGAGCTAACACAGTAATTCCGTAATTTCGTACCTTGACAGCCGCGTTTATTCTCTTGCACATGCTCTTCATAGTTGTCAACATTCTTAGACGACACATTTCTCTATAATAAGTACAACAGTTTCTTCCGGTCCACACACACAATCAAAAGATTTAGAGAAATCAACGATGAATGTGTAAAATCTGCCGCTCCGTTCTGTGAGATATTTTGGACAAAATACTGAGGATTAGTTCATGCCGGTTAGCGACTGAGCTGTTTAATACCCTTTACGGAAGCCAGTATGTACGTCTGGGATCAGATCATTTTCCTCACAAAACTGAAGAAGTCTTTCGTTCATGACTGAACTGAACAATTTCTGACACTGTTCAAAAGACAGATTCTTCCGTATAATTTTCAGCAGTTGTACTGTCGTTCCAATGTAGTGAAAAATTCACTGCTTCTGACAAACTTTCAGGATAGATTCTGGCTGAGAAAAAATAATGGGACTGGGGCAATAGAAATTCTTTATGACAATCAGAGGGACGCCAGTATGAAAACGCCAGACGACAGGCCTTCATAACCTGTAGTTTTAACAATTTCTAGATTCTTTATTTCTTCCTTTTTTTCTTACTTTCCATTTTTGACTCACTTGTGTAAACAAAGTGAGTGTATGTTTTAACCCGGTGTTCGGTTGTCTCTGTGTGTGTGTGTGTGTGTGTGTGTGTGTGTTTGTGTGTGTGTGTCTGTGTGTCCGTGGTAAACTTTAACATTGACATTTTCTTTGCAACTACTTTGTCAGTTGACACTAAATTTGGCATAAAAATAGGAAAAATTCAGTTCTTTCCAGTCATCTTGTTTAAAACAATATTGCGCCTCTGGGATGGGCACAAAAAATAAAGAATGAAGCCTAATTATATGCAAACTGCATTTACTGTTATATTTATATTTTTTGTATTCTCTAAACTTGGCACTTTGATCTGATATTCTGACCCAACAGCTAGAGCAGTCATTATTATAATTTTTTGTTCAAACAGGAACTTCTTTTGCTAAGCATGGAAGTTTTATTTATTTGCAAACGTTTTGGTGCAGATAGTAAAAAAGGGGAATTACTCTGTAATGGTAGGGGAGTTAATTTGCTTTAAACTGATCTTTCTCATCTTAAACATTACATTTTGAAATCATACTCAATACATAAAAAGCTTGGATTTTTTAAAAAGTGTATCACAAGTGAGTCTTGAAGGCCTTGCCTCTCTTGTTGTTATTTCATATTAAGTGATGTGTACCAGCGTACTGCTCACTCTCTGTCTCTGTCTGTCTCTATGGCTGTCTGTGTCTGTCTCTGTCTCTCTCTGTGCGTGCGTGGGTGTGTGTTTGCGCATATATGTGTGTTTTGTGGTGTGTGTATGATTGTTGGTGTGAGTGTTGAGTGACACAGGTCCCTCACCCTTATTCTGCTCTTTCTCTTTGTCTGTCCTTGTGAAGGAGTGTCGATGTCATCATTAAAAGTCAAGTCACCAGAAGTCATATTTAGAGCTGGAGCAATTAGTGGACCACCCCGAACAGAACTGCTGTACAGTTATGTCTTCGATGACAAAGGTGGAAAGGACGCTTCATTTCATATTATGACTTTTTTCATCAACAAAACG
>NC_134885.1:13272924-13275424 GCF_041734735.1 Babylonia areolata | reverse complement strand
ATAATCACGATGCGTGACAAGGTTCCCATTTGTCGTGCGTGCATGCGTGTGTGTGTGTGTGTGTGTGTGTGTGTGTGTGTGTGTGACAAGAGAGAGTGCATGCGCACACGCATGTGTGTGTGTGTGTGTGTGTGTGTGTGTGAAAGATAGGGAGCATATGTGTATGTGCCCACGCGAGCGTATGGTTGTTCTGCGCCATGTCGCTCCCTTGCCCCCCTGAAAGCTTACAACAACAATACAAGCACACCACGTTTAAATCGTCTGGAACAGCAGTTCAGTTTTCTCCTCAATGTATCCGTTGTCCTGGAAGGAGAGAGCAAATAACAGAGCGTCAGCAGCTGGTAATTCCCCGTGGTGTTCCGATCACCAGTTCTCCACGGGAGAGCCACATATGCATGACAGCGGGAACGGGTTTTGGCTGAACTGAGGTTGTCTTCCCCTCCCCCCCCCCATCCCCCCACCCTCACATCCCATCCTTCCCCTTTCCTCCACACCACCCCTCCTTCTCGCCCCCTTTCTGTGTCAAACCAACAGAACGGAAACACGGAAAACAAGGCGAGAAAAAGAAGAAGAAGAAGAAGAAGAAGAAAAGGTTGACAACCTGCACGCAGCCAGACATCACCCAAAGGATGTGATCCACATCCACAATCATGGCTGCGGCAGTTCCGGTCTTGGTCGTTGACGAACATGCGCAGTCATGTCGGATGGAGTGTCTTGTTTTCCTTCTTTCTCTTGTTTTTCAACTTTCTGCTGTTGTTGCCGTGGATGGGAAGACAGTCTACTTTGTCCGTGAACAGCAATCATGGATCGTTTTCATTCTGTTGAAATGGATCCGCAGTCTCTTCTGTCTTTCTCTTCTGTCTGTGTCTGTCTTTCTGAGCCTCCTGCTCTGTGAACAGCAGTGAGTCATTACAGTGCTGTTGGTCGTTCACGGTCATGCACAGTCATAACAACTTTTTTTTTTTTTTTCTACTTTCGCTTTTTCTTTCTTTCACGACACTCTGCTGTTGCTGCCCCATGGGAAGGTAGCGCGCTAACTGCGAGGAGAGCTTTTATGGGTTGTTTTCATTCTGTTGAAACCAGTCACTCTTGTTTTTTCTATTGCTTTCTGTTCTGTCTCTGTCTGTTTTAATTTTTCTCAGTCATACATACACAAACACACACACATACACACAAACACGCACAAAAACGCGCACGCACACACACACACACACACACACACACACACACATACACGTTTTTGATAATTTACGATGCCTCGTAGGTCGTCAACATTATATAATCCTTTCGTCCTCTTCAACTTGCCCTGTTAAAAACACTGCATTACAGTCCACACAGGCTCAATTATCCCCACCACATGGAGACTCCCCCTCACTGTATCCACTGATCCAGAAGGAAAGTAAACACGGGACTCCAGCAGCTGGTAATTCCCCGTGTTGTTCACATCACTATTTCTCCACGGGAGGGCCACATGTGCATGACAGCCGGAACGGGTTTGGCTGAGCCGAGGTTGTCTCACTCCCCCCCCTCCACCTCCATACCACCCTTCCCTCTCACACACTTCCGTTTCTTCTCGCCCCTTTTTCTGTGTGAAATATCGGAAAACAAGATGAGAGAGAGAGAGAGAGAAAAAAGAAAAAAAAAAAAAAAAGAAAAAAGAAAAAGAAAAAGAAAAAGAAAAGTGGGAAATGACGTGAAAGCAGCCTAGTCATAGCCAGACATAGTCCCGTGGACGTGATCCACGTCCACATCATCGCTTCAACAGTTCCGGTTCCGGTCCTGGTCGTTGATGGTCGTGCACAGTCATGTCGGGGATGGAGTGCCTTGTTTTCCTCCTTTCGCCTGCTTTACAACTTTCTGCTGTTGCTGCTGTGCGTAGGAAGACAGCCGACTGCTCTGTGAACAGCAATGGATCGTTTCGATGCTGTTGGTCGTTGACGGTCATGCGCAGTCATGTCAATTGGTTTTTTTCTCCTTTAACCTGTTTTCAATACTTTTTGCTGCTGTTGTTGCGTGGGAAGGTCGTCTACCAACTGCAAGCAGAGCTGTCATGGTTCGTTTTCATTCTGTTGACACGGATCACTCTTTTTTTTTTTCTGTATCTTTCTCTTCTATGTCCGCTTTTGTATGTGTGTGTGCTTGTGTGTATGTGTCTCACACTCATGTACACACTTTCATACATACTCTCACGCACACACGCACACATACACACACGTTCACACACACACACACACACACACACACACACACACGTTCACACACACACACACACACACACACACACACACACACAAACACACAAAGAAACACACACAGACACACTCAGAAACTCAGACACACAGCCCCCCAACGTTTTGGATAATTCACGAGTTCGTCAACATTGCATGTTCTTACGCCATTTTCCACTTGCCCTGTTAAAAACACTGCATTACAGTCCACACAGGCTCAATTATCCCCACCACATGGAGACTCCCCCTCACTGTATCCACTGATCCAGAAG
>NC_134885.1:13255424-13265424 GCF_041734735.1 Babylonia areolata | reverse complement strand
CACAACCTAATACACATAAATCCACAGCCTAATAACCTTCCTTTTCCAAAAGAAAATGCTTGATTTATTAAGGCACTGATTCATTTATTTATAACTGGTATTTTCACACGCTGACAACGAACGATTCACAGACTCACCAAACTGACAAACACACGTCACCATCTGTGTTCACACTGATTCACCATTCCCTTGTTCCACAAGTGAAAGAAAACGACAAATAATCTATCTGCCAAGAAGAATTCTTTCTTAACGCAAGTACTGTCAATGAATGAATGAATTTTCTTTAATGAGGGAAGTGGATTAAACAAGGACATGCTGTCTTTCATCCAGCCCTCAGGGCAAAGAAGATCAATAAGCAAACAAACAAGCAAAAAATGATGATGATGATGATAATAATAATAATAATAATGATAATAATAATAATACCCCCCCAAAAAACAACAACAACAACAACAAAAAAAACAACAACAAAAACACAGACAAAAACAACCAACAACAACAACACACACACACAACAACACCCCCTCCCCCCAAAAAACAACAAAACAACAACAACAAAAAAACAAAACACAACAAAAAAACAAAAACAAAACAAAACACACACAACAAACCACAAAAAACACACCAATGAAGGAAGAAGAAGCTGATGGGGATTCAGATATCTCCACTTTCTTCTTCTTCTTCTTTTTTTTTGGTTTGTTTTTGATGTTTTTGTTCTTGCTGCTGTGTTTACCTTTCTTCTGGGGATGAAATCTGGCATTCTGGGCCATTCCTTCCCGTTCGCAGTTAAGAAGAAGAAGAAGAAGAAAGACCGCAATGATTTCGCGGTTCGATAAATAGATAAATAAGTAAATGAAGGAATAATATATATATATATATATATATATATATATATATATATATATATATATATATATATATATATATATATATTGTATTTCTTTTTATCACAACAGATTTCTCTGTGTGAAATTCGGGCTGCTCTCCCCAGGGAGAGCGCGTCGCCATACTACAGCGCCATCCATTTTTTTGTATTTTTTCCTGTGTGCAATTTTATTTGTTTTTCCTATCGAAGTGGATTTTTCCTACAGAATTTTGCCAGGAACAACCCTTTTGTTGCCGTGGGTTCTTTTACGTGCGCTAAGTGCATGCTGCACACGGGACCTCGGTTTATCGTCTCATCCGAATGACTAGAGTCCAGACCACCACTCAAGGTCTAGTGGAGGGGGGAGAAAATTTCGGGGGCTGTGCCGTGGTTCGAACCAGCGTGCTCAGATTCTCTCGCTTCCTAGACGGACGCGTTACCTCTAGGCCATCACTCCACACACACACACACACACACACACACACACACACACACACATATATATATATATATATATATATATGTGTGTGTGTGTGTGTGTGTGTGTGTGTGTGTGTGTGTGTGTGTGTGTGTGTGTGTGAATATAATAAGTTAACGCCTACATTTATGCATATATTTATATATTTATTCATTTCTTTATTTAAGAACAAGAACAAGAAGAACAACAAGAACAAGAACAACAAGAACAAGAACAAAAACAAAATGAACAAGAACATGAAGAAGAACAAGAACAAGAACAAGAACAAGAAGAACAACAAGAAGAGGAAAGTCCAAAATAATGTACTTTTAAATGCTTCGTCTGCTAATATAAAATCTGTTATTCTGCAGCTGGTGTTGTGATGAATTATGACACCAGTCAGAGCTTTCCTTCTGTCGATATCAGATTTCACTGGACTTTCCGGGAGGTTGCAACCTGCCCATGGAACAGCTGCCACAAACCCGTCAACATAGTTATGCAGGTGGTCAAAGAAAGTTAATCTTTTTAGTGCTTTTCTTATCGGTTACTTTTGTCGTTTCATTCGGAATTCAATTACTTATCACACTGTTTTTGTTGGGTTTGTTCTTTCACTCATATGTAGTTATGATTAACACACCCGCGCGCATTTTATATTGTCACCTGTTAGGTCGATCAGAATTTCAGCACCTGCGCACATACGCACATGTGTATTCTCCCACAGACAGACAGACGCGCGCGCGCGCGCACACACACACATACACACACACACACACACACACACACACATATATATATATATATATATATAGAGAGAGAGAGAGAGAGAGAGAGAGAGAGAGATACGGATACAGATAATTTATTCATGTATAGGCCATTGTCCCTCATGAAGGAGTACATACACATGATCATGTACGAAAAACAACACGAAACATGCAGTCATCTCATCAAGAGCAAACTTCTGAGAGAGAGAGAGAGAGAGAGAGAGAGAGAGAGAGAGAGAGAGACCGCAGAGACAGAGACAGACAGACACAGAGACACAGAGAGAGAGGAGGCAGAGACAGAGAGAGACAGAAAAATAGAGAGATATATATATAGAAAGAGAGAGAGATAAAAAAAAGAGAAAGAGAGACAGACAAACACACACACACACACACACACACACACACACACACACACACACACACACACACATACACACACACAGAAAGAGTGAAAGATGGATAGACAGAGAGAAGAAGGAGGACGAGGAAAACTAGAACCCTCCCCACCCCACCCCTCGCTCCCCCCCCCCCCCCCAAAAAAAAAGAAGACCAGGGAAAGAACAGGTGATCTGAGTTTATTTCAGGATCGACAAAGAAACAAACAATACAACGACAACCAAACATTCCACACACACACACACACACACACACACACACACACACACACACACACACACACACACACACACACACACACACACACACACACACACACACACACACACACACACAAAGAAAAAAAAGAAAAGAAAAAAAAAAGAAAAACAGGGAATGCCAAGAAGAAAAACAAACAGACAAAAGAGACAAAGAACACAAAGAAAATCAAAGAACACACACGAAAAACAACAACAAAACAACAACAACAAACAACCAACAATCAAACATCCCCTTCAACAAACCAAACAAAAAAACAAACAACACATAAGCAAACAATACAAAGAAGAAAAAAAACAACAACAAAACAAACACCCCCTCCCCCAAAACAAAAAAGCCCCATGCAATGGAGGTTGAGTACAATCCACAAAACACGCTAACTTCAGATAAAGAAGCAGGAAGAGGAGGAAGGGGAGGAGGAGGAGGAGGAGTAGCAGGAGGAGGATTTGGCGGAAAGCAAATGAAGGAGGCGGAGGAAAGTGCAACAGAAGCAGAGGACGAGGATTTAGTTTATGAGGAGGGGGAGGAAGAGGAGGAGGAGGAGAAGGAAGAGGAGCATAGGGAGGAGGGGGAGAAAGAGGAGAAGGAACAGGAAGAGGAGAAGGAGGAGGAGGAGGTGGAGGAAGAGGATCATAGGGAGGAGGAGGAGGAGGGGGACGACGACGACGAGGAGGAGGGGGAGGACGAGGAGGAGGAGGACGAGGAGGAGGAGGAGGGGGAGGACGAGGAGGAGGAGGAGGGGGAGGACGAGGAGGAGGAGGACGAGGAGGAGGAGGAGGAGGAGGAACATGGGGAGGAGGAGGAGGGGGAGGACGAGGAGGAGGAGGAGGGGAAGGAGGAGGACGAGGAGGAGGGGGAGGACGAGGAGGAGGAAGAGAAGGAAGAGGAGCATAGGGAGGAGGAGGAGGAGGAGGAGGAGGAGGAGAAGGAGGAGGAGGAGGAAGAGGAGGAGGAAGAGAAGGAAGAGGAGCATAGGGAGGAGGAGGAGGGGGAGGACGAGGCGGAGGAGGAGGAGAAGGAGAAGGAGGAGGAGGAGGACGAGGAGGAGGAGGAAGAGGGGGAGGAAGAAGAGGATCATAGGGAGGAGGAGGAGGAGGAAGAGGGGGAGGAAGAAGAGGATCATAGGGAGGAGGAGGAGGAGGAGAGGGGGAGGAGGAGGAAGAGGAGAAGGAGGAGGTGGAGAAGGAGGAGGAGGACGAGGAGGAGGCGGGGCAGGAGCATGGGGAAGAGAATGCAAAAAGTTATGAGGAGGGAAGAGAGAGAGAGAGAGAGAGAGAGAGAGAGAGAGAGAGAGAGAGAGATCCCAAACAACACCGTGGAGTGAGCTGTGTTTCTAGAGTAACGATGTTGATGATGACCTTCACACTCACAGCGTTCTCGTTATTTCCCCCTCGTCATTACCACGTTGTGCAACGCTAGTGAATAGGGGTCTGTATGAAACCCAGACACTCTGCAGGCGGAAAATAAAATGGAAATACAAAAAAAGAAAAAGAAAAAGGCAAACGGATGAAAAACAAATTGGAATGGGACGAGAGAGATACACAGTAAGAGAGAGACGGGGGAGACAGAGATAGAGAGAAGAGAAAGGAAGAAAGAAAAAAGAAAGAAAGAGAGAGAGAGAGAGAGAGAGAGAGAGAGACAGACAGACAGACAGACAGAGACAGAGAGAGAGACAGAGAGAGAGAATGAAAGCGAGAGCGAAAGTGCGAGTAAGGGAGAAGGAGAGAAGGAGAGAGAGAGAGAGAGGAGAGAGACAGACAGAAAGAGGGAGAAAGGGGAGGACAGACAGAGAAAGAGTGAGGGAGAAAGAGACACACAGAGAGAGAAAGATAGAAATATAAAGATATACAAAGAGAGGGAGAGCGAGAGGGAGAAGGAGAGAGAGAGAATGAAAGAGAGAGAATGAGAGAGAGACAGCGGTGATAGAGAGAGTGAGAGAGAGAGAGACAGAGACAGAGAGAATGAGGGAGAGAGACAGAGAGAATGAGGGAGAGAGACAGAGACAGACAGAGAGAGAAGAACCACGCTAATTAATTTTGAGAAGCACCAGCTCCAGAAAAAGACGCCTCTTACACACACACACATCCATACTGTACTCGAGTGCCAGTGTTTAAAAGCATTCTAACCGAATTTTTCTCATATTTCTCTGGAAGGCATTTTAAAGAGGTTGAAGATGTTACCCATGGAGTGGTGGCCTTGTGGCCTTGTGTTCGACTGGGAAGCCAGAATCAACAGATTCCAGTCCCACATACTTGTATTTGTATTTGTATGTGTATTTCTTTTTATCGCAACAGATTTCTCTGTGTAAAATTCGGGCTGCTCTCCCCAGGGAAAGCGCGTCGCTACACTACAGCGCCACAGCTTTTTTTTTTTTTGTGGTATTTTTTCCTGCGTGCAGTTTTTATTTGCCAACCAACCAACCAGCCAACCAGCAAACCAACCAGCCAACCAACCAACCAACCAGCAAACCAACCAACCAACCAACCAGCCAACCAACCAAACCAAACCAAACCAAACAACAACAACAACAACAACAACACACACACACACACACACACTCACACACACACACACACACACACACACACACACACACACACACACACACACACACACACAAACAAGAAAACCAAACAGCAATAACAACAACAACCAAATGAACCAAGACAAAACAGCACCACAATGAACCATTTTTCAATCTTCCCGGTGTAACAGCCTGTTGTGGTGGGTTATTTATTTATTTATTTATTTATTTATTTTTGATACGAGTTTTACCCTTGGATCATTCTGGGTTAGCATTAAATGAACTCCAGGGTCATTTGTGACCTGAAGAAAAATGACACCCTCCCTCACACCCACTGTGTTGCAAATTAGCCCCTATCTATGGGTTTGTTTCAGCTATTGGATATGTAACTTAACTGAAGCACTCGTGGGGAGGTTCCACTTTGATAGCATGTATTGATTCTAACTGCATCAAATTTATACCCCCTGGGAAATTTCAATCTAGGAAAGAATGACCCCCCCCCCCCCCGGCCCCCATATCCATGCCCAGTGGGTGTGGCTAGGGGTGAAATCCAACTGGGGAGGTATGGGAATTCAGTACTGACTTGTTGAAATGTACCCTTGTGGATACCAGGATAGCCCACACTGAAGCTGTGGTTAATCTATGTCAGTCAGATTTGACCTGGGGAAAAAACAACACCCCCAAAACCCAGAGATACCAAGGGGTACAAATAGGCCGCGACACCGGCAGGAAGGGGACGAAAACAGCAACAGCAAATTGCCTGTCAGCCCTCCTGGTGAGTTGGGCGTGTGCCGCGTTACATCAGTTAGCTTGAAACAGGTGATGATATTATCCACCTGGTCATGACACACGGCTGCTTGAGGAATGGGGATTTCATGGTCATTGACAGAGAGAGAGAGAGAAACAGACAGACAGACAGACAGACAGAGACACAGAGAGACACAGAGACAGAGAGAGAGAGAGAGAGTGGGAGAGACAGAGAGAGAGAGTGGGAGAGACAGAGACAGATACAGACAGAAAGAGAGAGCAACAGAGAGAGAGAGAGAGAGAGAGAGATAGGAGGGAGAGACAGAGAGAGATACAGACAGAAAGAGAGAGAGCAACAGAGAAAGAGAGAGATACAGACAGACAGAAAGAGAGAGCAACAGAGAAAGAGAGAGATAGAGAGACAGAGATAGAGAGAGAGACAGAGAGGAGGGAGAGACAGAGAGGAGGGAGAGACAGAGAAAGAGATACAGACAGAAAGAGAGAGCAACAGAGAAAGAGAGAGAGAGAGATACAGACAGAGACAGACAGAAAGAGAGAGCAACAGAGAAAGAGAGAGAGACACAGAGAGAGAGGAGGAGGGAGAGACAGAGACAGAGAGAGATACAGACAGACAGAAAGATAGAGCAACAGAGAAAGAGAGACAGAGACAGAGAAAGACTAACAAACAGACAGACTGACATACAGGCAAACGTATGGACCAGAAATACTGACATGCAGAGAGACATACCAGATGGTTATACAGACAGGCAGGCAGGAAGACACAGGCAAACAGACAGACAGACGAACAGACAGTCAGTCATACATACATACAGTCAGGAAGACACGGACAGATGACTGGTCCAACAGACTGACCGACAACAGACAGACAGACAGACAGACACAGACACAGGGAATACACCACCGTGTGCCATTTTTCAAACACACCGGCAGGAAGGGGACGAAAACAGCAACAGCAAATTGCCTGTCAGCCCCCCTGGTGAGTTGGGCGTGTGCCGCGTTACATCAGTTAGCTTGAAACAGGTGATGACATTATCCACCTGGTCATGACACACGGCTGCTTGAGGAATGGGGATTTCATGGTCATTGACAGAGAGAGAGAGAGAGAGAGAGAGAGAGAGAGAGAGAGAGACAGACAGACAGACAGACAGACAGACAGACAGAAAGAGAGAGCAACAGAGAAAGAGAGAGAGATATACAGACAGAAAGAGAGAGCAACAGAGAGAGAGAGAGACAGAGAGAGAGAGTGGGAAGGAGAGACAGAGAGAGATACAGACAGACAGAAAGAAAGAGCAACACAGAGAGAGACAGAGAGAGAGAGAGAGAGAGAGAGAGAGAGAGAGGAGATACAGACAGACAGAAAGAGAGAGCAACAGAGAAAGAGATAGAGAGGAGGGAGAGACAGAGACAGAGAGAGATACAGACAGAGAGAAAGAGAGAGCAACAGAGAAAGAGAGACAGAGACAGAGAAAGACTAACAAACAGACAAACTGACATACAGGCAAACGTATGGACCAGAAATACTGACATGCAGAGAGACATACCAGATGGTTATACAGACAGGCAGGCAGGAAGACACAGGCAAACAGACAGACAGACGAACAGACAGTCAGTCATACATACATACAGTCAGGAAGACACGGACAGATGACTGGTCCAACAGACTGACCGACAACAGACAGACAGACAGACAGACACAGACACAGGGAATACACCACCATGTGCCATTTTTCAAACACACCGGCAGGAAAGGGACGAAAACAGCAACAGCAAATTGCCTGTCAGCCCTCCTGGTGAGTTGGGCGTGTGCCGCGTTACATCAGTTAGCTTGAAACAGGTGATGACATTATCCACCTGGTCATGACACACGGCTGCTTGAGGAATGGGGATTTCATGGTCATTGACAGAGTGAGGGAGAGAAACAGAGAGACAGACAGACAGACAGAGACACAGAGAGACACAGAGACAGAGAGAGACACAGAGACAGAGAGAGAGAGAGTGGGAGAGACAGAGACAGATACAGACAGAAAGAGAGAGCAACAGAGAGAGAGAGAGAGAGAGAGATAGGAGGGAGAGACAGAGACAGAGAGAGATACAGACAGAAAGAGAGAGCAACAGAGAAAGAGAGAGATACAGACAGACAGAAAGAGAGAGCAACAGAGAAAGAGAGAGATAGAGAGACAGAGATAGAGAGAGAGACAGAGAGAGGAGGGAGAGACAGAGAAAGAGATACAGACAGAAAGAGAGAGCAACAGAGAAAGAGAGAGAGAGAGAGAGAGAGATACAGACAGACAGACAGAAAGAGAGAGCAACAGAGAAAGAGAGAGAGAGACACAGAGAGAGAGAGGAGGGAGAGACAGAGACAGAGAGAGATACAGACAGACAGAAAGATAGAGCAACAGAGAAAGAGAGACAGAGACAGAGAAAGACTAACAAACAAACTGACATACAGGCAAACGTATGGACCAGAAATACTGACATGCAGAGAGACATACCAGATGGTTATACAGGCAGGCAGGCAGGAAGACACAGGCAAACAGACAGACAGACGAACAGACAGTCAGTCATACATACATACAGTCAGGAAGACACGGACAGATGACTGGTCCAACAGACTGACCGACAACAGACAGACAGACAGACACAGACACAGGGAATACACCACCGTGTGCCATTTTTCAAACACACCGGCAGGAAGGGGACGAAAACAGCGACAGCAAATTGCCTGTCAGCCCTCCTGGTGAGTTGGGCGTGTGCCGCGTTACTTCAGTTAGCTTGAAACAGGTGATGACATTATCCACCTGGTCATGACACACGGCTGCTTGAGGAATGGGGATTTCATGGTCATTGACACACACAGAGAGAGAGAGAGAGAGAGAGAGAGAGGGAGAGGGAGAGGGGATGAGAGAGAATGTGATAGAATGAGAGAGAGACATACACATATAATGTAATATGATACAATTTTATATGATATAATACATACATGTTTATATATATATATCCTTCAAAAACCTTGGCGACGACATCAACACATGGGAGACGCTTACTCTGGACCGTCCAGCTTGGCGCAGCAAGATCACCACAGGAGCCCGTGCAGCTGAAACCAGGCGCATCACCGAGGCACAACGAAAGCCTGCTGTGTGCAAGGCCCGAGCAGCATCCACTGCCACGACAGCACCCACTCACTTGTGTCCCACGTGTGGGCGAGCCTTCAGGGCCCGAACTGGCCTCATCAGTAACCTCTGGAAGTACAGCCACCGATCTTCCATCTGATATTTGAAGCCATGGTCATCTTCGAGTCCGAAGGACGAACATCACATAAATATGTATGTTTATCATGCACGTTTTTCCCCCCTTAGTTTTGTCTGAAGAAGAACAGTTTTGTCAAAAAAAAAAAAAAAAAAAAAAAAAGAGCATTATTTCACGCTTTGTGGTATATTGGTTCTCTTCTTCTTTTGTTGAAAAAAGCACCACCACCCCCTTCCCCACGTAAAAACAGTAGCACGAGCAACATCAATCAAGCTGTTGACGATTCTTGCCGCAGTTGGCGCAGCGTGCTCCACTATCCTACCGCGGAGTCTGACTGTGTTAATCAAAGTGCAAATCTGCAGCGAGGCTCTGCTTTTTTTTTTTTTAGCCCCAGTGCCAGACTTCGAGGCACCTTGAGGAGAATCTTTGGAGTCCTTGCGACGGACTACAGAGTTCATCACTGCAGCAAACCCGACTGTTCTTACTGCAAGGCAACTGGAACGGTTACGAAGAAGAAGACGAACAAGAAGAAGAAGGAGGAGGAGGAAGAAGAAGAAGAAGGAGGAGGAGGAAGAGGAGGAGGAGGGGGAGTAAGAGAAGAAGAAGAAGAAAAAGAAGAAGGAGAAGAAGGAGGAGGAGAAGAAGAAGGAGAAGGAGGAGGAATAAGAGAAGAAGAAGAAGGAGAAGAAGGAGGAGGAGGAAGAGAAGAAGGAGAAGAAGAAGAA
>NC_134885.1:13245424-13247924 GCF_041734735.1 Babylonia areolata | reverse complement strand
TGCTGTCTTGGCGTTCACAGGCCCGCAAGCAAGCAAGTGCGTGCACGTGTCCGAGGGCTCGCGAGCGCGCGCGCGCACACACACACACACACACACACATACTTCACCCTCCAAACATGCCCAAACACAGATACATACTTCGCCTTCCAAACACACACACATTCACACAAAAAAATCCACACAAAAACAAAGAAACACACACACACACACACTCTCTCTCTCTCACACGTTCTCCTCCAAACACACAAACGCACATGCACACATTTCACCCTTCAAACACACACACACATACACACACACACATGAATACACACATGCATACACAAATACACTCACATCCCTCATCAAACACACACACACACAAACTACACACGTTACACAGACAGACACAGACACAAAAAGACACAAAGACACACACACACACGCACACACACACACACGCGCACACACACACACACATACACTCGCAGTGTCCATAATGACTTCGTCCAGTTTCACGACAGACAGACAACTCAGTTTCCAGTGGGGGGAAAGTGAACAGCGTATCTGTCAATGTCTGACGGGACAACAGACCAGCACTCACACAGCCACGTCAATGTCTGACGGGACAACAGACCAGCACTCACACAGCCACGTCAATGTCTGACGGGACAACAGACCAGCACTCACACAGCCACGTCAATGTCTGACGGGACAACAGACCAGCACTCACACAGCCACGTCAATGTCTGACGGGACAACAGACCAGCACTCACACATCCACGTCAATGTCTGACGGGACAACAGACCAGCACTCACACAGCTACATCAATGTCTCAGGGGACAACAGACCAGCACTCACACAGCCACGTCAATGTCTGACGGGACAACAGACCAGCACTCACACAGCCACGTCAATGTCTCAGGGGACAACAGACCAGCACTCACACAGCCACGTCAATGTCTCAGGAGACAACAGACCAGCACTCACACAGCCACGTCAATGTCTCAGGAGACAACAGACCAGCACTCATACAGCCACGTCAGTGTCTCAGGGGACAACAGACCAGCACTCACACAGCCACGTCAATGTCTCAGGGGACAACAGACCAGCACTCACACAGCCACGTCAATGTCTCACGGGACAACAGACCAGCACTCACACAGCCACGTTAATGTCTCAGGGGACAACAGACCAGCACTCACACAGCCACGTCAATGTCTGACGGGACAACAGACCAGCACTCACACAGCCACGTCAATGTCTCAGGGGACAACAGACCAGCACTCACACAGCCACGTCAGCGTCTCAGGGGACAAAAGACCAGCACTCACACAGCCACGTCAATGTCTCAGGGGACAACAGACCAGCACTCACACAGCCACGTCAATGTCTGACGGGACAACAGACCAGCACTCACACAGCTACATCAATGTCTCAGGGGACAACAGACCAGCACTCACACAGCCACGTCAATGTCTGACGGGACAACAGACCAGCACTCACACAGCCACGTCAATGTCTCAGGGGACAACAGACCAGCACTCACACAGCCACGTCAATGTCTCACGGGACAACAGACCAGCACTCACACAGCCACGTCAATGTCTGACGGGACAACAGACCAGCACTCACACAGCCACGTCAATGTCTCACGGGATAACAGACCAGCACTCACACAGCCACGTCAATGTCTCAGGGGACAACAGACCAGCACTCACACAGCCACGTCAATGTCTCAGGGGACAACAGACCAGCACTCACACAGCCACGTGAATGTCTCAGGGGACAACAGACCAGCACTCACACAGCCACGTCAATGTCTCACAGGACAACAGACCAGCACTCACACAGCCGCATCAATGTCTCAGGGGACAACAGACCAGCACTCACACAGCCACGTCAATGTCTGACGGGACAACAGACCAGCACTCACACAGCTACGTCAATGTCTCACGGGACAACAGACCAGCACTCACACAGCCACGTCAATGTCTGAGGGACAACAGACCAGCACTCACACAGCCACGTCAATGTCTGACGGGACAACAGACCAGCACTCACACAGCTACGTAAATGTCTCAGGGGACAACAGACCAGCACTCACACAGCCACGTCAATGTCTGACGGGACAACAGACCAGCACTCATACATCCACGTCAATGTCTCACGGGATAACAGACCAGCACTCACACAGCCACGTCAATGTCTCAGGGGACAACAGACCAGCACTTACACAGCCACGTCAGTGTCTCAAGGGACAACAGACCAGCACTCACACAGCCACGTCAATGTCTCAGGGGACAACAGACCAGCACTCACACAGCCACGTCAATGTCTGACGGGACAACAGACCAGCACTCACACAGCTACGTCAATGTCTCAGGGGACAACAGACCAGCACTCACACAGCCACGTCAATGTCTGACGGGAGAACAGACCAGCACTCATACAGCCACGTCAATGTCTCACGGGATAACAGACCAGCACTCACACAGCCACGTCAATGTCTCAGGGGAC
>NC_134885.1:13220424-13232924 GCF_041734735.1 Babylonia areolata | reverse complement strand
CAAACCTTTTAATCACATCCAAACTGAAAGCTGGAGAAACTGTATTCCGGAAAAAGGGAGGGAGGGGATGGACTGTGTGTGTGTGTAGGGGGGTGGGCGTGGGGATGAGGGTGAGGGTGAGGGCGAGGTGGGGGCGCCGGGGGCAGAGGGGAGGGGGGGGGCTGTCTCGGAAAGAGGTAGGCTTTAAGGCCAAACTTGAAAGAACTGAGTGCAGAGATTTGACGAAGCGAAAGAGGGAGCTCATTCCAAGTGGAAAAAGTCCAGTAACAGAGAGAAAGAACTGCAGCCGACTGTGGAGTTCTTTGTGATCTGGGAGTGCGGAAACAGAGTGGATCCGAAGCTGATGAAAAAGAGAAAAGAAAGGGGAAAGAGAAGAAAAGGTTAAAAAAAAAAAAAGAAAAAAAAGAGGACAGAAAAGAAAACAACAAAAAGTTACACAAAGGCCAGAAACAAAAACATCAAGTCAGAAAGACAAAAAGAAAGATAAAGAAAATCAATGGAAAGGAAATAAAACTCATACAAGAAAAGACAGAAAAAGAAACCGAAAAGAAAAAGAAAGAAAAAAGAAAAACAAAACAAAAAAACAGACACATAAATTCACAGAAACGTTGAAAGGTTTTCATTTGTCAACGCTGTTCGCATGACAGTGGCCTGTTTACAGATAAGAACGCTTCAGATTATAAGTTCAATCCACTGTCAGAGAGGTAATGGTCGCCTGTCAATATTCCCCTTAAAAAATTGACCGGAGAATGATGTCCTCGCGATTGCAAAGTCTTTTTCTTTCTTTTCGATTTACTTAAAAACAAACCACTAATTTATCATATAGACACTAGAGAAGAGTAGCCAATACGCCCTGTTGTGAAGTATCTTAGTGATTGATTGATTGATTAACTGATTCGTTTATCTATTCAATAGCTTATTTGTCTATAACGGCTATAAATCTGTATCCCTGTGGTTACAAAGTTTGTTTTGTTTATTGAGCCTTTATTCATTCCATTTATCTTTTTGCTTGTCTGTCTATTTATTTATTCTTTAATTGATTTGTTAGAAATTTTTAAATTTTTTTAATTTTATTCATTTATGTCGACAAAAACAAACTGACTGACTACATCTGTGAAACAGACCAGCGTCAGTGGAAGCTGAACAGAATGAACAGTAGACTGTCCAACATGTGATAATTGGCACCAAGCAGTCTTCTTCTTCTTCTTCTCCTTCTTCTTCTCCTCCTCCTCCTCCTTCTCCTTCTTCTTCTTCTTCTTCTTCTTCTCCTTCTTCTTCTCCTCCTCCTTCTTCTTCTTGTTCTCCTTCTTCTTGTTCTCCTTCTTCTTCTTCTCCTCCTTCTTCTTCTTCTCCTTCTTCTTCTCCTTCTCCTTCTTCCCCCTGAAGAGTCACTGGGGCGCCGTACAGAAGATCTGATTCCTCCAGGTCTGTCTGTTTTCAAAACCTGGGTCTCTGAAAATGTTTTTTTTTCCCACGTTCAGTCTGCAGTGTTGTCAGTCTGTCGTTTCTAGTGTGTTCTCCGTCTCCATTCCTCAACAGTTCTAGGGAGGGTTGTTATAACTCTCTCCATACGAACGGCGAAAGAGACGACGTTAACAGCGTTTCACCCCAATTACCATCATCAAAATATTGCAAGCGGAAGGCTCTTATACTGAAGAGGTGAATGTTGACAAAGAATACTACAATTCTGATGACGGAAGCTAAAGGTTGGGTCATTCAGACACCCACTGGACATCCGAGGGGTCTGTATAGAGGAGAAGAGAGGACTGGCCGTACTGAGTGAGTTAAACAAGGCCGCTGGACCTTGTAACGTGGCCATACCAGCGTAGCTCTCTTTTCTAAAACGATGTCAGTAGAAATCCATGTGGTCCAATGTGCTGCATGATGGATTGGCGCGCTTGTTCTCTGGTGGTGTGATCAGTGTGTAAAGAGGAGTGTGGTCTTGTGTTTCATGGAGATGTTGCACTCCTTCCACACAGGTTTCAAACAGTGCTCACACCAAAACTATCATGGAGATGTTGAGGTCCTTCCATACAGGTTTCAAACAGTGCTCACACCAAAAACTGTCATGGAGATGTTGAGGTCCTTCCATGCAGGTTTCAAACAGTGCTCACACCAAAACTATCATGGAGATGTTGAGGTCCTTCCATACAGGTTTCAAACAGTGCTCACACCAAAACTATCATGGAGATGTTGCACTCCTTCCATACAGGTTTCAAACAGTGCCCACACCAAAACTATCATGGAGATGTTGCACTCCTTCCATACAGGTTTCAAACAGTGCTCACACCAAAACTATCATGGAGATGTTGAGGTCCTTCCATACAGGTTTCAAACAGTGCTCACACCAAAAACTGTCATGGAGATGTTGATGCAGGTTTCAAACAGTGCTCACACCAAAACTATCATGGAGATGTTGAGGTCCTTCCATACAGGTTTCAAACAGTGCTCACACCAAAACTATCATGGAGATGTTGCACTCCTTCCATACAGGTTTCAAACAGTGCCCACACCAAAACTATCATGGAGATGTTGAGGTCCTTCCATACAGGTTTCAAACAGTGCTCACACCAAAACTATCATGGAGATGTTGAGGTCCTTCCATACAGGTTTCAAACAGTGCCCACACCAAAACTATCATGGAGATGTTGAGGTCCTTCCATACAGGTTTCAAACAGTGCCCACACCAAAACTATCATGGAGATGTTGCACTCCTTCCATACAGGTTTCAAACAGTGCTCACACCAAAACTATCATGGAGATGTTGAGGTCCTTCCATACAGGTTTCAAACAGTGCTCACACCAAAAACTATCATGGAGATGTTGAGGTCCTTCCATACAGGTTTCAAACAGTGCTCACACCAAAAACTATCATGGAGATGTTGAGGTCCTTCCATACAGGTTTCAAACAGTGCTCACACCAAAAACTATCATGGAGATGTTGAGGTCCTTCCACACAGGTTTCAAACAGTGCTCACACCAAAACTATCATGGAGATGTTGAGGTCCTTCCACACAGGTTTCAAACAGTGCTCACACCAAAACTATCATGGAGATGTTGAGGTCCTTCCACACAGGTTTCAAACAGTGCTCACACCAAAACTATGATGGAGATGTCGAGGTCCTTCCATACAGGTTTGAAACAGTGTTCACACCAAAACTATCATGGAGATGTTGAGGTCCTTCCATACAGGTTTGAAACAGTGCTCACACCAAAACTATCTGTCTGCATTATTTTGCGCGGCATTGATCATATTTGGAAATGATTTCATGTCCCGAACAAGCTGGATGTAACAGAACTGTCATTTCTTGGTGATAGTAACGTCAGTTAATACTTCTACTGCTACTACTACAACTACTGCTGCTGTTGCTGCCACTTCTGCTGCTGCTGTTGCTGCTACTACTGCTGCTGTTGTTGTTGCTGCTGTTGCTTCTGCTTCTACTCCTCCTCCTCCTGCTACTACTGTTTTTCCTTCTACTCCTATTATTTGTATTTGTATTTCTTTTTATAACAACAGATTTCTCTGTGTGAAATTCGGGCTACTCTCCCCAGGGACAGCGCGTCGCCACACCACAGCGCCACCCAGTTTTTTGTATTTTTTCCTGCGTGCAGTTTTTTTTTGTTTTTCCTATCGAAGTGGATTTTTCTACAGAATTTTGTATTTGTATTTGTATTTCTTTTTATCACAACAGATTTCTCTGTGTGAAATTCGGGCTGCTCTCCCCAGGGAGAGCGCGTCGCCATACTACAGCGCCACCAATTTTTTTTGTATTTTTTCCTGTGTGCAGTTTTATTTGTTTTTCCTATTGAAGTGGATTTTTCTACAGAATTTTGCCAGGAACAACCCTTTCGTTTCCGTGGGTTCTTTCAAGTGCGCTAAGTGCATGCTGCACACGGGACCTCGGTTTATCGTCTCATTCGAATGACTAGCGTCCAGACCACCACTCAAGGTGTAGTGGAAGGGGAGAAAATATCGGCGACTGAGCTGTGATTCGAACCAGCGCGCTCAGATTCTCTCGCTTCCTAGGTGGACGCGTTACCTCCAGCCATCACTCCACATATGTGCCACACAGCTGTTGCTGCTACTACTGCTACTACTACTACTACTACTGCTATCACTACTGCGCTCAAACAAGAAACAACCTAACCCAGACTGTCCCATCCATTAGTCGTTCACACACCGTTCCAGACTTGCGTTTTCTTTCATGAGTCCATCACAGTAATCCGCTTTACTGGTGACGAAGACGTGTGTGTCCACCACGCCCCCTGACCTTCCCCCACCACGCCCCCTGACCTTCACCCACCATGACCTTCACCCACCATGCCCCCTGACCTTCACCCACCATGCACCCTGACCTTCACCCACAATGACCTTCACCCACCATGCCCCCTGACCTTCACCCACCATGGTGACCACATCACGTCTACCCGCTCTACAACTCTTCAGTCTGCAACACTTCTCGTCTGCTTCACTCGGCACTTCCGTGTATTGATTCTCACTGTGTTCAATAAACACTGTGCTGATTCTTCAGGATGCTGGAGTCAGTCTCTTTCGTTTCCAATGTCATTATGGGATTCGGCTCAAAGAAAAAAAGAAGAAGAAAAAACGATAATAACAAAGAGAGAGAGGGAGAGAGGGATAGGGAGAGAGAGAGAGACAGACAGAGACAGAGAGTGAGAGAGAGATAGAGACAGACAGAGAGTGAGAGAGAGAGAGAGAGAATAAAAGAAGAAGGAAACACGTGCGGATTTTCCATGTAGGATTTGCAATATCTATCGATTTTGGGACATGAACGTCTTTTGGAGTGGAGTTGGACACAACACAGACACCAAGAGAGAGAGAGAGAGAGAGAGAGAGAGAGAGAGAGAGAGAGAGAGAGAGAGAGAGAGAGAGAGAGAGATCGGTGGGGTGTGGGGGGTGGGTAGTGTGGTATTCCCTTTTTTTTTATTTATTTCAATCAATAGAATGTGTGGCGTGCATGAATAATAACCACATGTCTGAAAAGATCTTGGAATTCGATCGCTAAGTAACGGCAAACAACCCCAGCGCGCGCGCGCACACACACACACACACACACACACACACACATACACAGACACACAAACACACACGCGCGCGCGCGCACTCACACACACACACACACGTACACACGCTAGGAAAGTAACTGATTACCACAGTTTACCTTCTCGGTGTTACTAAATCAATTTATTTCACGTCTCTCTTCCTGGTCTATCTGCCACATGCATGACTGAATGATTTTGAAAGACAGACTGCAGGCCTTTGGGAGGCGCCCTTTCATAACAAAACACTGCGTTTGTACCCAGTACATTCAACAATTCCATCGGTGAATGACAACACACACACACACACACACACACACACACACACACACACACACACACACACACACACACACACACACACACACACACACCAACAGATATCTAGATAAATAGATAGACAAATGCACAGACACATATAGACAGGCAGACAGACAGATAGATAGATAGACAGATAGAAATTCTTCTTCGATTGATATTATTTGTGACACACACATAGTTAAAGACCTTTAGAAAGCGCCTATAAATTTGTCACATCAAAACATGCATTTCATCTCAAAACATTCAATGATTCGATCGGTAAATAACAAATACATACACGCACACACACGCACACACACACACACACACACACACACACACACACGCGCCCGCGCGCACGCACACACACGCACACACACACACACACACACACACACACACACACACACACACACACACACACACACACACACACACACACACACACACACTGTTTTGTATCACTAAGTAAGACAGCGAAGTGAACCAGATCAAATTATTTCCTTTTTGGCACCTACTAATTCCATTTCGTCCTCCTGTCTGACTGACGCATGCAGACCACGGCAACTGAAACCCCTGGACAGTGATGACCACTTGCAAACCCTGGACATTGATTGGTCGGCCGTGCACGAGCTGCCGACAACTTCCGGCATCTGTGGGTATTGATTGGTCAGAACTCTGGCGCCGTGAGGCCCTTAGCTTTCAAACCTCGCTGGATTCGGGGTTAGGGGGAGGGTGGTGGTGGGGGGTGGGGGGTGGTTCAATGGGTCGTCTTCTTGTTCTTCTGTCGACGTGTTAAGGAAACTTGAGGCTGAAGACAGAGGGAGAGAGAGAGGGAGAGAGAGAGAGAGAGAGAGAGAGGTGGCAGGGGGCTCGCGGGGTTTAGGGATGAGAGGGTAGTGAGAGGTGGTGAGGAGGAAAAGGTGTAAGGTTGTGTTACTTTTCCTTCCTCTATTATTAATTATCATTATTATTATCATTATCATTATCATCATCATCATCATCATTGGGTTTTTTTCTTCTTATAAAGGCAACTTTTTTAAAAGGAAATGAAGATCACGAAGAGGGTGCGTGTCCGATTTTTTTCTCAGAGAGAGAGAGAGAGGGGGGGGGGGGGTTAAAAAGTATCTGAACGATTTCTTTCACACTCACAGGTGTAACAAAAATGATTTAGGTAAAGGCCTTGCCTTGTCTTCTTCCCAGTTTCATATCAATACTTTGAACTGTTGTCATTGAGTCAGTCTTTACATTTTCATCCTGCTTCCTCTCAATTTCCCATGTGAAAGGCCAGCAGCGGAAAACAAAAGCCGTATTTTATTCCGTTTCTCATGAACAAAAAGGGCGGTCATTCTTTCATTACCATTCTTTTTCGGTCCAGAGTGGTTTTTAAATTGTAGGTTCTTACCGCTAGTCTTTTTTGATGACCATGGAAGTGAGAACATCTATTATTATTATTATTATTATCATCATTAATTTCCAGCACTATGGCTGTGTAGATGACCTGCAGCATACAGCTGCCTTCATAGCGGAGACTGGTGTGTGCATCTAACGAACGAGAAGAAGATTAATTTCCGTACAGGGACAAGGCGGAAGAAGATGACCTGAACAGAACCCACCACAGACCAGACATCCCCCTGCACTCACTGCGGAAGGACCTGACCATCCCGTGTCGGACTCATCAGTCACGAGTGTGCTTGTGCACGAAGAGGACCAAACTGACGTGATCTTCATACACATCTTCGGTCCCGAAGTATAGCTGATCTTCTTCTTTCCCCCTTCTCCTCTTCCTCCTTCTTCTGACTTGATCTTCATACACATCTTCGATCTAAAAGTCTAGCTATTCTCCTTCTCCTCCCCCTCCTTCTTCTTCTTCTTCTTCTTCTTCTCTCCTCCTCCTCTTCCTTCTTCTTCTGACTTGATCTTCATACACATCTTCGATCTCGAAGTCTAGCTGTTCTTCTCCTCCTCCCCCTTCTTCTTCTTCCTGTCGTTTTTGTCATTATGATGATTTATTTCTAATGTTGAGAACATCTTGAGATAAGGAATGGATCTGTATTTAAACCCATCATCAGGACGTGGTTTTCTTCTTCTTTTTTCCCTTTTTCTTCCCTTCACCAGCTCTTTTCCAAGTTTTTCCGATGGCCTTTGCCGGTCTTGAAAACGTCGATTGCTCGTTTGGATATGTGGAAAAGAGAATTCATCGATTCCTCGTAACACCTTTAAAAAAAAATTAAAGAATCATTTATCAACCTATCTACAGGTGGGATTTGACATACGTGCTCGTTTTTACACCCGTCATTTTGGCAGCCTCACTCCCGTTACCTAGGTGTTTCAATCCGATTTCTCGAATTCATGTGCATTTTCAGAGGGTTTGAACACTTACGACAACCATTACTCAGTTTTAGGGGGTGTTTGAATCAGGTTGCTCCGTAGTTCTGTGTATTTTCAGGAGGTTGGAAAATGTACGGGTGATTTGCCAGACACGGGTGTTGGTGACAGTGGATGTAGTAGCGTTGTGCATCACGTGGCGAGCTGTGCTGTTGTTTCCCATGTGGAAATGTGGCAGAATGGTTAAGACGCTCAGCTGCCAATACCGAGAGTCTGTGAGGGTGTGGATTCGAACCCCGCTCTTGCCCTTTCACCCAAGTTTGACTGGAGAATCAAACTGAGTGTCTAGTCTTTCAGATGATATGATAAACCGAGGTCCCCGTGTGCAGCACGCACTTGGCGCACTGAAACAGAACCCATGGCAACGAGAGTGTTGTCCTCTGGCAAAATTTGTTAAAAAACCAATCCACACTGGTAGGTACACAGATATGTCTGCATGCACTCAAGGCCTAAGTGGCGTTGGTTATGCTGCTGGTCAGGCATCTGGCGAAGCAGACGTGGTGTAGCGTATGTGGATTTGTCCGAACGCAGTGACGCCTCCTTGAGAAACTGAAACTGAAGCTGAAGCTGCAACTGAGTGCAGCATGTGGCGCCAGCTGGGCTGCTGTTTCCCGTCATGACTGGAAGCTGTCGGCGTGTGGTTCAGTGTCGCTTCTCCTCTCTGCATGCCGACCTTTCTGTGAGCAGCACGAGGTGTGTGCCCCAACAGGGTGACCCGGTCTTCAGATGCTTTCGCTCTCTTCGGGGACTCTTGGTGGACTGCTGTTGTGTCTGACTGGGTTGGTTGTTTGTGTTCGTTCCTGTATGGAGTGGTGGGGTGGGTGGTGGGTGGTAGGTGTAGGTTTGTGTGTGTGTGTGTGTGTGTGTGTGTGTGTGTGTGTGTGTGTGTTTGGCGGATTGTATGTGTGTATGCGTGTGTGTGTGTGTGTGTGTGTGTGTGTGTGTGTGTGTGTGTGTGTGTGTGTGTGTGTATCTGTGGGTGTGTGAGTGTGTGTGTGAAGAGAGAGAGGAGGGAGCGAGAAGAAAGAGAGAGAGAGAGAGAGACAGAGATGTGAAGCCAACATATGGAAGCAAAAGTAAAAAAAAAAAGAAAAAAAAAGGCAAAATAGTTAATTCCCATTTCCTTAATGAAGGCACTTTTTTCCACTCTCTCTCTCGCTGCACATGCCCATTAGCCCTCAGTCAACAGCAGAAGACTCACCTCTGTCTGTCGTTCCGTCACTCCGTTACACTGCCTCCCGTTTGCTTCGTGGCACAAACCGACACACACACGCACACACACACACACACACACACACACACACACACACACACACACACACACATGCCCACACACACACTCACTACACTCACACTCACACACACACACACACACACACACACTCGCACACACGCCTGCGTGCACGCACACACGTTCACACAATCACACACATAGCACACACACACACACACGCACGCACACACACACACACACACACACACACACGCGCGCGCGCGCGCGCGCGCACATACGCACACACATGATTATACACGAACACACGCATACATATGGGAGAGAGATAGAGAGAGAGGGCGAGGGAGGGAGGGGGAGGGAGACAGACAGACGGACAGACAGAGAGAGACATACACAGAGACACAGAGAGAAATGGAGACAGACACTTTTGACATTGACAGATTATTACTATACATTGACAGATTATTACTATCAGTGTATTGTATACCCAGTACCAAGGCGTACATTCCATTTCACCACAGCGAGGAAGAGAAAACGAGAAAGTAATGAGACTAAGAATAAACTTAAACTTAAACACACACACACACACACACACACACACACACACACACACACACACACACACACACACACACACACACACAGAGACAGACAACCAGCCAGCCAGCCTATTAATTAATATGTTTTATTTTCATTTCATTCTGGTTATTCAAGATTTGTTGCTGTCAATCCTTGGTGTTTTCAAGAACACACTCTTTTATTTCTAGAATCATTCGCTTCTGCAATTTATTTTCATCAACTGGAAACGTGAAAATGTCTTAATTTTTTTTTTTACGAAAGAATTACTTTCAGATTAAGTCTAAATGCTGCTGGAAATGAAAATAATTTACATTTATTTGATAATTTACATGTAATTTCTCTTAGCGATATGATAAAGTTATTCTCATCTTTTTATCTGATCTTATTTTGAACTGAACTCTATACTGTACATTAGATATAAAGTGAACATCATCTGCAACATTCTGAAGACGTTTTCGACAGAAATTATCGATCTGTCCCTAAAAACCCACTATTTTCAGTTTGCATTGTCCCTAAAAACCCACTATTTTCAGTTTGCATTGTCCCTAAAAACCCACTATTTTCAGTTTGCATTGTCCCTAAAAAACCCCACTACTTTCAGTTTGCATTGTTCCTAAAAAAACCCACTACTTTCAGTTTGCATTGTCCCTAAAACCCCACTATTTTCAGTTTGCATTGTCCGTAAAAACCCACTATTTTCAGTTTGCATTGTCCCTAAAAACCCACTACTTTCAGTTTGCATTGTCCCTAAAAACCCACTATTTTCAGTTTGCATTGTCCCTAAAAACCCACTATTTTCAGTTTGCATTGTCCCTAAAACCCCACTATTTTCAGTTTGCATTGTCCCTAAAAACCCACTATTTTCAGTTTGCATTGTCCCTAAAAACCCACTATTTTCAGTTTGCATTGTCCCTAAACCCCCACTATTTTCAGTTTGCATTGTCCCTAAAACCCCACTATTTTCAGTTTGCATTGTCCCTAAAAACCCCACTATTTTCAGTTTGCATTGTCCCTAAAACCCCACTATTTTCAGTTTGCATTGTCCCTAAAAACCCACTATTTTCAGTTTGCATTGTTCCTAAAACCCCACTATTTTCAGTTTGCATTGTCCCTAAAAACCCACTATTTTCAGTTTGCATTGTCCCTAAAAACCCACTATTTTCAGTTTGCATTGTCTCTAAAACCCCACTATTTTCAGTTTGCATTGTCCCTAAAAACCCACTATTTTCAGTTTGCATTAAGTCCAAGTTTTCTGGACCGAAAGCGGGCAAGAAGGCACTGGTGCCATTTGTTTGTGACTACATAGATATATTCTGGTTGGTAAACGCTTTTGAACGAAATGATACCAGCTGTATTCTATACTTTCTTCCAGATGAGAATGGCAGTTTTGTCCTTAGGAGTTCAAGAGAGATTCTGATATAAATGCGACATAATTCCCCAATCCCCTGCTGATCCAAACCTATTCTCACTCAGAACATCAAGGCCTGATCAGCTCGTCTGGCAATTGCAGGTCTTTTTTTCAGCAGGTGTGTGTAGCGTATATGGATCTGTCCGCACGTTCTGACTTGTCCTTGAGACTGACACTCAATCAGAACATTTTTGATACTATCTGCCAAATTCACCATTCTATCTTTATCTCCCTATAACGTTATTTCATGAGCCTGTCTTCTTTCGCCGTTCGTATGGAGAGAGTTAAAGACAGTCAATGGAAGGTCTACAGTGGTTAAAGACAGTCAATGGAAGGTCTACAGTGGTTAAAGACAGTCAATGGAAGGTCTACAGTGGTTAAAGACAGTCAATGGAAGGTCTACAGTGGTTAAAGACAGTCAATGGAAGGTCTACAGTGGTTAAAGACAGTCAATGGAAGGTCTACAGTGGTTAAACACAGTCAATAGAAGGTCTACAGTGGTTAAAGACAGTCAATGGAAGGTCTACAGTGGTTAAAGACAGTCAATGGAAGGTCTACAGTGGTTGAAGATAGTCAATGGAAGGTCTACAGTGGTTGAAGATAGTCAATGGAAGGTCTACAGTGGTTAAAGAGAGTCAATAGAAGGTCTACAGTGGTTAAAGACAGTCAATAGAAGGTCTACAGTGGTTAAAGACAGTCAATGGAAGGTCTACAGTGGTTAAAGATAGTCAATGGAAGGTCTACAGTGGTTATAGATAGTCAGTGGAAGGTCTACAGTGGTTAAAGACAGTCAATGGAAGGTCTACAGTGGTTAAAGACAGTCAATGGAAGGTCTACAGTGGTTATAGATAGTCAGTGGAAGGTCTACAGTGGTTAAAGACAGTCAATGGAAGGTCTACAGTGGTTAAAGACAGTCAATGGAAGGTCTACAGTGGTTATAGATAGTCAGTGGAAGGTCTACAGTGGTTAAAGACAGTCAATGGAAGGTCTACAGTGGTTAAAGACAGTCAGTGGAAGGTCTACAGTGGTTATAGATAGTCAGTGGAAGGTCTACAGTGGTTAAAGACAGTCAATGGAAGGTCTACAGTGGTTAAAGAGAGTCAATAGAAGGTCTACAGTGGTTAAAGACAGTCAATGGAAGGTCTACAGTGGTTAAAGACAGTCAATGGAAGGTCTACAGTGGTTAAAGACAGTCAATGGAAGGTCTACAGTGGTTAAAGATAGTCAATGGAAGGTCTACAGTGGTTGAAGATAGTCAAAGGAAGGTCTACAGTGGTTGAAGATAGTCAATGGAAGGTCTACAGTGGTTGAAGATAGTCAGTGGAAGGTCTACAGTGGTTGAAGATAGTCAAAGGAAGGTCTACAGTGGTTAAAGACAGTCAATGGAAGGTCTACAGTGGTTAACTCACTCAGTACGGCCAGTCCTGTCTTCTCCTCTACACAGACCCCTCGGATGTCCAGTGGGTGTCTGAATGACCCAACCTTTAGCTTCCGTCGTCAGAATTGTGGTATTCTTTGTCAACATTCACT
>NC_134885.1:13202924-13210424 GCF_041734735.1 Babylonia areolata | reverse complement strand
CAAATACATGCATATGCATATGCTTCCCTTACCCCCGACATTCAAACGCACGCGCACAGACGTATACGCGTGTGCGTGCGCGCGCGCGCACACACACACACACACACACACACATACACATACAGACACCGACACACAGACACAGACACGGACACACAGACACAGACACACACAGACACACACACACAGAGAAAATCACAGACACACAGACACAAACACGGACACACACAAAAACACACATACACATACAGACACCGATACACACACACACACACACACACACACACACACACACACACACACACACACACACACACAGCTACAGGAAATAAGCAATATACTAGAAAGAGACTTTTATAGGTGCTTGAATTCAAGTCTAAAACCTCGTCAGTTGACTCTCTCAGACTTTGGTCCGATTCGCAGACCAATTCTGAGCTTAGCTCTCAGACTATTATCAAATTCATTACGGACCAAGTATTGTTCTAATGTCAAGTGTATATGCTTTAGTAACCTGACAATTGAGCATATAATTTTTCACTGTAGCTTGATGAAGCCTTTTGTACACGAAAGTGTGTCTTCACAAGTGACTGAGAACGTTAGTTTTTGACTTTTTGCATTCATTATCAGTTGTTTCGCTTGTCAGTTTCACGACTTCTCTCTTACGAAGTCCTTTAAGTAATTTCCTGTAACTGTATTTAGAGGTTGTTTTTTTTTCGTTTGTTTGTTTTTGTGGGTTTTTTTTGTTTTGTTTGTCTTCCAAATTTCACCCACATTTTTACCCTCATTTGCCCAGTTTCCCCCAACCCTCCATTCATCCACATCTCCCACCCCTTCTAACCGAAAATACTCAGATGTATTCATAAATACTTTAACAAAATGTCTTCAGTCACCGATATGTGTGACGGGACATTAAACAAAAATTCCTCCTCCACACAGCTACACGAAATAGTCGGGCCACGCGGTACAAATCATATGCAAGACAGACAGACAGGCAGACAGACAGACAGGCAGACAGACAGACAGACAGACAGACAGCACCACTGCACACAGCTGTACTGAATAAGAAAGACCGCAATATACTGACGAATGGAAAGACCGCAATATACTGACGAATGGAAAGACCGCAATATACTGACGAATGGAAAGACCGCAATATACTGACGAATGGAAAGACCGCAATATACTGACGAATGCCAGACGCCAGACAGCCTGTTGTACATCACTTGCAAAAGACATTCCCTGGGTCTCTCATCAGTCCCCCCCCCCCCCCAACCCCTACGCCTGTGCCCCCCCCCACCCTCCCCCCCACTCCTTGCTACCCCCCTCCCACTCACCCCCCCCCCTCCCCTCCCCCTTCCTTCCCCCACCTTCTCTTTATTCTTCTCAGCATTTTCTCTGTCGTGTTATAAAGTCAAGTTAGCCACGCGCGCGCGCGCGTACACTGACAAACATGTAAAAACACGCGGCTACACAAACATTCACAGGCACGGCGCGTACACAGTGAGGCTGATCGTCACTCGTTCGGAGAATTTTTTTTTCTTTTTTTCTTTTCTTTTTTTTAATTCTGCCTACAGAGAGAGACGATGAAAGGAGTTTGTGTCAAGACAGACAAACAATTCAGTGCTTCTGTCTGGCTCTCTTTCTCGTTTATATATATATATATATTCAAGATGGCGCCGACCAATGGCGACACAGGGATAGCCATTTCTCCTGTATCTGTGTTTGTGTATGATTTTCGATTTATGTTCGAACCTTGTTATGTACTATCCCCCCTCCCTCCTCCCCAATATTCCTTGTGACCCCGGTACACTTGGTAATAAAGACATATTCTTTTCTATTCTATTGCATATAAATTGTTTATTTGTTTGTTTCATTCATTGAGTGATTGATTGATTGATTGATTGATTCATTCATTCTTTCCTTCCCTCCTTCTTTCTTTCTTTCTGTCTTCAGTTTACTAACTGACTGACTTTCTCACGTTCTTTCTTACTTTCTTTCTTCCATTCTTTCTTTCTTCCATTCTTTCTTTCTTAGTTACTGACTTTTCTTCTTTTCATTTATTCATTCATCAGTTCTTACTAATTTTCGTTCCTTCTTTCTTAACTTCTTACGTTGATTTTTGCTCTTGTCGTCGTTGCTGCTGTTGTTGTCGTATTTTGTATTTGTATTTCTTTTTATCATAACAGATTTCTCTGTGTGAAATTCGGACTGCTCTCCCCAGGGAGAGCGTGTCGCTACACTACAGCGCCCCCCATTTCTTGTATTTGTGCCTGCGTGCAGTTTTATTTGTTTTTCCTATCGAAGTGGACTTTTCTACAGAATTTTTGCCAGGAAACCCTTTTTGTTGCCGTGGGTTCTTTTACGTGCGCTAAGTGCATGCTGCACACGGGACCTCGGTTTATTGTCTCAGACTAGCGTCCAGACCACCACTCAAGGTCTAGTGGAGGGGGAGAAAATATCGGCGGCTGAGCCGTGATTCGAACCAGCGCGCTCATATTCGAAATAGTCGGGCCACGCGGAACAAATCAATGTAAGACAGACAGACAGACAGACAGACAGACAGACAGCATCACTGCACACAGCTGTACTGAATATGAAAGAAGGCAATATACTGCTCGTGGATGGGAAGACGACATACTGACTGTGGATGGGAAGACGGCATACTGACTGTGGATGGGAAGAGGGCATACTGACTGTGGATGGGAAGACGACATACTGACTGTGGATGGGAAGACGGCATACTGACTGTGGATGGGAAGACGACATACTGACTGTGGATGGGAAGACAGCATACTAACTGTGGATGGGAAGAGGGCATACTGACTGTGGATGGGAAGAGGGCAATATACTGACTGTGGATGGGAAGACGGCATACTGACTGTGGATGGGAAGACGGCATACTGACTGTGGATGGGAAGACGGCAATATACTGACTGTGGATGGGAAGACGGCATACTGATTGTGGATGGGAAGACGACATACTGACTGTGGATGGGAAGACGACTTACTGATTGTGGATGGGAAGACGGCATACTGATTGTGGATGGGAAGACGGCATACTGACTGTGGATGGGAAGACGACATACTGACTGTGGATGGGAAGACGACATACTGATTGTGGATGGGAAGACGGCATACTGACTGTGGATGGGAAGACGGCATACTGACTGTGGATGGGAAGACGGCATACTGTGGATGGGAAGACGGCAAGATACTGACTGTGGATGGGAAGACGGCAAGATACTGACTGTGGATGGGAAGACGGCATACTGACTGTGGATGGGAAGACGGCAATATACTGACTGTGGATGGGAAGACGACAATATACTGACTGTGGATGGGAAGACGGCAATATACTGACTGTGGATGGGAAGACGACAAGATACTGACTGTGGATGGGAAGACGGCATACTGACTGTGGATGGGAAGACGGCAAGATACTGACTGTGGATGGGAAGACGACATACTGATTGTGGATGGGAAGACGGCAAGATACTGACTGTGGATGGGAAGACGACATACTGACTGTGGATGGGAAGACGACATACTGACTGTGGATGGGAAGACGGCATACTGACTGTGGATGGGAAGACGACATACTGACTGTGGATGGGAAGACGGCAAGATACTGACTGTGGATGGGAAGACGACAATATACTGACTGTGGATGGGAAGACGGCAAGATACTGACTGTGGATGGGAAGACGGCAATATACTGACTGTGGATGGGAAGACGGCATACTGACTGTGGATGGGAAGACGGCATACTGACTGTGGATGGGAAGACGGCAAGATACTGACTGTGGATGGGAAGACGGCATACTGACTGTGGATGGGAAGACGGCAATATACTGACTGTGGATGGGAAGACGACATACTGACTGTGGATGGGAAGACGGCAATATACTGACTGTGGATGGGAAGACGGCATACTGACTGTGGATGGGAAGACGGCATACTGACTGTGGATGAGAAGACGGCAAGATACTGACTGTGGATGGGAAGACGACATACTGACTGTGGATGGGAAGACGGCAATATACTGACTGTGGATGGGAAGACGACATACTGACTGTGGATGGGAAGACGGCATACTGACTGTGGATGGGAAGACGACATACTGACTGTGGATGGGAAGACGGCAATATACTGACTGTGGATGGGAAGACGGCAATATACTGACTGTGGATGGGAAGACGGCATACTGACTGTGGATGGGAAGACGGCAATATACTGACTGTGGATGGGAAGACGGCAATATACTGACTGTGGATGGGAAGACGGCAATATACTGACTGTGGATGGGAAGACGACAATATACTGACTGTGGATGGGAAGACGACATACTGACTGTGGATGGGAAGACGGCAATATACTGACTGTGGATGGGAAGACGACAATATACTGACTGTGGATGGGAAGACGGCAATATACTGACTGTGGATGGGAAGACGACATACTGACTGTGGATGGGAAGACGGCAATATACTGACTGTGGATGGGAAGACGGCAATATACTGACTGTGGATGGGAAGACGACATACTGACTGTGGATGGGAAGACGGCATACTGACTGTGGATGGGAAGACGACATACTGACTGTGGATGGGAAGACGACATACTGACTGTGGATGGGAAGACGGCATACTGACTGTGGATGGGAAGACGGCAATATACTGACTGTGGATGGGAAGACGGCAATGTACTGACTGTGGATGGGAAGACGACATACTGACTGTGGATGGGAAGACGACATACTGACTGTGGATGGGAAGACGGCAATATACTGACTGTGGATGGGAAGACGACATCAATCCTCCCACACGGGTTTGGTAAATTGATTTTGTTTTCGTGTGTGTGTTTTGTTTCACCTTTCTTTCTTTATTTTTGTCTTTCTATCTTTTCTATCTATCTATCTATCTTTCTTTCTTTCTTTCTTTCTGTCTGTCTTTCCCTCTTTTCTATCTGTCTATCTTTCAATCTATCTATCTGTCTTTTCTATCTATCTATCTATCTTTCTTTCTTTCTTTCTGTCTGTCTGTTTATCTTCTATCTTCTATCTATCTATCTATCTATCTATCTATCTATCTATCTTTCTTTCTTTCTTTCTTTTTGTCTATCTATCTCTCTTTTCTATCTGTCTATCTATCTTTCTTTCGTTCTTTCTTTCTGTCGATCTATCTATCTTTTTCTTTCTTCATTCTCTTCTTCTTTTCGATCTATCCCCTTTCTGTCCTTCCTTCTTTCCTTCCTTCATTTCTTTCTTCTCTCTCTCTCTCTCTTTTGTTTTCAGCCTTTCTTTGATTTTATGTTCTTTACGTTTGTGCACTGGTGGATTATTATGATTTTTTTTTTTTTTTTCGCAATTGTCTTTAAAAAAAAAGTTTTTAATTATTACTTTGTAAAGAACTGACAATTTTGTTTTTTTCAACTTCTTCTTCTTCTTCTCCTTCGTAGTAGTAGTAGTAGTAGTAGTAGTAGTAGTAGTAGTAAGGTTTACGCATACCGAGATTCAAACACTCCACCGCTCTTTCTCTGTCTCCGGACCTTGCATTTGGAATGAACTTCCTCTTTCGCTTCGTCAGGTCTCCGCACTCAGCTCTCTTTCAAGTCTGACCTTAAAACCCACCTCTTCTCAAGATAGCCTCCCTCCCCTGCCTCTTCCTTGTCTTCAGTTTCTTCAGTTTTAGAGTTATGCATGCGTGTGAATGACTGGTGTGAAAGCGCTTTGATTTGTCTCTGCACAAGATTCAGCGCCATATAAATATTATCATTATTATTAGTAGTAGTAGCAGTAGTAATGTCTTCTCTTTTTTTTTACATTTGTGCATTTTCTCTCATTCTTCCTTTTATGTATCGACGGATTATATACATTCTGCTCTGAGAATTAATAAAGCAAATCTGTATTCATGATAGTATTTCTTTTTTTCTTTCTTTCTTTCTTTCCTTTATTCTTTGATTGTATGTTGTGTGTATGTGCGCAGACAATATAAATTCTGCCGTTAGGGCTGAACTAAGTAACTCAATATCCGTGTTTGTATTTGTTTCAATTATTTATTTATTTATTTATTTATTTGTTTATTCATTCAGTTATTCGTTTAACTATTTGTGTTGCGTGTATGTGCGTAGACAATATAAATTCTGTCTTCAGAGCTAAATTAAGTTACTGAATATCCGTGTGTGTATATATTTAACTATCTATCTATCTATCTATCTATCTATCTACCTAATTATCTGTCTGTCTGTCTATCTATCTATCTATCTATCTATCTATCTAACTGTCTGTCTGTCTGTCTGTCTATCTATCTATCTATCTATCCATCTATTTCTTTCTTTCCGTCTGTCTTTCCTTCTTTCTTCCATTATTTTTTTCTTTCTCTTGTTTTCTGTCGTTCTGTTTTATGCGTTACCTGTCAGCGCTTTGACAGGCTATATGAGTTTTCCCTGAAGGCTGAATCTAAGTAGCTCTTTCTTCGTTTTTTTGTATCTGTCTCGCTTTCTTTCTTTCCGTCTGTCAATCTTTCAGGGTTTCTTAGCTTTTCCTTTCTTTCTTTGGTTCGTTGATCAAGTATCATCTGTCTGACTGCAGGAATTCTGCCTTCAGCGCTTGATAAAACATTTTTTTTTTAATGTTTACGCACGAATTATTATTTTAAAACCTTTCATTTCTACATTTTTTCCCTTACTGTCTTTATTTCACTCTCCTTTCCTTTTCCTTTTTGATCGTTTTGTGATGTGCTCTGAATCTGGTTTGGGAAAATTGCTCTTGAAATATTCTGTTGGCCTAAAACTACGAATGGTTGAGATGGTTTCGTTTTACAATATTTTTTACCTGTTACCCCCCCTCCCCCATTCTTTTTTCTTTCAGCCAAGAAATATGTATGTAGCTTATAGCTATTATTATGTAGATAACTTATAGCTGATATGCTATTTTTTGTATGCTATTTTTTTTTGTTATTTTGAGTATCTACCCTCTCCAGCCCGTTGTCATGAAAAGCCTTCTTTCTTTCTTTCTTTCTTTCTTTTATGTAAATTAATTTTCATTTGACGAGCACTCGCGGATGAGTTTCGATTTTGTCACGAGTATTTGTAAGTCAGTCAGTCAGTCTGTCTGTCTCTGTCATGGACCATTGTGCTTGACCGTACGTCTTAGCTCCTGTTCGACTGACAGAGAGAGAGACAGAGACAGAGACAGAGACAGAGAATCAGATTATTTTGTTTCGTTTTTTCAGCCAAGGCCTGTAGACAGCTTATAGCTATTATCATGTAGATAGTAGATAGCTTATAGCTATTATTATGTAGACAGCTTATAGCTATTATCATGTAGATAGTAGATAGCTTATAGCTATTATTATGTAGACAGCTTATAGCTATTATTATGTAGATAGTAGATAGCTTATAGCTATTATTATGTAGACAGCTTATAGCTATTATTATGTAGATAGTAGATAGCTTATAGCCATTATCATGTAGATAACTTATAGCTATTATTATGTCGAT
>NC_134885.1:13155424-13195424 GCF_041734735.1 Babylonia areolata | reverse complement strand
AGTCTTCATTAACTACGCATACCTTCGTACTTATCCATTTACACACGCACTGCCCACACTATCCTCCGGCACGCAGGGTAGTAACGAAGATCCCCTACTCCTGTCTGTTTGGGGCCAGTCTCTGAACGGTACCCCAGGTGTGCTTCAGGGTCTGGAGTTCTCCTTCCACTGTTCTGTGCCAGGTGTTCTTTGGCCTAGACGGGCGCAATAGCCGAGTGGTTAAAGCGTTGGACTTTCAATCTGAGGGTCCCGGGTTCGAATCTCGGTAACGGCGCCTGGTGGGTAAAGGGTGGAGATTTTTTCCGATCTCCCAGGTCAACATATGTGCAGACCTGCTTAGTGCCTGAACCCCCTTCGTGTGTATACGGCAAGCAGAAGATTAAGTACGCACGTTAAAGATCCTGTCATCCATGTCAGCGTTCGGCGGGTTATGGAAACAGAACATACCCAGCATGCAGCCCCCGAAAACGGAGTATGGCTGCCTACATGGCGGGGTATAAAACGGTCACACACGTAAAAGCCCACTCTTGTACATACGAAAGTTGCAGCCCACGAACGAAGAAGAAGAAGAAGAAGACGAAGACGACGTTCTTTGGCCTCTCTCTCTTGCGCCTTCCTTCTGGTGTCCTGTTAGGAGGGGTGTATGAGTGCAAGTCTGTGCGTAGGTAGAAAGGTAAAAAAAAAAAGATCTGAAATCCGGAAGAGATGACGTAAAATACGCCTGCAACTTTGACAGTATGATATTTCTTCTACAAGGAGCTGTTGCGTGACTTGTGTATATAACGCTGCGATTTACATCAATCACTAGCGCCGAGACTCTTTGGGATGTTTCCCTCTGATCTCTAATTACTTATTCTCTTTTTTTTCTACATTATTAAGACAGGGACAGGCAGAGAGAGAGAGACAGAAAAAGAGGGAGAGAGAAAGACAAGAGAGATAGACTCACACGTACACACACACACACACAAACACACACAAAGACACACACACACACACAAACACACACACACACACACACACACACACACACACACACACACACACACACACACACACACACACACACACACACACACACACACACACACACACACACACACACACACACACACACACACACTCACACACACACCCAGAGGGAGAAAGAGAGAGAGAGAGAGAGGGTGGGGGGAGAGACAGAGACAGAAAGAGAAGTAGGAAAGCGAAAGACAGTAGACAGACGGACATACATACATACAGACAGACAGACAGACAGACAGACAGACAGGCAGACATAAAGACAGACAAACAAAACAGATGAAAGACAGACACAGAGTCAGGCCGACACAAACAGGCCGATGAACGATAGTGAGGGAGAGAAAGATGGAGGGAGAGAGAGAGAGAGAGAGAGAGAGAGAGAGAGGGGGGGAGAGAGAGAGAGGGGGGGGGGAGAACGATGGAGGGAGAGAGAGAGAGTGAGAGAGAGAGAGAGTGGGGGAGAGAGAGAGAGAGGGGGGGGAGAGAACGATGGAGGGAGAGAGAGAGAGTGAGAGAGAGAGGGGGGGAGAGAGTGAAAGAGAGAGAGAGAGAGTGGGGGAGAGAAAGAGAGACAGCGAGAGAGAGAGAGAAAAAAATATATAGAGAGAGGGGGAGAGAAAAAGAGAGAGAGAGAAAAGAGAGAGAGAGAGAGCGAGAGCGAGAGAGATGGAGAGAAATATATAGAGAAGGGGGAGAGAGAAAGAGAGAGAGAGAGGCAGAGAGAGAGAGAAAGAGAGAGAGGGAGAGAAAGAGAGACAGAGAGAGACAAAGAGAGAGGGAGAGAAAGAGAGAGAGAAAGAGAGACAGAGAAAGAGAGACAGAGAGTGAGGGGGTGAGATAAAGAGAGAGAGAGAGAGAGGGAGAGAAAGAGAGAGAGGGAGAGAGAGAGAGAGACAGAGAGAGACAGGGAGAGAGAGACAGAGATAGGCCAAAATCTGTATGTGTGTGCGAGAGCGCGCGCGTTTGTGCGTGTGTATGTGTGTGCGAGCGCGCGCGCGCGCGCGCGCGCGTGTGTGTGTGTGTTTCAGTCAGAAGGTAAGGGTTGAAAAACGATGGTTCTCTTATAATAAAAAAACAAAACAAAAATACTGATTTCATGCAATCACGATTAAGTATCGTACATTCAGCACACATACGCTTGGGACACACACACACACACACACACACACACACACACACACACACACACACACACTAAAAGAATCTCATTTAGAACAACCAGAACGGTGTCAGAGAGAGACAGAGACAGAGACAGACACGAAGAGACAGAGACAGGATGAATGCACTGCGCACAAGGGCGGCGACCCTTTCAAGCCAAGAAGAGGCGCAAGATGACAACATGACGATCACCGCCACAAACATGAATAATGCATCACTTCCAAAACATTCAAATTCAATTTATCTTGCATCCTGTTTTCCAGGACATTGACCCGAAATAAAGTGAACAGACCAAAAATGCAGATCAAAATATGTAACATTCCCCCCCCCCCCCACCATAATTCAGCTTTGTTGAAACAAACAATCTGCATAATATGTCAGCTTCCATGTCCACGACTCTTCCCCCAAGGGGAACAACCGAAGCAGTTGACAGCTGTGGTGTTTCGAAATGTTTCCTTGCTGTGTGACTGATTCACCAAACGTGCGTGTTAAAAGAAAAGAAGTCTGTGTTGCACGTGCACGCGAACAACACACACACGCACGCACAAACACACACACACACACACGCACAAATACACACACACACACGCACGCACAAATACACACACACACGAGAGGCACACCATGCTCGTGCATAAATTTTTTTTTTAGCTGGTTTGTCTGTCTGTCTGTCTGTCTGAAATATACTCTCCAACCTTTGGCTGAAGCGACCACTTTCCAGTTTGTATCACATGGTCTAAAAAAGGAATCAAGATACAAAAAAACTGTCACAAAGTTATCACATGCAGAAGTTATTCAAAATTTGACCCAGAATCATTCTTGATGGACCTGATGAATTCTCCTATGTCTCTCGTTTATCAATTTACTGATCCAGATGAAGCGTTTGACATATGGTATCATAATTTCCTCAACATTTACAACAAACACGCCCCATTCAAAACTAAACGTGTAAAAAGCAGTCTGAAAAAGCCGTGGATAACGAGAGACATAGAAGACGCCATCAATTTCAGAGATTTTCTTTTATCAACTGGAACCCGAGAAGATTTTCAAAAACAAAGAAATGCAGGAAATAACCTGAAACGTTTAGCGAAAAAGAAATATTTTCATAAGCTGATCACTTGTAAGTCGGACAGTAAGTCTTTGTGGAAAGTCATAAATCAATTGAATAATAAGAATAGAGCCACACAAATTACATCACTCACAGACATATCCACAGATAAACTTAACTCATATTTCTGTAACATAGCTACTTCAATTTTAAAATCAGACAAATCAAACCTTAACTCTCTAGATGCTCTGTTAGAATTCTGTCAATCAAAAATATTTCATCCACATTAGATATTCCTTTGATATGTGTACATAAAGCTTACAATGCGCTGATTCATTTAAAACAAACAAGTACAAGAGGTCTTGATGGCATAGACAGAAACTTTCAGCTCCTATAATAGCAGAATTCCTTACATACATATATAATTTAAGTATTACAAAAAAATAAGATTCCCAAAACACTCAAAACTGCTAAAGTTATTCCTATATATAAAAATGGCGATCCCTCTGAACCTTAACTACATACCAATTTCTATTTTGCCAGTATTATGAAAACCCCTGGAATATCATAAAAATAAACATATTCTTAAGCATTTTAATAATTTTGACTTGTTCAATCCAAATCAGTCTGGATTTAGAGCAAATCACTCATGTCATTCTGCACTAGCAAATTTAGTAGATCAATGGCTAAATAACATTAATAATAATGAAATTACTGGAGCTCTTGTTGTTGACTTTACGAAGGCTTTTGATGTGATTGATTCTCTCCTCCTGAAAAAACCCTAAAGATTTATGATTTGTCTTTGAATACATTAGAACTTATCTCATCTTTTCTCTCTAAAAGAAAACAACTTGTGTTCACAAATGGTTCAAAATCAATGTTATTACCAATTAACTATGGTGTACCTCAAGGTTCTGTTTTGGGACCTGTCTTATTTTCTGCATATATTAATGACCTACCCTTATCTATCAAGACACTATGTGAAATGTTTGCTGATGACACCACCATTCATACTAGTCATACTAACCTGTGTACCGTGTCTCTTTCTCTTCAGGAAAGTATTGACCAATTGATTGAATGGTCCACATTTGTCTCCATCCTAAAAAAACAACAACAAAATTCCTAATAATTACAAGGCAAAAAAGTCAAAATATGTCCATAAACTGTTCGCCTATTTTCATCAAAGGCGACAAGATCGAAGAAGTTGACCACAATAAAATCCTTCGCATCACTATCGATAATAATCTGTCATGGTCACATCATATTTCTCTGTTATACAAACAGGTAAAAAAATAAAAATCTATCAACTGTCTAAAATTAAACACTTCTTGGATCTTCACTGCCGAAAACTATTTGTCAGTGCTTATATAGAATCACACATAAACTATGCTTCGACAGTGTGGGATTCGGCGAGTGACAGTATTATAAAGCCTCTACTGAGTCTGCATAGAAGAGCTGTAAAACTGATTCTTTTAAAATCTTCATCATTGACTATATCTGATTATAAAGCTCTCAATATCCTCCCACTGAAAACAAAACTTCTATATAACAAAGGTCTATTTATGTTCAAAATCATGTCTGGATTTGCTCCCCCCCCCCCGTCCCCCTCACTAAAGAATAAATTTGTAACCAAAACTCATCGTCATGTTCATAAAGTTATGGTATCACTTCCAAGGATCGATCTTCTTAAATCTAGTCTGTCTTATTCAGGGGCTGTTTATGGAATTAAATATTATCCTGCCTCAATGTAAACACTGTAAAAAGCATCCTTAACTTTAAAAAAAACCATATATCGTGCACATTTATTGAAAAACATGTGATTATGTGACACATATCAATTATAAACAACAAACATGTATAGATTGTCAATATATACACGCCTCTCTCCTCCCCTGTCAGTCTCTCTCTATGTTTGTCTCCACTGTCACTGTCACTGTCACTGTATCTGTTCAGTCAGCCTCCCCTACCTTCTTTACTCTTCCCCTTGTCCTTTCTTCCTTTTGCTCTCCACCGCGCCCCTACCCTATTGTCCTCGTTATTATTAATCTATCGCGATATTGTATTGTACAGGAGTTCTATGTTTATGTTTGCGCATGTTTGTGTAATTTTGACGTTGGTGTTGTGAATTGACTCTCGCTTTTTTATTTTTTATTTTATTTTATTTTAATTTTCTCAGTTATTATTCTTGCCCAGAGGGCCGGATGTAAACCAGTACTTTGTGCTCACTCCTTCACCCTCGTCAAATAAAATTTCGTTCGTTCTCTCTGTTTCTCCCTCTGTGCACGTCTATTCTGATACAAAAGCTGCGAAAGAACGGATGGCATATGAATAATGAATCATTGATATCAGGTCACCGTGACATTCCTATTGTTATTCTGGTGGACTTTCATGGGCTGATCTTTGGCGTCACGCGTGGGCATCACTTTCAACGTTCGCTCTTTTTTCTTCCCTTTAACTCTCTCCATACGAACGGCGAAAGAGACGACGTTAACAGCGTTTCACCCCAATTACCACCATCAAAATATTGCAAGCGGAACGCTCTTATACTGAAGAGGTGAATGTTGACAAAGAATACCACAGTTCTGACGACGGAAGCTAAAGGTTGGGTCATTCAGACATCCACTGGACATCCGAGGGGTCTGTGTAGAGGAGAAGAGAGGACTGGCCGTACTGAGTGAGTTAATCTCCAGCACATATCCACTCAGTCTGCGGATGGGCTGTCTATCTGTCTGTCTATCTGTTGTCTGTCTGTCGGTTTGTCTATCGGTCTGTGTCTGAAACGGACCAACGCAACAGTATTGGCTAGTCAGGCTGAAAAAGTAGGCACACCGACCACATTCTGCGTCTTCTTTGTGGCTGCAGGCAAAGGTTTGGAAGGGCAGTTTTCTGGTTCGTTTATTCATTCAGGAATTAAGTTAATTGATTCTCTAACTGTAGTCTGTCCCACGTGTGCTGTAGAAGCTGCGATACGTTGCGTAGGAATGAGTGTGTGGAGGAGGTGGGGGGGGGGGGGGAGTGCAGTGTAATTTGGGAGATCGTGTGTGTGTGTGTGTGCGGGGGAGAGCGGGGGTGAGGGTGGGGGGAGACGGGGTGCGCGGGGGGTTGGGGGGGGGGGTTGTCTCGTGTACGTTTATGTGTATTTATTTGTGCGTTCGTATCTGTGAAACTGCATGTTTGTTAAGCATGTGTGTGTGTGTGTGTGTGTGTGTGTGTGTGTGTGTGTGTGTTGTGTGTGTGAATGTGTCTGCATATTTCACATTTATTTGCTTATTTGCTTATTTATCATCATTATTGTCTTTTTATTTTATTTTCATTTATTACTATTATCATCATCATTATTATTTCCCCTCAAGGCCTGACTAAGCGCGTTTGGTTTCGCTTCTGGTCAGGCATCTGCTTGGCAGATGTGGTGTAGCGTATATGGATTTGTCTGAACGCAGTGACGCCTCCTTGAGCTACTGATACTGATTCTGATACTGATACTGATACACACGAACCCAGGGTCTCCCAATGTTGAAAACTCAGACTGTATGATGTTCGGACTACGTTGGACCAGCAAGAAAAGACAGCCAAAGTATTGTTTTAACGACACAGCCTTCCATCGCTCTGAGAAAGTGTTGACAGGCTGCGGGGTGATGGTCTGAGAGAGTTGAAACTCAAATTCAAAAAACATTAGAAAGTGGAAGTAGGCAGTCCCCCCCCCCCCCCCCCCCCCCCCACACACACTTTTTTTTTTTTTTTCCTTCGTTTAATTACTTAGCGGTTTGAAGCTTTTATCTTGAGTTGATTTCCTCGTTGGTACGACTTGAAGGATATCCTCTCTCTCTCTCTCTCTCTCTCTGTGGAGCTTGTGAATTATTCATGTCTGTGACTGTGGCCGTGCTGACTCAGTTCAATCCATGTGACTTCAAAAGAACCGCCTGTTCTCTGGCGCACCCACGGGGCCTCTGTTCGCCCCTGGTTCCGAACCCTCTGTTCCTGTGTACCCAGCTTGCAAGGAGCTTTTACTTCTGCTGCAGTTTTTTTTTTTTTGTTTTTTTGTGTGTGTCTCTTTTGAGACAGCCTTCAATTTAAATCCCACAGTGTGCAAACAGCGCCAGAGTGTCGACTTCCGCGTGTGGACACCAAGGAGCGACGTCCCTGGCTGTCGGCTTCAAAGACACACACAGAGCCAGCGGCATTCTTCAATGCACTGCCCATGATGTGTGGGCATGACTTTTTGTGATCTCTCTCTCTCTCTCTGTTACACACACACACACACACAACACACACATACAACACACACAGACACACACACACACACACACGCACAGACACACACACACGCACATCTCTCTGTCTTTGTAATTCACTCCTCCCTCCCTCACTCCCAAACCAAGCATTCCCGCTCTTTCTTTTCTTCCCCCCCGCCCCCCTCCCAACCTTTTTTTTGTTGTTGCAATTCACTTTTTTCTTGTTAGAATGAGAAAGAAAAAAAAGGTGATTTTGTCTTGGTTACATCCATTCGCATGCTGGTGTGGCCTCAGTGAATACGTTTCTGAATCTCTGTGCGTGTGTGTGTGTGTGTGTGTGTGTGTGTGCGCATGTGCATGCAGACCATGCTTTTTTTCGCATGTGCATTTTTTTGGTTGTACTTGTCTGTTTGAACCTACCAGGCGTGTCTGCATCACTGCGCCCCTGTTCCTCTCTATAAGGTTTTTGCACCTCCCTTTGTGCATGTCTTTGTCGTGAACCTTGCTGGTCTATTTGCACCTCCCTTTCTCCATACGTCTTTGTCGTGAACCTTGCTGGCCTATTTGCACCTCCCTGTGTGCATATGTCTTTGTCGTGAACCTTGCTGGCCTATTTGCACCTCCCTGTGTGCATATGTCTTTGTCGTGAACCTTGCTGGCCTACTTGCACCTCCCTGTGTGCATATGTCTTTGTCGTGAACCTTGCTGGCCTATTTGCACCTCCCTGTGTGCATATGTCTTTGTCGTGAACCTTGCTGGCCTATTTGCACCTCCCTTTGTGCATATGTCTTTGTCGTGAACCTTGCTGGCCTGTTTGTACATGTCAAAGGTTTGGGTGTCAACATATGTTTGTCATGGTAGGCCTTTGTTGCTCTGTCTGGGCTTGTCATTGAGATATAATTTGTCAAGATGCACATGTTTGTACATGTCCGCTTTTTCTTTTTCCAGATGCATGCGTTGTCTGTAAAGCTGTTTTGACCTGTTTTCAACTGCTAGGATTTTCTTTATCTGGAAATGTAATATATGTCAGAGCTTTCTTCTTCTTCTTCTTCGTTTGTGGGCTGCAACTCCTACGTTCACTCGGATGTCCGCGAGTTGGCTTTATGTGTATGACCGTTTTTAACCCCGCCGTGGAGACAGCCACACTCCATTTTCGGGGGTGTGCATGCTGGGTATGTTCTTGTTTCCATTCTAATCCACTGAACGCTGACATGATCGACAGGATCTTTAACGTACGTGTTAGATATTCTGCTTGCGTATGCACACGAAGGGCGTTCAGGCATAAGCAGGTCTGCACGTATGTTGACCTAGGAGATCGGAAAAATCTCCATCGTTTACCCACCAGGCGCCGTAACCGAGATTCGAACCCGGGACCCTCATATTGAAAATCCAACGCTTTAACCACTTGACCATTGCGCCCGTCTGTCAGAGCTTTGTGAGAGTGTACCTGTCAGGCGTTTTTCTTGCTCTGTCCACGCATCTAGGTCCATGTCAGGTTGTGTTTACCTGTGTGTACCTGTCTTACCGTTGTGTGTGATACCCTGTGGGCGATGTCAACTCTTTGAGCAGTGCCATGTTCCCAACACAATGCCTTTCACAGATGTTCTGCAGACTGGGCAAAGCCTGGTATGTCTAAACAGGAAAGAAGAGAGAGAGAGAAAGAACATACAAGCAAAAACAACAACAGTTTTCAGTTTCAGTTTCTCAAAGAGGCGTCACTGCGTTCGGACAAACACATATACGCTACACCACATCTGCTAGGCAGATGTCTGACAACAGCATAACCCGAACGCGCTTGTCAGGCCTTGAGTGCATGCTTACATATTTGTGTACCTTTCAGAGTGGATTTCTTTTTACATAATTTTGCCAGAGGACAACGCTCTTGTTGCCATGGGTTCTTTTCCAGTGTGCCAAGTGCTTGCTGCACACGGGACCTCGGTTTATCGTCTCATCCGAAAGACTAGAAGCTAAGTTTGATTTTTCCAGTCAAACCTTGTTAGAAAGGGTGAGAGCGGGATTCGAACCCACACCCCCATGGACTCTCTGTATTGGCAGCTGAGTGTCTTTACCATTCTGCCACCTTCCTCCTCAAACAGCAACAATAATAACACCCCTCCCCCCAACCCCACTCCCCCATAAAAAAGATGTCCTTCTCAGACTTTGATGCCCACGTCGTTGGACACACGAGGCAGTCAACGCACTCCTTCTCCTCGGTCCTCAGCTGGTTTGCTGGCGTCACCCCATCGTCTGTCGTCATGTCTGAGGTCTCTCTCCACTGTTTGCTGGCGTCACCCCATCGTCTGTCGTCATGTCTGAGGTCTCTCTCCACTGTTTGCTGGCGTCACCCCATCGTCTGTCGTCATGTCTGATGTCTCTCTCCACTGTTTGCTGGCGTCACCCCATCGTCTGTCGTCATGTCTGAGGTCTCTCTCCACTGTTTGCTGGCGTCACCCCATCGACTGTCGTCATGTCTGAGGTCTCTCTCCACTGTTTGCTGGCGTCATCCCATCATGTCTGAGGTCTCTCTCCACTGTTTGCTGGCGTCACCCCATCGTCTGTCGTCATGTCTGAGGTCTCTCTCCACTGTTTGCTGGCGTCATCCCATCGTCTGAGGTCTCTCTCCACTGTTTGCTGGCGTCACCCCATCGTCTGTCGTCATGTCTGAGGTCTCTCTCCACTGTTTGCTGGCGTCACCCCATCGACTGTCGTCATGTCTGAGGTCTCTCTCCACTGTTTGCTGGCGTCATCCCATCGTCTGTCGTCATGTCTGAGGTCTCTCTCCACTGTTTGCTGGCGTCACCCCATCGTCTGTCGTCATGTCTGAGGTCTCTCTCCACTGTTTGCTGGCGTCACCCCATCGTCTGTCATCATGTCTGAGGTCTCTCTCCACTGTTTGCTGGCGTCACCCCATCGTCTGTCATCATGTCTGAGGTCTCTCTCCACTGTTTGCTGGTGTCACCCCATCGTCTGTCGTCATGTCTGAGGTCCATCCCCCACATTCCCCGAACACACACAAACACACACAAACACATACACACACACACCACACACACGCCACACACACACACACACGGCAATGTCGACAATTTTTTCCCTATCAATTCTGAATGAGCAGTGTTCACAACAATGTGTGGACGTTCACCCCGCAAGTCACACAGAAGAGTGAAAGAGAAGAAATGTGGATATAGCCGACGCACACACACACACACACACACACACACACTTTCGCAGAGACAGCAGTGAAGAGTTTATAAAAGAATCATGCTGGACCGGATCACCCTGAAAACGTCCAGTGTTCGGCAAGAAGGTGTCTGATAAGTGAGCGACTCAGCAACGGGGCACACGCCTTGCACGTGCCACATGCACGCACTTTGCACGCACCTTGCTGACACTCCACTCCACGGGGCGGTGAAGATGGGTCAAGAAAAGGGAACAGGTCCGAACCAGCGGCGTGTCACTAACGTCAGCGTCACTTCGCTTCACTGCTGCTGCTGAATATTTGATGATGATGATGATGGTGATGATGATGATGATGATGATGACGACCAAGACGGCAATGATGATGATGATGATGATGATGATGATGATGATGATGATGATGATGGTGTGTGTGTGATGATGATGATGATATTGATAAGGACGACCAAGACGGCAATGATAATGATGATGATGAAGGTGATGGTGTGTGTGTGTGTGTGTGTGTGAGGGTGAGAGAGAGAGAGAGAGAGCGAGAGTGTGTGTGTAGGGGGGGGGAGTGGAAGGGGAGGGAAAGGAGCCGTTCGGTGGTGGGGCGCTTGTGTGTGTGTGTGTGTGTGTGTGTGTGTGTACGTGCGTGCACAGACAAATGAGCACATGTATGTGCACACTTGTGTGCCTGTTCCGTTTATGTTTTTTTTTTAATCTAATTTTAATATGATGCATTTATCATTTACTCATATATATGTTAATGCATTCGCTGTTTGTTTACTTAACGCATTTATCAATGCATTTATGCAGTCGGCATGCATTTACATTGATGTAATTATTTCTACTCTTATTTATTTATTCATTTATCTATTAATTGATGCAGTTATTCCCACTCCTATTCATTTATCGACCTGTTGCTTCCTCATCCAAGCACTGCACCGACACGTAAACAAGGCGGTGATGAAAGGCGATAGAAAGCCTAACAGACACGTTGGCTCCACCACAGACTGCAAACCATATCTTTTCCATATCGTCTTAACCACCCACACCCTCCATCCACCCACTCCCCACCCACCTCCCTCACCCCTTCACTCACCCCCTCCTTGCATTATCAGTCACATCCTCTTTGGGAAATAAAACGACGCTGTTATCGCCATCATCTCAAAACACAACTTGTATTTTTTACCCTCGTGAGAGCCTCAGCAAATGTGAAATCGCCCACAAGCCTTCCTATTACCCACCATCCCTCCCACTCACACACACACACACACACACCTCACCATTTCTTCAACACCACAGGCCTGCTTAAGGACAGATTTGACATTGAATATCATGACTGATTCAAACAGAGAGGTGTGGGTGGTAGATAGCTCTTTTAATAGCTTCCTGGACTGTGCACTTCTCAGCCTGTATCTGATGGAAGAGTTGTTGTCAATGGAAGATACCATTCCATGATTGAAACGAAACACAATTCCATAGACGTTCTTCCTCACTGTGATTTTCCAGATGACTGGTATTGATCGGCTGATGGTGGTGAAGCCTCGTGAAGCTGAAAGAGCCTGGCATCTGGTTGGTTGTGATGGTAACAGTTGGACGTCTGTGGCCTCCGGTTTAGTGTGTACCTGCGGGTAATGTGCCTGAGGCAAGGCAAACTGCCCGAGGGTAAGAAATATCCGCTAATCAGGAACACAAGAGCCTACCTGCGGGTCTACAAACCCGAAGGCTGTTTTACCTTTCTGTGGGCCGTATTCAAGAGACCACCGTGCCTGCAGGTAGAATTTGTATGTGTGCCTGTGGGGTAATGTGCCTGAGGCAAGGCAAACTGCCCGAAGGTTAGCAATATCGGGTACTCAGGAACACAAAAGCCAACCCACGGTTCTACAAACCCGAAGGCAATTCACCCCTTATTACCTGCCAAGGGTGACTGTCCACGAAGCAGAGATAAATATGGCGGATCTGTTTCCTTTAAATCATTCACATTCAAAGAAAGAGTATAAGCACATAAACACAAAAAGCTTGTGGAAGGGAATCAAGCATTGTTTCATTTATTTAAGCCTTGTGCAATAAGAAAGAAGCAAGGACAAAACTTACACCACCAAGTTAAAGGAATCAAAGTAAATATAATCACACTGACACAGCTAGCAAAACAATACATAAAAGACACCAGCATTGTCCCGTTGTTTTTGCTGAGGGAAAACAGGCGTGGTTTGTGGATTGCACGTGTTTTACCAACTCCCTGAGTTTCAGTTTCAGTTTCAGTAGCTCAAGGAGGCGTCACTGCGTTCGGACAAATCCATATACAAATCCATATACGCTACACCACATCTGCCAAGCAGATGCCTGACCAGCAGCGTAACCCAACGCGCTTAGGCCTTGAGAAAAAAAATATATATATAAGCTTACCTAAATAAATAAATAAATAATAATTATGATATTAAAAAAAGGTAGTAGTAATGAAAATAATGATGAAATAATAATCATAATAATAATGATAATAATAAATAAATAATTAAATAAATAAGACAACAATGATGATAAATAAGCAAATAAATATAAAACATGAAGACACACATTCACACATACACATAACAGATATGCCCCCGAATCGCAGTTTCACAGATATGAAAGCACAGTCAAATACATATAAACGTACATGAGCTCCAACACACACACACACACACACACACACACACACACACCACAAATTACCCTGCACCTCCTCTACCCCCTCCTGCACACACTCATTTCTAGTCTATGTATCGCAGCTTCCACGGCACACACACACACACACACAAACACGCACACGCACACACACACAGATGAATGCTTACTTGTACAAGCACACACACACACGCCCATATCTCCCACCCCCAACCCCACACACATATATACAAAGATATATATATATAATATATACGTTCCAATATCCTGTTGCTCCCACAGTGTAGGCATGCATACACTCACATACCTCATCCTCTACCTCACCTCCCTGCACCCCCACCTCCCCCTCACACACAACACACACACACACACAAACACACACACATGCACAGAACTCTCCTGACACTTGTGTACACTTACACTCTCACGCATGCACAAACGCACTCAAAAACACAGACCCACACATACACACAAACACATACACACACGCACAGAGGCTGCCACTGATTGGCCGCAAGAGGGATGGGAAAAGATCTCTGATGCAACTCCCTGAACAAAGCTCTGAACTGGAGTGGGATGAGAAGAACACACTAGAAGACAATCATCATTAGTGATGGCCTAGTTTGCCAAGGAAGCGAGAGAATCTGAACGGGCTGGTTCGAATCACGGTGTCGTCGATATTTTCTCCCCCTCCATTAGACCTTGAGTGGTGGTCTGGACGCTTGTCATTTGCATGAGACGATAAACCCAGGTCCCGTGTGCAGCATGCACTTAGCGCACGTAAAAGAACCCACGGCAAGAAGAGTTGTTCCTGGCAAAATTCTGAAGAGAAATCCACTTCTACAGGAAAAAATGCAATAAATAAATGAATAAATAAAAATGGGTGGCGCTGTATTGTAGTGACGTGCTCTGCCTGAGCCCGAATTTCACACATAGAAATCTGTTGTGATAAAAAGAAATACCAATACAAATAGAAATACAAGTTAAAGGAATCAAAGTTAATTTTATCACATTGACACACACGAGGCAAAACAATGCATGAATAGACAGCGGCATTGTCCCGTTGTTTTTTTGCTGGGGGAAAACAGGCGTGCTTTGCGGGTTGCACGTGTTTTACCAACTCTCTGGACAACGCGCTGAACTTGTGGGATGAGAACACGCTCAGAAGAGAATCACAAGGATTTCTAATTATAGACGATGGGGTTTGTTGCCCGAGGCCCACTGCGCTGTCTTGAATACGAAGTCAATTTGACTTGTCCTTCATGGTAAACTGTATCCGCGGGTTGTGATGGTAACTGTTGGGGAAGACAGTTTACGTCATCCGTGCTTGGAAGTGTGGTTGATGAATGGCCACTCTTATTCGAAGTCTAACGCTTTCCCGTAAAGAGAGAGAGAGAGAGAGAGAGAGAGAGAATGAGAGATCCCCCCTTCCCCTTCCACGCCACACCCCCCCCCCTCCAACCCCCACACCTCTCCTGTCAAAGCTTTCTCTCACTTCATATCACGAGAAAGCGTGGTCTGACTGGGAAATGGGGAAGGGCAGGGGAGGGGAGGGGAGGGGGAGAGGTGAGGGGTGTGTGTGTGTGTTCGTGTGCAACGCTGTATGGAGCGTACTGATTAACTTCCGGTCTTCCGCCCTTCTGATTGATTTCCTTTCTTCACCCCAGTCCCTTTTTCTGCTCTCTCTTTCTCTCTGTGACTCTCTCTCCATAGCTGTTCGTTCGTTCTCTCTGTGTGTCTCTCTTTGTATCTCTCTGTGTGTCTCTGTCTCTCTCTCCGTAGCTGTTCGTTTGTTCTTTCATTCGTTCGTTCTCTGTCTCTCCGTCTCTCTCTGTCTCTCCGTTTCTCTCTCTCTCTCTCTTCTTTCACTACTGTCTGGCTTTCTGCTTCTCAAAGTGTCTTTAGTTTTCTTTTCTAACGTGTTTATTCTGAGGGGATTTAAAGTACAGTCTCAAACATGGAGCGCTTGCACATTACAATGCTTTGAAAATTATATATGGTTTGTATGGTAGAGAACGAAAGATTATGTTGTGGAGGAGGACAGGTTTAAAATCAAACGGAAATGTTATTGTATATGTTATTTTAGCATGAAATTTTTCTGTACAGTTTCGTTTCTTCTGAAAGTGTACTAGTAAAAAGTTGTTGTGCATGCACACACTCGCACTCGCACTCACACACAGACTTAGACAGACAGACAGAGAGAGACAGAGACACAGAGACAGAGAGAGATGTACACACGTACGCACGCACAAAATAGAAGGGACCATGTATACATTTGTTTCTTATTGTGAATCAAGCAATAGGTGTTGAATCGAAGTTCAAAGTTCACACACACACACACACACACACATTTCTGATATACATATATATATTAATATATATGCATGTACTCAAGGCCTGACTAAACGCGTTGGGTTATGTTGTTAGCCAGGCATCTGCCTAGCAGATGTGGTGTAGCGTATACGGATTTGTATGAACACAGTGACGCCTCCTTGAGAAACTGAAACTGAAACCGTGTACTATGTCTGTCAGTGTGTCTGTCGGTGTGTCTGTCTGCCTCCTCTGTCTCTGTCTGTCAGTGTGTCTGTCTGCCTCCTCTGTCTCTGTCTGTCAGTGTGTCTGTCAGTGTGTCTGTCTGCCTCCTCTGTCTCTGTCTGTCAGTGTGTCTGCCTGTGTATCTGTCTGCCTCCTCTATCTCTGTCAGTGTGTCTGTCTGCCTCCTCCGTCTCTGTCAGTGTGTCTGTCTGCCTCCTCCGTCTCTGTCAGTGTGTCTGTCTGCCTCCTCTGTCTCTGTCTGTCAGTGTGTCTGTCTGCCTCCTCTGTCTCTGTCTGTCAGTGTGTCTGTCAGTGTGTCTGTCTGCCTCCTCTGTCTCTGTCTGTCAGTGTGTCTGTCTGCCTCCTCTGTCTCTGTCTGTCAGTGTGTCTGTCTGCCTCCTCTATCTCTGTCAGTGTGTCTGTCTGCCTCCTCTATCTCTGTCAGTGTGTCTGTCTGCCTCCTCTATCTCTGTCAGTGTGTCTGTCTGCCTCCTCTATCTCTGTCAGTGTGTCTGTCTGCCTCCTCTGTCTCTGTCAGTGTGTCTGTCTGCCTCCTCTGTCTCTGTCTGTCAGTGTGTCTGTCTGCCTCCTCTGTCTCTGTCTGTCTGTGTGTCCGTCTGCCTCCTCTATCTCTGTCAGTGTGTCTGTCTGCCTCCTCTATCTCTGTCAGTGTGTCTGTCTGCCTCCTCTGTCTCTGTCTGTCAGTGTGTCTGTCTGCCTCCTCTGTCTCTGTCAGTGTGTCTGTCTGCCTCCTCTGTCTCTGTCTGTCAGTGTGTCTGTCTGCCTCCTCTGTCTCTGTCAGTGTGTCTGTCTGCCTCCTCTGTCTCTGTCTGTCAGTGTGTCTGTCTGCCTCCTCTGTCTCTGTCTGTCAGTGTGTCTGTCTGCCTCCTCTGTCTCTGTCAGTGTGTCTGTCTGCCTCCTCTGTCTCTGTCTGTCAGTGTGTCTGTCTGCCTCCTCTGTCTCTGTCTGTCTGTGTGTCTGTCTGCCTCCTCTGTCTCTGTCTGTCAGTATGTCTGTCTGCCTCCTCTGTCTCTGTCAGTGTGTCTGTCTGCCTCCTCTATCTCTGTCAGTGTGTCTGTCTGCCTCCTCTGTCTCTGTCTGTCAGTGTGTCTGTCTGCCTCCTCTGTCTCTGTCTGTCAGTGTGTCTGTCTGCCTCCTCTGTCTCTGTCTGTCAGTGTGTCTGTCTGCCTCCTCTGTCTCTGTCAGTGTGTCTGTCTGCCTCCTCTATCTCTGTCAGTGTGTCTGTCTGCCTCCTCTGTCTCTGTCTGTCAGTGTGTCTGTCTGCCTCCTCTGTCTCTGTCTGTCAGTGTGTCTGTCTGCCTCCTCTGTCTCTGTCTGTCTGTGTGTCTGTCAGTGTGTCTGTCTGCCTCCTCTGTCTCTGTCTGTCAGTGTGTCTGTCAGTGTGTCTGTCAGTGTGTCTGTCTGCCTCCTCTGTCTCTGTCAGTGTGTCTGTCTGCCTCCTCTATCTCTGTCAGTGTGTCTGTCTGCCTCCTCTATCTCTGTCAGTGTGTCTGTCTGCCTCCTCTATCTCTGTCAGTGTGTCTGTCTGCCTCCTCTATCTCTGTCAGTGTGTCTGTCTGCCTCCTCTGTCTCTGTCTGTCAGTGTGTCTGTCTGCCTCCTCTATCTCCGTCAGTGTGTCTGTCTGCCTCCTCTATCTCTGTCAGTGTGTCTGTCTGCCTCCTCTGTCTCTGTCTGTCAGTGTGTCTGTCTGCCTCCTCTATCTCTGTCAGTGTGTCTGTCTGCCTCCTCTATCTCTGTCAGTGTGTCTGTCTGCCTCCTCTATCTCTGTCAGTGTGTCTGTCTGCCTCCTCTGTCTCTGTCTGTCAGTGTGTCTGTCTGCCTCCTCTATCTCTGTCAGTGTGTCTGTCTGCCTCCTCTATCTCTGTCAGTGTGTCTGTCTGCCTCCTCTGTCTCTGTCTGTCTGTGTGTCTGTCTGCCTCCTCTGTCTCTGTCTGTCAGTGTGTCTGTCTGCCTCCTCTGTCTCTGTCAGTGTGTCTGTCTGCCTCCTCTGTCTCTGTCAGTGTGTCTGTCTGCCTCCTCTATCTCTGTCTGTCAGTGTGTCTGTCTGCCTCCTCTATCTCTGTCTGTCAGTGTGTCTGTCTGCCACCTCTATCTCTGTCTGTCAGTGTGTCTGTCTGCCTCCTCTATCTCTATCTTCCACACCAACCTGTCTGTGATATGTCAGCTGGAAGCACTGCATTGCGTTATTCAGAACTATCATTACTGCGGGTTTCAGAGGCCACGTAGAAATGGTGACGCACTTTACACTTGCATGTTAATTAACAGTGGACCTGTAACAAGGAGTTTGATGAGTTTCCAGCGTGTATGTTTGTTTTGTGTTTTGTTTTTATTTCGGGTGCATTTGTGTGTGTGTGTGTGTGTGTGTGTGTGTGTGTGTGTGTGTGTGTGTGCGTGTGTGTGTATCAGAAATGTGTGTGTATATCAGAAATGTGTGTGTGTGCGTGTGTGTGTGTATCAGAAATGTCTGTGTGTGTGTGTGTGTGTGTGTGTGTGTATCAGAAATGTGTGTGTGTGTATCAGACATGTGTGTGTGCGCGCGCGCGCGTGTGTGTGTGTGCATCAGAAATGTGTGTGTGTGTATCAGAAATGTGTGTGTGTGTGTGTGTGTGTGTGTGTGTATCAGAAATGTGTGTGTGTGTGTATGTGTGTGTGTATCAGAAATGTGTGTGTGTGTGTGTGTGTGTGTGTGTGTGTGTGTGTGTGTGTGTTTTCAGAAGTGTGTGTGTGTGTGTGTGTGTGTGTGTGTGTGTGAGTGTGTGTGTGTGCGCGCGCGCATTTCATACGTGCACACCTTCGTTATCTTCTGTGCGTGCATCTGTGCGTGCACGCTTCTAACCTATGCTTCTCTCTCTCTGTCTCTCTCTCTCTCTCTCTGTGTTCTATACTCACCCGCGCACACCCGCATTTTAACAAGCTCTCTGACATGTGTTGGACAGCTGGTGCAAAACACGTGTCAGTTCCCGAGTCACAGGCTGTGATTGACAGCGCCATACAGCGTCACTGTGATTGAGAGCACCATACAACGTCACTGTGATTGACAGCGCCATACAGCGTCACTGTGATTGACAGCGTCACTATGATTGACAGCGTCACTGTGATTGACAGCGCCATACAGCGTCACTGTGATTGACAGCGTCAGTGTGATTGACAGCACCATACATCATCAATATCACTGTGATTGACAGCACCATACAGTGTCAATGTGATTGACAGCGCCATACAGCGTCACTGTGATCGACAGCGTCACTGTGATTGACAGCGCCATTCAACGTCACTGTAATTGACAGCGCCATACAGCGTCACTGTGACTGACAGCGTGTGACTGACAGCGCCATACAGCGTCACTGTGACTGACAGCGTGTGACTGACAGCGCCATACAGCGTCACTGTGACTGACAGCGCCATACAGCGTCACAGGGGAGCAGCTGAAAGGATCTGTGTGGCGACAGGACCAAAGATTGTCAAAAGACGTCCGTGTTCCGTCAGTTCGCCTTGCCCGGGGGGTCGGGAAGGCTGCAGCTGTGGTTCTGTTGTATGGTCTTCTGTTGCGTTGCCTCGATCATTTCAATACAGCTGGTTGTTCTCTCTGTGTATCTCTGTCTTTCTCTGTGTTTGTCTCTGTCTCTCTGTCTCTGTCTCTTTGTCTCTGAGGATGTCTCTCTCTCTATTACGCACACACGCACATACATGCACACACACAGACACGCATACACACACACCACACACACACACACACACACAAACGTGCACGCAAGCACACATATACGCACACACACACGCGCGCGCGCGCAAGCATACACGCACACACACACACACACACACACACACACACACACACACAAGATGAGACCTCGAAGCGAAAATATAAAGAAATTTGCTTTGAATCAATTTATTCGCCCCAAGGGATCACATCATTGTGAAAATCCGCAGACGTGAAAATCGCATTCCAATAAAATTGTCACGGTGAATGCGGCGATGAATTATGTCCTTTTTTTCCTTTTTTTTCTTTCTTATTCTATTCTGTTTTGGTTTGTTTTGAATTTTTGTTTCCTTCCTTGTGATGTAATTTATGTCCGTTCATCTTTCTATTAAAAAAATTCTTTCTTTCTTACTGACTTTATTTTTATTTGTTTCGTTTTTACCCTTTTTTTTGTTACTGTCTTTCTTTCTTTCTTGCATTCTTTCTTTTCCCTTCCTTCCTTCTTTTCGTCTTTTCTTCCTTCTTTCATGCTTCCCTTCTTTCTTTCTTTCTTTTGTTTGTTACTTTATTTCATTCGGTTTTTTTCCCTCCCCATATTTTCCTTCTTTTGTCGTTCTTTTATTTCTGTTCTTTTTCCTCTTTCTTTGTCTTTCTTTCTTTCTTTCTTTCCCTCTCCTTTGGCGGGATCTTTTTGTGTTTCCTGCTTAACCCCCCCTCCCCCTTTTTTTCATTCTCTTTTTGTGCCATAGTGTAATGCTTGTTCTTTTTTTTTTTCTTTTTAACTTCACAGGGGATTTTTGTGAGGATTGACCCGGTTTAATTCCGCGAAATTCCACTTCATCTTTTCTTTTTTTTCTAAACCGGGACAGGAAAGGAAAGAAGAAGAAGAAGACGAAAAGGAAAAAAACAAAACAAAAAAACAAAAAACAACGAAAAAACAAAACAGAAACCAACAAAATCCAAGCCGTCTTCCATTACTGGGCTGGAGATTTCAAGAAAAAAAGAAAAAAACAAAACAAAAAAAACCCGAAGAAAATTGGTTGACGTTGTCTGCTGACCTAGTTGTGTCACGAGGTTACTGTGTTGTGTCCGGGGATTAAAATGTCAGTCGATCAAATGTCGGTGTTTTGGCATTGGACTAGATGCACATGCCGTGTTCTCTGTAGCTTGACAGTACAGCAAAAAATGTTAGTTGGTCTGGAGACTGAGAGAGAGAGAGAGAGAGAGAACGAACGAATTTTATTGCTATCAAGCTGTTCAGCCCATTCTGCAATGCGACACGACAAACAGTAAGCGCGATGCGATGTCACAGACATGGAGACCATGGCAACGTTTTGTTTTGTTTTAAATGTACAGTCATGCGACGCGAAGTCACAGACATGGAGACCATGGCAACGTTTTGTTTTGTTTTGAATGTACAGTCATATGACACAATCATTATTGTCACTATCGAAATTGTCACTGGCAAGTGGTCCAGTTGGCAAGGCGAGGCACAGCAGCGAACACCTCAACCCAAGTAGAACTGGATCAGGCCACGAAGCGTTTGCAGGTCTCGTTCTGCACGTGCTTGGGTGTCACCGTGTTGTGTGTTGTGGATGCGTTTTTGAGAAAGAGAGAGAGAGAGAGAGAGAGAGAGAGATATGATATGGGGGGGGGGGGGGGGGGGGGGGGGGGGGGGGGCGGGGGGGGGGATACATTGGATTCGTAAGTCAGTCAACACGGAACATTTTATAACAAAGTGAACTTATCCTCTCTTGATTCCTTACACAATGGGCACAATAGTTCAGAATGACATGTTGCTTTGTAACGATATCTGTGTGTGTTTACTCAAGAAATTCCAAATCTAATTCTGGTCAAAGTAAGTCTGAGGTGTCTGTTCAAATCAAACAAAAGGTATCGCTTCACTATATGATTAGAGGTATAAATTCGATACATATCAAATCTTTCGCTCTGTTGGATATGGCTTTCCCACTCCTGCCACCTACAGTCTATCAATCGTTGACGAAGAATTTGCACAAATCTAATTTCATTCCCCACTCCTTGATACTCCCATCCATACCCAAGCCCAAGTTCATGTAAATACATTCACACATTCGATACCCAGTTTGTTTTGCCCCTTAAGTCTAAATCATATAGCATATTGTAAGATTTACTAGGCAGTCGAGTATTATTCATTTTTAATAACTTTAACCAGTAACGAACGCATCTAATGGCAGAGTTAATAAAGATTAGTTTCTCCACATGCTAAGTCATTAGGTGTTCTCATTTCAACCCCTAAAAACTTTTTAAACCCAAACAAATGAACGGATTCACAATGCATAACCGATTTTCTATCTAACCCCCACAATTCTGAACTATATAGCGCAATAGGCTGTATCTGAATTAAAAAAAAAAAAATCAGAAATAGCTTCAAAGAATTACTATTCAACAAACGAAGTTTCTTCATAATATGTAACAATGCATTTTCCCCTCTGCTAGATAAATCCTTACATGGAACTACATATCTCAAACGTGTAGAGAATATTCCAAGATATTTATAGACATTAACGACAGGCATAACACCACCATCATAAACCCATCTTTCCCTCGCTGCCAGATAGCCCCCTTTTCTAAAGACAATTATGGTACTCTTATCCAAATTAACCCGTAACTGTAACTGATTGGCTGAATTTTTCAGATTATTCAACTGCGTCTGAAGACCAACAACTGTCTCAGAGAGCAAAACTATATCATCAGCGGAGAGAGAGAGAGAGAGAGGGGCGGGGGGGGGGGGGGGGGGGGGGGAGGGGGGGGGGGGAGTGAGAGAGAGAATGTCTTCCTTCGACTGCACAAACTATTCAATCACTTCATTTCGAAAAGAAAAAAGAAGAAGAAGAAAGAAAAATAAACAGTGGGGGTGGAGGGGGGGGGGGGGGGAGTAGTAAGACATTATGTCGTCTGAAATGTTCATATGTTTAAAAGAAACAAAAAATGTAATTGATTTTATTTATTTTATTTTGTCATTTTATAGACGTTTTTGCTTTTCGATCAAGTCTAAGGATATACATCTCAAAAGATTGCTGAAGTCATCTGAACACCTCTGCTTCAAATACAGTCAGCAAATTCGATCGTGTCACTCAGTCTCTCTCACAACGGACATCGGCATATGTGTCACTAACGAGCTGTCACAAAGAGGACATACACTGTCTGTCTGTCTGTCTGTCTGTGTGTGTGTGTGTGTCTCCTCCTCAAGTCTCTCCTTCTCTCAACCAGACGAGCGCAACAGCCGAGTGCAAGGGGCAATGCATTACCGAAACCTGTTTCTCCAATTTGCAGCGACAATGCATTACAGAGGACCAAACATTAATACAAGATGAAAGATACAAGATACTCTTTTATCTCTAAACGAGAAATTGGCGACACGTTTGTTGACCCCAAAAAGGAGACATTTAAAATTTATTTCTAAAAAAAAAAAAAAGTCCGGAAGTTTGTGTAAGTGTCCGATGGTTTCCGGAAACACGAACCAACCCAGGAAGCCCCGTTTCCCTAAAGCGGAATGTGGCTGCCTAAGCGGCAAGGTAAAACGGTTAAATGCCTGCTTGCAGAATGGCGAGACATGGGGTGCTGCAGACCGCCACTGCCACCAGGGAGAGGTGGACAACGTCACAGCGAGATGTGTGTGTGTGTGTGTGTGTGTGTGTGTGGTGTGTGTGTGTTGTGTGTGTGTGTGTGTGTTGTGTGTTGTGTGTGTGTGTGTTGTGTGTGTGTGTGTGTGTGTGTGTTGTGTGTGTTGTGTGTGTGTGTGTGTGTGTGTGTGTTGTGTGTGTGTGTGTGTGTGTGTTGTGTGTGTGTGTGTGTGTTGTGTGTGTGTGTGTGTGTGTGTGTTGTGTGTGTGTGTGTGTGTGTTGTGTGTGTGTGTGTGTGTGTGTGTGTGTGTGTGTGTGTGTGTGTGTGTGTGTGTGTGTGTGTGTGTGTGTTCATACCTGCAATTTGTAGTATTGTCTTGGTGTATAGATACACATATAGGCTATGTGTTGTTTTTTCATGTGCAGAGGTATGTTATTATGCACTATTGCATATGTGTTGTTACATGTACGGCGTTTAGAGCCCATAATATGGGAAGTCTGCGCCATATAAGTAGGGCCTACTATCTATCTATTATTATCATAATTATTATTATTAGTAGTAGTAGTAGTAGTATCATCAATCTTATACCGCAATTTGAACAGCACGTTCCTTTCTTATGCCCCCCCCCCGTCCCCCCCAGCCCCCACCCCAACCGCGCCTCATCTTCCGGTCTTTGTCAGTCTGTGCGTCTGTTTGTCTGTCTGTCTTTCTGTCTCTTTCTCTGGCTGTCATTGAAAGGTAGATCTTCCTTCAACTCCCTTTCTTCTGCACCTCTACGCCTATTCTCTGTCTCTGCCTCCATCTCCGTCTCTGCTTCTGTCTATATCTCTATGTCTCTGTCTATATCTCTGTCTCTGTCTGTCTCTGTCTATATCTCTATGTCTCTGTCTCTATCTCTACGTCTGTCTATATCTCTACGTCTCTGTCTGTCTATATCTCTACGTCTCTGTCTGTCTATATCTCTATGTCTCTGTCTGTCTCTGTCTATATCTCTACGTCTCTGTCTGTATCTCTATGTCTCTGTCTGTCTCTGTCTATATCTCTACGTCTCTGTCTATATCTCTATGTCTCTGTCTATGTCTCTATGTCTCTGTCTGTCTATATCTCTATCTCTGTCTGTCTATATCTCTACGTCTCTGTCTGTCTATATCTCTATGTCTCTGTCTGTCTCTGTCTATATCTCTATGTCTCTGTCTGTCTCTGTCTCAGTGTCTCTCTCTGTCGCTCTCTCTGTGTTTGCCTGTCTGCCCGTCTCTCTCTCTCAATGAACTTTCTAGCAATTAAACTGTTTCAATGTGATCTTGCGTGAGTGTGATCTATCTTTCTGTTTCAACGTCTCTGTCTCTCTCTCTGTCTGTCTGTCCCTACTTTTCTCTGTCTGTCTGCCTATCTCTCTCTCTCCCAATCTACTTTCTAACAAAAATTCAATTGTTTCAATGTGATCTTGCGTGAGTGTGAGCGTGCAGGAATGGATTTGTGTCTTTGTTACAAACAGACCGAGTTGGCATTTTAATTTGAGATACATTTGAATCCTACACTATTTCTTTTAAACGCAAGTTTTGCTCTTTTTATACGTTTAGCTTGAGATTGCGTAAAGATTTGCTATATATGACGTTAATCGTAAAGTGACGTAGTTTATTGACTGAGATACGACAATCTGACTGACTGTTCGTGTGTGTGTGTGCCTATGTGTGTAACTCTAACGATCATTATGAAAATGTTTTTCACAAGAACGTTTTGTTCTTTTCTCGCCCCCCCCACCCCCTTGTCTGAAGGGCGGCATGACGCGGAATGGACGATGAGAATGGTCACTGTCATTGTCATTGTCTCTCTGTCTTCCTCCCATCCTCTCTGTTAATCTCTCCTTCTGCCACACTCCCCACCCCCCCCCCCCTCCATCCCCCCACCCCCACGTAGAGACAACAGTTCACTAGGCCACCTCATTATCATCATCATCTCCTTCTTCTTTCTCCTTCTTTCTTCTTCTTCTTTCTCCTTCTTCTTTCTTCTTCTTCTTTCTTTTTCTTCTTTCTTCTTTCTTCTTCTTCTTTCTTTTTCTTCTTCTTCTTTCTTCTTCTTCTTCTTTCTTCTTCTTCTTCTCATTTCAGCAACATTTTAGGTCAGAGGCAGGCGAGGAGACTGTGTTCCATCCCCAGGTATGTGAAATCAATTCTTCATTTCACAAGAAGCCACTGTTGTTGGGTTGGTTTGTTTTCAGAGTAGGGTGGCTGGAAGTGTGTGTGTGTGTGTGTGTGTGTGTGTGTGTGTGTGTGTGTGTATGCGTTTGTGTGTGTGTGTGTGTGTTTGTGTGTGTGTGTGCGTGTGTGTGTGTGTGTGTGTGTGTGTGTATGCATTTGTGTGTGTGTGTGCGTGTGTGTGTGTGTATGCATTTGTGTGTGTGTGTGTGTGTGCGCGCGCGCTTGTGTGTGTGTGTGTGTGTGTGTGTGTGTGTGTGTGTGTGCCAGACAAAGACAGACCGACCGACCGACAGACAGACAGACAGACGAAGTCAAAACTAGACAGGAAAAGCTGGAGATCTTTTCGCATTGATGCAGACCCGACTCGACCTCCATGGAGACAAATTTGAGAGGGTGAGGGTTTGGTGAGAGAGAGACAGAGAGAGAGAGGAGGGGGCGGGGGGAGGGGGGGGGGGGGGGGGGGGGGGGGGGGAGGGGTGTCCGGGGGGGGGGGGGGGGTGAGGGGGGTTACAGACCCTTACACCGTCCTGTCTGTTGTATCAGACAAGACACGAACCGTCACTTGACAACGAGCAGCTGGCGCTGACGTCTCCTGTCTGTGCGTGATACACGGATACTATACGTGTTGCAAGAGGCCCTCAGGGCTGGGAATCACACACGCACACACACACACACACACACACATTCACATACACACGCACGTACGCACACACACGCGCACGCACATACGCACACACACACGCACAGGCATATTCACATGCACACGCGCGCGCACATACACACGCACGCACACACACACACACACACACACACGCACGCACGCACGCATGCACACACACACACACACAGAGGCACATTCACATACACACACGCGCACACACACACGCGTACGCACGCACACACACACACGCACTGCACGCACACACACGCACATTCACATACACACACACGCACGCGCACACAAGCACACACACAAAAACACATACACACGCGCGCGCACACACACACACACACACAGAGTTTCAGTCTCTCAATGAGGCGTTACTGCGTTCGGACAACTCCATATGCGCTACACCACATCTGATAAGCAGATGCCTGACCAGCAGCGCTTAGTAAGGCCTTGAGTGCATACACACATATTTGTGTAAATATCACACACACACACACACACATACACTTACTCATAAGATGGGGAGAGAGAGAGAGAGTGAGAGAGAGAGGGGGGGGGAGAGAATGAGAGAGAGAGGCGAGATGGGGAGAGAGAGAGGAGAGAGAGTGAAAGGGGGAGAGAGAGGGGGGGAAGAGGGGGAGATAGAGGGGGGAGGGAGAGGGGGGGGAGAGGGGAGAGAGAGAGGGGGAGGGAGAGAGAGAGAGAGAGAGAGAGAGAATCAACAAGGATCACCTAACACAGTAATTCTGTCACAGTCCACGAATGTACGAGAATATCGAAATGAGTGGACGGCAGCGCGCGTGTGTGTGTCCATTATCTCTCACTACCGAGCACACCATGGTATGAGACATGGCAACCATGTGGGCCACATTATGATAACATTTATTATGGCTTTTAACCCCCCCCCCCCAACCCCCCTGGCCCCCCAATCCCAGCCCCAACACAGTAACCTTCAACGAATTAATGTCGATATCCAATCACTCCACCAGTTTGACAAACACTTAACGTACGTAACAAAAAAAGACTGATCGCAATATCATAAGATATACGATGTATTCAATGGTGTTCGTGTTGAAAGAAAGTCAGCCAATAACAGGTGAAACTGACCACAGAAACTGTCCATTGGAGATCTCTTTTGTGTCACCCTCATGGCTGGGCCAGCTTAGGATAATGCGATGGCCAGGCATATTTTCCTTTGATTATGATTTTGAGATTTTCGAGATGCTCCCCTCTGGTCGACGGTACAGAAGTATAAGGACGAAAACCAATCGCTTCGCCAATAGCTTTTTCCCCAAAGCAGTCAATGCCCTGTCTCTCGAACAAATCCAGTGTGATAAAATTAATAGAATTGTGCAATCAACAACCATCTACCTGAAGATCTAGTCATCAGCCCCATCCACATGTAATATGCGGCTTCTGTTCAAACGTACGTGTGTGTGTGTGTGTGTGTGTGTGTGTGTGTGTGTGTGTGTGTGTGTGTGTGTGTGCGTGTGTGTGAGAGAGAGTGTGTGTGTTTGTGTGTGTGTGTGTGTGTGTGTGCGTGCGCGCGCGCATGCTTGCGCATGTGTGTGTGTGTGTGTGTGTGTGTGTGTGCAGTGCGTGCATGTGTGAGTATGCACAAGTTTTTTTTATATTGATATGCACTTGTATGTATCCTAATTTCAACTGTATTTGTGTTTGTGAATGATTTTCGATTTATGTTGGTATCTTGTTATGTAATATCCCCCCCCTCCAAACCCCCCATATTCCTTGTGACCCCGGTGCACTTGGTAATAAACACATATTCTATTCTATTCTATCATTAGATTATGATTATAATTATAATTATTCTACAGCAGATGTGGTACAGCCCATATAGATCAGCCCGCACACTTCAACGTAAATAAAGCACCAAGGGGTAGCCTCTATACAATGTTTTAGAAGAAGAAAAAAAAAAGAAAAAAAAAAGGGGGTGGGGGGGTGGGGGGGGAAGAAAAGAAAAAAAGAAGAACCGCTTCAAACTGAGTGGCAGTTTTATTCAACCCCTCCCCCCCCCCCCCCCACACACACACCCCAGCCCCCTCTATACTTCAGCACATCACTGCACACACGGTGGCCAAAGAACATGATGGACGTACCTGAAAGACGTGCTGTCGAGCTCATATAATAACTGCATGATAGAAACAAAAAGCTTTGTTGTGTTTTCTTTCTTTCTTTTTTCTTCTTCTTATTTCTATTTGTTTATTGTTTTTTTTACCCCGCTCGCAGGGTCTTACAATGCATCGATGAAAAATAGATTCGTGGGGGAAAAATATACCCCCAATATCTTCTAACATTGACAACAAGCGTCATAGCACTGCCAAAGCAGCCACCTTTCCCTTGCACAAACAAACACCTTTTCAAAATATCATACCGCTGCCGTCAGACGTATGAAACTTTGATCGGACTGAAGCATCACCGCGCTTCATTCTATCCATGTATGTCCGCAGATCGCTAACATTCACTGATACCCAAAATAATGTCGACGACTGGTTACACGATACATAATTCAAATGCGCGTCAAATTTCCTTGGCTGTTTACAAAACAGAATCTGCAAATGCATCAGCTGACAACAAAGGAGCTTGTCTTCCATTATTAACTAGGTCACTAACGCCCTAGTTGAGAAACAATAAAGAACATTAAAAGGCGCCACAGGCATCACTGTGTGTGTGTGTGTGTGTGTGTGTGTGTGTGTGTGTGTGTGTGGTGTTGTTGGTGAAATGAACAACATAGGAGAAACGCCACTGAAAAAGCGCATAAAAGATGGGGCGACAAAAAAAAGGATGAAAAAAAAGAAATGAAAAAAAGGGGGAAAAGGAAAAAAAGAAAACAAAAGAAAAGGAAAAAGTCAGGAACCAAAAAATCGGTCAAACAGAAACAACAAAAGAATAGACAAAGACAACTAAGCCATCACACACACACACACACACACACACACCATTAGTCAGCCCAAACGTCGCCAGAACCAGATTATCTTTCGCAGCGAACAAAGGCGTCCAGAGATTGGGAAGATACGAATCGTTTCGGCAAACACCTTATGAGCCGATCAAGGTTTAAAGTCGAGCATCCCTTCACAATACAACCTTCATCGCTCGATGCTGTCACATTAGCTTCCCTACGTAATCTATTTCCCAAGAGGATATAGACAACACCGCCGTTGTGATCAGTCTGTCAACAGATTACAGTTGATACATCACCAGAGGCCGGTGAGCGGGTAGAGGTGATAATAGGATCATCAAACGGTACATGTTTATTTGACAGACTCCGACCAGTGTTGTTGTGTTTGAAGAGTAAACTTGTCCCGGGCGCTATCCTTTTAATTCTAAAGAAAGGCTTTGTTTGGGAGTGTTATATATATATATATATATATATATATATATATATGTGTGTGTGTGTGTGTGTGTGTGTGTGTGTGTGTGTGTGTGTGATATTTTCGTTTTGTTTCGTTTTCCAATTTTCAAATCGCAATATCATCTTGTTTGTCATCATAGTTATCATCATCATCATACCACCAACACTGCCAGCATTACCACCACCACCACCACCACCATCACCACCACATCATCGGCATCCTCATCGCAAACATTGCTAGTCGATTCCTTGCCGGCAGCAGACACTGGGTGTTGGGATGGGAGAGGGTTAAAGGGGGGCACGAACGGGGACTTGGACCAAGGGGCACAATCCGTTGTCCAGGGAGACAAACAGGGGTCGCTGCGGCACGATTCTTTTAACTGTCATCATCATCAACATCACCATCACCACCAACATCATCATCATCGTCGTCGTCATCATCACCATCATCATCATCGTTATCATCATCACCATACTCTTCTTCCTCCTCATCATCATCACCATCATCATTATCATCATCACCATACTCCTCCTCCTCATCATCATCACCATCATCGCCATCATAATCATCATCACCATCATCGTCGTCATCATCACCATCACCGTTATCACCATACTCCTCCTCCTCATCATCATCACCATGGACATCACCATCATCATCATCACCATGGACATCATCATCATCATCACCATGGACATCATCATCATCACCATCATCATCATCACCATGGACATCATCATCATCATCACCATGGACATCATCATCATCACCATCACCATGGACATCATCATCATCACCATGGACATCATCATCATCGTCATCTCTACGCTATCAATCGCTTATCCGCAGTGGTCGACAGAGGAGAAGCGGAGAGGATGCGTGGTAGTGTGGACGGACAGCTTGGTTCATTTCTCCGAGACAGTAAAGTTATTCTGAATCTGCTTCTGCAGCAGCCAGTGCTCAGGGCCGTCTTCTGTCTGTGGTGTGAGTGCAGTGTGGACATCTGTCTGAGGTGTGAGTGCAGTGTGGACATCTGCCTGTGGTGTGAGTGTAGTGTGGGCATCTGCCTGTGGTGTGAGTGCAGTGTGGACATCTGCCTGTGGTGTGAGTGCAGTGTGGACATCTGCCTGTGGTGTGAGTGCAGTGTGGACATCTGCCTGTGGTGTGAGTGCAGTGTGGACATCTGCCTGTGTGAGCAGTGTGGTATCTCCTGTGGTGTGATGCAGTGTGGACATCTCCTGTGGTGTATCATGTGAGCATCTAGCCTGTGGTGTGAGTGCAGTGTGTCATCTCCTTGTTAGTGTGGACATCTGCAGTGTGTGAGTGCATGTGGACATCTGCCTGTGGTATAGTGTGGACATCTGCCTGTGTGTGAGTGCATTGACATCTGCATTGTTGTGAGTCAGTGTGGACATCTGCCTGTGTGTGAGTCATGTGACATCTGCCTGTGTGTGATGCAGTTGTGGACAGCTCCGTGATGTATGCATGTGGACATCTGCCTGTGGGTCAGTGCAGTGTGGACATCTGCCTGTGGTGTAGTGCAGTGTGGACATCTGCCTTGGGTCATGCAGTGTGACATTGTCTTTGGGATAGCGTGAGTTCTAGCGTAATTGCCTTTGGATGCAGTGTGAGTGCGGTGGAGTGTTCTGTGCAGTGTGGTTTGGATAGCAGTGAGTTCTGCAGTATTGTCTTTGGATATGCTGTGGTTATGCATGTGGACATTGTCTTTGATAGCGTGTGAGTTCATGCAGTATTGTCGTTGGATAGGTGAATCTGCCAGGATTGTCTTGTGGAAGCTGTTGGGTTCAGTTGGCATTTGCTTTTGATAGTGTGAGTTCTGTGCAGTTTTGTTTTGGATAGCGTGAGTTCATGCAGATGTCGTTGGATGCGTGAGTTCTATGCCGGATGTCTTTGGATAGGTGTGGGTCTCTGTGCCGTATTGTTCCTTTGGATACCTGTGGTTCCTGCAGTATTGTCTTTGGATAGCGTGAGTTCTGTGCAGGATTGTCTTTGGATAGCGTGAGTTCTGTGCAGGATTGTCTTTGGATAGCATGAGTTCTGTGCAGGATTGTCTTTGGATAGCGTGAGTTCTGTGCAGGATTGTCGTTGGATAGCGTGAGTTCTGTGCAGGATTGTCTTTGGATAGCATGAGTTCTGTGCAGGATTGTCTTTGGATAGCGTGAGTTCTGTGCAGGATTGTCGTTGGATAGCGTGAGTTCTGTGCAGGATTGTCTTTGGATAGCGTGAGTTCTCTGCAGGATTGTCTTTGGATAGCGTGAGTTCTGTGCAGGATTGTCTTTGGATAGCGTGAGTTCTGTGCAGGATTGCGTGAGTTCTGTGCAGGATTGTCGTTGGATAGCGTGAGTTCTGTGCAGTATTGTCTTTGGATAGCGTGAGTTCTGTGCAGGATTGTCTTTGGATAGCATGAGTTCTGTGCAGTATTGTCTTTGGATAGCATGAGTTCTGTGCAGGATTGTCTTTGGATAGCGTGAGTTCTGTGCAGGATTGTCTTTGGATAGCGTGAGTTCTGTGCAGGATTGTCTTTGGATAGCGTGAGTTCTGTGCAGGATTGTCTTTGGATAGCGTGAGTTCTGTGCAGGAATGTCTTGGACAGCGTGAGTTCTGTCTGTGATGTCAGTGTGGTGTAGACATCTGTCGGTCTTTCCTTGTCGTGATGCTGTCGGTCCTTCTGTCACTGTCTGCCTGTCCTTCATTGTGTTTCTTTGAAAGGCCTGTCTGGAGGTAAGAAAAACAACATAACAACCCCATTCCACCGATGACTATTCCTAATGTTCTGACATTTCATGACAATACATAGTTTTGTATCGCCTCCATGAAACGCGCCATTTACTTTCATGATAAAAATCACGCTTATTTCGTTAATCAACTGTTTAGGGGATACGACACTCTTTTACGCAATCATTTTGAGGGCAAACATTGCAGACTGATCCAAATGAGTTCCATTACGCAGCGGCGGAAAAAGGGGGCGGCACCGAGATAAAAACAACAAAACAACTCTGGAACTGTCATTTATATTTTGATTTCAGCAAACGTTTGCTATGTAATTTAGTACGGGACTCCGAGAACATCGAATGATCTGGTTTCCGAAAAAAAGAAGAAGAAGAAGAAGAAGGAAAAAAAAAGAGCTTCTGAACTCTCAACTTAATCTTTGCACACTGCAATTCTATTTTCTTTTCTTTTTTTTTGCCAGTGCGTTCCCACGGGAATGGTCTTATTTCTATTCTATATGCTTTTAAAAAAAGTTGTCCATTTGTGTTTAGAAAGCAGCATCCTGTTTTCAGAGTCAACGCAGGCAGACGAGAACTGCGTTGATGTTTTGATAACCCGTGCTGTACTGATACACCTGACACTCAAACCCCTTTCTCTTCATCGGCGCACGTTGCTGCACACAGAGGTCTTGGGATTCTTTAAATATCTTCGTTTGGTTGGCTGAAACCTGTGGAAAAGCACGCGGAGGACGAACAGTGCTGACTAGGGTGGTTTGGTTGGCTGAAACCTGTGGAACAGCACGCGGAAGACGACAAGTGCTGACTAGTGTAAACCTGTGGAACAGCACGCGGAGGACGAACAGTGCTGACTAGGGTAAACCTGTGGAACAGCACGCGGAGGACGAACAGTGCTGACTAGGGTAAACCTGTGGAACAGCACGCGGAGGACGAACAGTGCTGACTAGGGTAAACCTGTGGAACAGCACGCAGAGGACAAACAGTGCTGACTAGTGTAAACCTGTGGAACGGCACGCGGAGGACGAACAGTGCTGACTAGGGTAAACCTGTGGAACAGCACGCAGAAGACAAACAGTGCTGACTAGGGTAAACCTGTGGAACAGCACGCGGAGGACGAACAGTGCTGACTAGGGTAAACCTGTGGAACAGCACGCGGAGGACGAACAGTGCTGACTAGGGTAAACCTGTGGAACGGCACGCGGAGGACGAACAGTGCTGACTAGGGTCCACAGGGAAATTTTTTTTTAAAAAGTCAAGCCAACGAATTGATAAACAATGGACTGGAATGTGGATTCGTATGCGTCAGCTGATGCTGAAAGACAGACATAAAAAAAAAAACTTAAAAAAAAAATTTGGCTCTGATCTACAGGGAGGCCTTTATTATTATTATTATTATTATTTTTACTTCTATTATTATAATCATTATTATTACTTTGTATGTTAACAGACACGTGCCAATAGGTATGTGTCGTACGATAAAAGGACCCATGGCCGGTGGTGTGGTGATTTCTCTCCCGGGTGAGATCCCCCCACCCCAGCCCCAGGGAGAGTTTGTTATTTGATGACTGTGGTAGGTATAGGATGTTGGCCACCTCGACGTTCTTTTTGCTCACCGCGTATCACACTGTGCTGTGTCTTTGTCCACGTTTCCCTGACACGCCTACATCTCTTACTTACTTATCTAATTGTTTATTTGTCAAGCTATGACGAAAGAAAAGAAATCATGCATAGACTTTACTTTCTTGGAACGAGGCATAAATTCTCTCTCTCTCTCTCTCCCTCTTCTTGTGTGTATATCTTCCTATGAATGCCTAATATAAAAGAAACGCTGATACATACATTCAGTCACATCTCTCAAAGGGGTTGTTTATTTTACATATGTGTCACAGTGGTATGGCTGGCGCTTTGCTCAGCCCATAGACTGGACCCCTCTGTCCACAGCTGGGAATCTCGAAACAGCAGCACTACTCCATGCTGCACAAGGCCTCAGGACGTCAGTCAACCCACCACCAAAGATAGCCTTGTTCACTGACTGCAGATCTCTCCTGCAGGGACTCCAGTCAACCAGAAACGAACAGCAGCTGACAAACATCAAAGCAGCCCTTCATGACCTTTCAAAACGGTCGACTGTCACTGTTCAGTGGGTTCCTTCTCACTGTGGGGTCATGGGGAACGAAAAGGCCGATGCTCTCTCCAAGGCAGGCAGCAAAATGAAGCAGTTCAGCCACCCCGTGACCTACAGAGAGGCCAGGACCATCATCCACAACCGTTACCAGAACCAGTGGAAGAGAAGGCTGGGTGCAAACAGTGGTGTCGATCCAATCCACCAGCTCCAGAGACACCAGCAGACAGTCCTCTTCAGACTGAGAACCGGCCACTGCCGACTACTGAGTCACCTTCACCGTATGAAGATCGCCCACACTGATGAGTGTCCATGTGGCACTGGACCCCAGACCCCTGAACACATCCTCCAACACTGCCCAACCCATGAAGCTCTACGGCGTCAAACCTGGCCAGGGGGCACGGAGCTACAGGCGCAGCTTTGGGGAGACCGCCACGACCTGGAGAAGACCGTGGGCTACATCGTGGCGACGGGGGTGACCGTCTGACGCAGCCAAAACATCGAACGCAGAAGAAGAAGAAGAAGAAGAAGAAATGCGTGTTTTGCATGTATGGCGAGTCTATCACATCATCACAAATGTTTCAAACGTTAAGTCAATCAAACTGCAGTATTATTATTATTATTATTTTTTATTTTTTATTTTTTAAATTGCAGACATTTAATTAAGAATAAACCTCTCCTGCTGCTCTATAACCAGAGCTCTGTAATCAAAGTGATTACAGCTGTCGCTTAAAAGAGATACGTTTTTGAAATGATGCAGCGCGAGCAGGATGTCTTTGTTCTGTCTGTTAACAGAAACGACGGAGCTGAAATGTACGTGTAGTGCGGTAATTGCATCTATCACCGGCGGTGACGTGATTTGATCACCCCCCGCCCCTCTCAACCAGCCCCTGGTGACTTTTGCTCCCTAGACTTTTTATTTATCTATTCATTTATTTGTTTATCCCAGATTTATTTTTTAATGTTCTATTTTTTGTTTATCTATTTATTTATTTATCCAAGACTTTTTATTAAATATTTATTTATTTATTTATCCAAGACTTTTCATTATCTATTCGGCCGGGGGGGGGGGTTCCTACTTACTTCATTATTTGTTGGCTTGTTCAGCAATGAACGACAGTCCCGCCCAACACTTCAATTCGTACCTTCTCTCCTTCTGTCCCTGGCGAGTGCCTTGTATGTAAAAATACACACACACACACACACACACACACACACACACATCTTGACAAGAACTTGTCTGGCGTGCAGCAAAGACATCAAATCAAGCAATCAATCGAGAAACATGGACCGGAATAGGGATTCCTGGGAGGCTGTTGTTTAAAGGGAGACATTTTATCTTAAAATCGTGTGGGGCTACAGGGTGGCTTGACGTGTGGCAAAGAAATCAGATTCCACAGAGAAAAGGTTGTTTTTTTTTAAAAAAAGAAGAAAAAAAAGAAAGAAATATGCGGGGATGGCTGATCGCTCTCTTGACTGTCACATGGCTCAGGTCGTGGGTGGAACGATTTTTTTTTTAATCATTGTTTTTATTTCATTTCATTAAAGCTTGCTTTCATTCAATTCAAAAGCACAAAGCGGTAAGAAGCCACATTCATTTGCCACCCCATCCCCCCCTCCTATTTTTTTTTTTAAGGATACATAATAAAGACATAAATAAAATATATAGATATAGATACAAAGGGGAACTGGGGGATGGGTATGGAGAACAGAAAAAAATAATAATCGGGTGGGGCGATGTTTATCCACCCCTGTGAAGTTTGGAACGCAGGTTTCGATCGGTGAAGTTTGTATTCTCCGATGTACTTGTTTCATGTCAATCTGCGGGAACAAAAAAAACAAACAAACCCAAAACAAACAAACTAGAACAAAGGCTAAACATTTCCTGCTCTTCTGATGGCGTTATCTTTGTCAAAACAATTTTGGAGGGATGTAAAACTTTTCACTAAGTCACACGCAGCTTTTCCACCCAAATTGTGATCCTTATCTTGCTTCCATGGACCAATGTATGTCTATGAAACGGCTATGTTTGTTGCGTTGCCCTGCTTGTGCTTTGAAGGAAAGTTTTAAATACCACACACGACTGAAAACAAGACACTTTCAAAACTGGAAAATGACCATAATTGTCATGTTGATCATCAGGTGATTTGAAAATAAGAGAAATAAGGATCCCAGACAGCGCAAGATTCAAAATCGGTGACAGCATAAGAATCAGTCATGGTCCCTTTCTTTCCAAATGTGAACAGGATAAAAGAAAAGGAAAGAAAAACAAAAAAACAAAGAAAGAAACAAACAAAAAAAACAACAACACCAAAACAACAACAAAAACCAAACCAAACCAAAACAAACAACCAACGCCCCCCCCCAAAAAAAACAAAAACAAACAAACACACACAACAAAAACAAAAAAACCCAAAAAACCCCAAAGAAACAAAACCGTCTATTACTGCAAGCATTCGTAAAAAAACAGCAATTCCCAATCCCCCTGACCCCCACCCCATACCCAAATCTCCTCCCCTCCTGGCCACCCCCCCCCCCCCCAAAAAAAAGAAGAAAAAAAACCCCCCAAAACACCCCAAAACACCAACAACAAAAACAACAAAAAATATCCAAACAAAATAACAACAACAACAACAAAAAATCCAACAAAACAACAGCAACAACAACAACAAAACGATTAAAAAAAACCCCATCCAAACAAAGTAACAACAACAAACAAACAAACAAATAAACAAATAAACAAACAAACAAAATAAAACCACCCAAAACTGCTGTCCTGTGAGACGTTTCTTAAACAGTTTGCGTTACCTTGGGATCTATATCTATAGCGATAACAAGTAATGTCACAGAAGTGTGGAATAAAAACTAACAACTCTGTTGGCAGGAGCAAAAACAAAACAAAACAAAAAAAAAGAAAAAAAAAGAAAAAAAAGAAAGAAATAATTTTAATACATTGTTTCATTATAATGTCAATGTGTGAATCTATGTTACATCATAATGTGGTCCGTATTGAGCAGACGTGTCATTAGCACGCGAGCGTTTATTCCGTCCACGTTGTCAAGCTGCAGTCAGTAACTCTTTGTGTCAAACAATTAGATAGCATCAGAAAAAAAAGTTAACCATTGTTTCTCCAGATATTCACACACACACACACACACACACACACACACACACACACACACAAATCCTCCCTTGATAATAGTCTGACGTCCACATCAATTGTTTTTTCGGTCACTGGTTGTCCTCCCAGAATAATGTCTAAAAATGTCGAAACGTGGCAAGTGAAAAATCTTTTCAAGGTTATGAGTTGTGGATTTCTTTTTTAATCTTGTGCCTTTTATCACAAATTCAACAGGGTTTAAACGTTCGTTATGCAGCTGATCCCTTTGTTCTATCTTTTTTTTCTTCTTTTTTTCCAACATTTTTTTTTTTTATCTAGACAAAGGTTTACAGATACAAAATTTATGTATTTTGTGCATTAGAAAGTTTTGGGCAAGCACATCATGAAGTTTCAACTACTGATAAATCCACAGCAGCAAAACATACATATTCAATAACGTGATTCCCACGTTTTGCTTTTCTTTTTACTCAAGAGTATAAGCAGTTAGACGTGGCAATTTAATCCAATTGTTTTTTTCTTCTACATGTTCTTTATGATAAAGCGCACTTTGTATCTTCTTGCTCAATATTCATAATCACGTTCGTTATGCAGCTGATCCCTTTGTTCTATCTTTTTTCTTCTTTTTTTTCCAACATTTTTTTTTTAATCTAGGCAAAGGTTTACAGATACAAAATGTATGTATTTTGTGCATTAGAAAGTTTTGGGCAAGCACATCATGAAGTTTCAACTACTGATAAATCCACAACAGCAAAACATACATATTCAATAACGTGATTCCCACGTTTTGCTTTTCTTTTTACTCAAGAGTATAAGCAGTTACACGTGGAAATCTAATCCAATTGTTTTTTTTCTTCTACATGTTCTTTATGATAAAGCGCACTTTGTATCTTCTTTCTCAATATTCATAAACACGCTGATTTCTCGGTTTAGCGTTTATGTTAACTTTTGTTTTTGTTACTGTTCCTTAACATCCAATGCTTCATTAACATTTGCATTGATACGATCTTCTACAACTTAACATCTCTCCTGTCACTGTGACATCACGGAAATAAAACGGATTCTGATTAAAACAAAACAAAACAGAACGGTGTGTATCACTGAATTATCTATACCCTACACCGAGTTTTCATTTCAGTCTGCTCTTCAAAATATCCGGACAGAAACATCAGAACATCATCAGAAAACTCCAGCTTCTCCTTGATTATTTCCTGCACTGGTTGATTATTCACCGCCTTGTCAACACTCTTTTCCCCTTTATCCAGTCCTTTCATTCCAGCTAGCAGGGACAGCCGGAGAAAGTGTGGAGTGTGCAGTGATGGCCTACAGGTAACGCGTCCACCTAGGAAGCAAGAGAATCGAATCCAAGCGCACAGGTTCGATTCCCGGCAGAGTCGCCGATATTTTCTCCCCCTACACTACACCTTGAGTGGTGGTCTGGACGCTAGTCATTCGGATGAGACGATAAACCGAGGTCCCGTGTGCAGCATGCACTTAGCGCACGTAAAAAAAAGAACCCACGTCAACAAAAGGGTTGTCCCTGACAAAATTGTATAGAAAAATCCACATCGATAGGAAAACAAATAATATGAACTGCTGGCAGGAAAAAAAAAAAAGGGGGGGTGGCACTGTAGTGTAGCGACGCGTTCTCCCTGGGGAGAGCAGCCCGAATTTCACACAGAGAAATCTGTAGTGACAAAAAGAGTAATACAATACAATACAATACAGTACAATACAATACAATACATTACAAAAGAAAATTGGAATTCGAAGTCGAATGTTTTATTGAGAGAGAGAGAGAGAGAGAGAGAGAGAGAGAGAGAGAGAGAGAGAGAGAGAGAGAGACTGCACAGAAGAACTCACCAGTAACACACACACACACACACACACACACACACGTGTAAAAGAAAAGACCCCGCACCCCCCTCTTCACGCCCCCTCCCGCACAAAATGCATGCACACGGCCAGGGTGGATCTGTCTCGGGTGAAGTGCAGGAACAACAGCCCGCTGGGGGCTGTCCTGCCTGTTCGTGTTAAAAACAGAGGGAAATGTCAAGGCTACGACTCATCGGCAAAAACAAGCAGTGAATCCGTGTGTGTGTGTGTGTGTGTGTGTGTGTGTGACACTCCGTGTGTGTGTGTGTGTGTGTGTGTGTGTGTGTGTGTGTGTGTGTGACACTCCGTGTGTGTGTGTGTGTGTGTGTGTGTGTGTGTGTGTGTGTGTGTGTGTGTGTGACACTCCGTGTGTGTGTGTGTGTGTGTGTGTGACACTCCGTGTGTGTGTGTGTGTGTGTGTGTGTGTGTGTGTGTGACACTCCGTGTGTGTGTGTGTGTGTGTGTGTGTGTGACACTCCGTGTGTGTGTGTGTGTGTGTGTGTGTGTGTGTGTGTGCGACACTCCGTGTGTGTGTGTGTGTGTGTGTGTGTGTGTGTGTGACACTCCGTGTGTGTGTGTGTGTGTGTGTGTGTGTGTGTGTGACACTCCGTGTGTGTGTGTGTGTGTGTGTGTGTGTGTGTGTGTGTGACACTCCGTGTGTGTGTGTGTGTGTGTGTGTGTGTGTGTGTGTGTGTGACACTCCGTGTGTGTGTGTGTGTGTGTGTGTGTGTGTG
>NC_134885.1:13140424-13150424 GCF_041734735.1 Babylonia areolata | reverse complement strand
TGTGTGTGTGTGTGTGTGTGTGTGTGTGTCTGTCTGTCTGTCTGTTTGCTTATCTGTCTGTGTATGTGAGTGTTGATCTGTCAGTCTGTTTGTTTTGTTTGTGTGAGTGTGTGTTTATCTGTCTGCCTGTCTGTTTGTCTGATTGTCTGTCTGTCACTCAGAGTCTCAGTTTGCTCCAGGACAGGTTTGTGTGGGGAACAGGGCCCGGTGTGAGCAACGTGAAAGTAATGCCACTGAAACGACGCATATGACGGGGGTGGGGGGGGGGGGGGGAAGCAAAAAGAAAAGAAAAAAAAAAGCTTCAGCTTTCATTGTGTCACAGCGTTCGGACTAATCCATTTATGCTACGGTACACCACATCTGCTACTGTTGAAAAACAACAGAACAACAACAACAAAAGAAACAAACCAAAGGCAAGTAAGCAAGTAAGCAAACCAACAAAGAAACAAACCCAATGCAAGCAAGCAAGTAAGCAAACCAACAAAGAAACAAACCCAATGCAAGCAAGCAAGTAAGCAAACCAACAAAGAAACAAACCAAAGGTAAGCAAGCAAGTAAGCAAACCAACAAAGAAACAAACCCAATGCAAGCAAGCAAGTAAGCAAACCAACAAAGAAACAAACCCAATGCAAGCAAGCAAGCAAGCAAGTAAGCAAACCAACAAAGAAACAAACCCAAGGCAAGCAAGCAAGTAAGCAAACCAACAAAGAAACAAACCCAATGCAAGCAAGCAAGCAAGCAAGCAAACCAAAGGCAAGCAAACAAGCAAGCAACAACAAAATGAGATGACAACTCTGAACGATTCTTGAGGACAAGGTATCATGTTTGTGTTTTGCAAAGGATTTGCCACATAGTAACCAGATTACTGCAGTGCAGTTTGTTTGGCGATGCTTATTGAAAATCAGCTTCATGTTCACAACACACGTGATTTCATAAATAATTATGATGTGATTTGTGTTGTGTTTGTGCCGTATGGTCCTGTTCTGAACCTCAGTAGAAGTTGATATCACGCCTAAAAACAACGGCAGTTCAATTGTCGAAAACAGACAGACACACAGACAGACAGACAAACACACACACACACACACACACACACACAGGGAGAAAGACAGACAGACAGGCACACACACACACACACACTCACTCGCACAGACAGACAGACGGACAAACAGACAGACAGACACACACACACACACACAAACACACACACACACACACACACACCATCGCACCACACTATGTACACTTACACACATTTCCTTGTCCATTCTTCGCATCCCAGCTTATGACCAACGTGACAGATTCAACCAACACATCTTTCAACAATGAATTCCATCCACGCTCAACACATCAACGCGGTGGCGCAGTGGTTAGCGTCTCGTACTGACCACTGGGAGGTTTAGTGGATCGATTCTCATTGTCAGCCCTCTCTGGTTCTAGCACAGACCTGACCTCGCCGTGGGCTCCACATGGGAGGGCTGGGACCACGCAGTCGTATTGTTATGCACCTCACGTATGCGTGTTTGAGAAAACTGCTCGAAGGGCGCAATGGCCGAGTGGTTAATGCGTTTGACTTTCAATCTGAGGGTCCCAGGTTCTTCTTCTTCTTCTGCGTTCACTCGTATGCACACGAGTGGGCTTTTACGTGTATGACCGTTTTTACCCCGCCATGTAGGCAGCCATACTCCGTTTTCGGTGGTGTGCATGCTGGGTATGTTCTTGTTTCCATAACCCACCGAACGCTGACATGGATTACAGGATCTTTAACGTGCGTATTTGATCTTCTGCTTGCATATACACACGAAGGGGGTTCAGGCACTAGCAGGTCTGCACATATGTTGATCTGGGAGATCGTAAAAATCTCCACCCTTTACCCACCAGGCGCCGTCACCGTGATTCGAACCCGGGACCCTCAGATTGACAGTCCAACGCTTTAACCACTCGGCTATTGCGCCCGTCGGTCCCGGGTCGGTGGGTTACGGAAACAAGAACCCACCCAGCATGCACACACCCCGAAAACGGAGTATGGCTGCCTACATGGCAGGGTAAAAACGGTCATACACGTAAAAGCCCACTCGTGTACATAAGAGTGAACGTGGGAGTTGCAACCCACGAAGAAGAAGTAGAGGAAGCTGCTGGAATTTCCTAACCAACACCGCAAGCCTAGTTGACGGCGGGATAGTTGTTATCATGATCACCCGAAGCGTAGAATGGAAGCCTATCATTCAGCCAGGAGCCAGCGAGGCATCAATGATACTACATCCTGTTCATCATAGATCGTGACAGAAAAAAACACACGACAGTTTCAGCTTCTCTGTGTCTTGGACGATAGAGATATGGGGAAGAACCAAAATCTTGTAGGTGTACATGGGCCTGTTTTTTTCGAAGTCGTGGGTATGAATTGAATGCCCACCAAAAAGTGTGAAATAGAGAGAGAGGGAGGGAGTGTGAGAGAGAGAGACAGGGGGGGTGGGGCCGGGGGGCAGACTGAGTAGTGCGTGAGAGAGAATGAGTAGTGATATATATATATATATATATATATATATATATATATATAGAGAGAGAGAGAGAGAGAGAGAGAGAGAGAGAGGGAGAGAGAGAGGGGTGGGGTGGGGGTAGACTGAGTAGTGAGAGAAAGAGAGAGCGCGAGAGAGAGTAGTGAGAGAGAGAGAGAGACAGGAGTAGACTGAAATAGAGAGAGAGGGGGAGGGGAGAGAGAAGGGGGGCGGAGAGAAAGAGAGAGACAGAGAGCGACAGCGAGAGAGAGAGAGAGAGAGAGAGAGAGAGAGAGAGAGAGAGAGAGAGAGAGATGAGGATGAGGATGAGGATGATCATGATCTACTGAGAAGACGATCGCCACATTCTGAGATATAGATATATATATAGATATATATATATACAAACTAATTCATCTGTAAAAATCGGTAGATCAGCAATAACCAATATGAATATAAACACACACACACACACACACACACACACACACACACACACAGATAGTTGAATAGAGATGATTATCGATCATGGTTTCTGATCCAGTGTTTGGAGAAACAACAGCTCTGACAGGAGGCAATACATTGTGAAATAACAGTGTTTACTTTTTGCACACACACACACACACACACACACACACACACACACACACACACACACACACACACACGCACGCACACACACACACACACACACACACACACACGCACACACACACACACACACACACACACACGCACGCACACACACACACACACACACACACACACACACACACACACGCACACACACACACACACACACAACACGCGCGCACACACACACGCACAAACACACACTCACACACACACACACGCACACACACTCACACACACACACACGCACGCACGCACACACACACACACACACGCACACACACACGCACAAACACACACACACACACACACACACGCACACACACACACGCACAAACACACACACACACACACACACACACACGCACACACACACACACACACACGCACACACACACACACACACACACACACACACACACACACACACACACACACACACACACACACACACGTCAACACGTAATTCAGTATGGCATCATAAATGAGCCACTTCCTTTCACCGCGCACTCTGTAGTATGCGGTACGACAGTGCAAGCGGATGACGGTATGACGTCATTCCGACATTTGACGCCATAAATAAACAGCGTTTCGTATCAATGTGAACCTTGTGTACGGCCCCCAGGCAGACAGGTTGCGCAATTTCTTGTTGCTTTTTGAGTCTGCTGTTGTTCGGTGAAGGAGTCCCCGAGAAACGAAGAAGTAACATCGTGCGCGGAAACATCGTTTGCGTCACAGTTATTTTTATCTTTGGGTCGTATCTATCTTCATGGTTGGGTCGCAGTTATCTCTGGGTTAGTTATCTTCATCTTCGGGTCAAAGTTATCTTTATTGCTGGGTCACAGTTATCTTCATCTTTGGGTCACAGTTACCTTTATCTTTGGGTCAAACTTATCTTTATAGCTGGATCAGTTATCTTCATCTTTGGGTCAAAGTTATCTTTATTGCTGGGTCACAGTTATCTTCATCTTTGGGTCAAACTTATCTTTATAGCTGGATCACAGTTATCTTCATCTTTGGTACACAGTTATCTTCATCTTTGGGTCACAGTTATCTTCATCTTTGGTACACAGTTATCTTCATCTGTTGGTCACAGTCATCTCTATCTTCTGGTCACAGTTATCTTTATCTTTTGGTCACACCTATCTTCATCTTTTGGTCACAGTTATCTAACTGTTTGGTTCACAGTTATCTTTATCTTTTGGTCACAGTTATCTTTATCTTTTGGTCACAAATATCTCCATCTTTGGGTCAGTTATCTTCATCTTTTGGTCACAGTTATCTTTATCCTTGGGTCACATTTATCTTTATCTTTGAGTCACAGTTATCTCAGTCTTTGGGTCACAATTATCTTTATCATTTGGTCACAGTTATCCTTATCTTTGGGTCACATTTATCTTATCTTTGGGTCACATTTATCTTTATCTTTGAGTCACAGTTATCTCAGTCTTTGGGTCACAATTATCTTTATCATTTGGTCACAGTTATCCTTATCTTTGGGTCACAGTTATCTTTATCTTTGGGTCAGAGTTATCCTTATCTTTGGGTCACAGTTATCTTTATCTTTGGGTCACACAACAAACAACAACAAACAAACAACAACAAAAAACGTTTCGACGCTTCTCCCCCATGCCCCGCTCTGCCCCCACCCCCCTCTCAGCCCCTCCACTGCCGGCGGTTTCGGATGTGTTGTTGTTGTGCAGCGGGAATCACACGTGAGCCGTGAAGGTTTTTTTTTTTTTATTTTTTTAAAAATATTTTTATTTTTATTAATTTTTTTTTTTTAAAGCATACAACTTTTCATTTACTGAATCAAGGCATGTGGAAAAATAAGTTCTGCTCTTTTTTTTCCCCCTGCTTGTTTTTCATTTTTTAAATGAATAAACGCATATATTGGGAAAAGAGAAAAGACAAATCTGACAAAAACATAGTACCAATAGGAAAATAAAACAAAAACAAACAACAACATTAAAAAAAACCAACAACCAAAAAACCAACATATAATTGATATACACATATAACATTCTAAGTAAAAACAACTGAGAATGTTTGAATAAGTCTTCAACAGCAACAACAGCCGTGAAGGTTTTGCCTCTTGTCTGCCGTGTTTCGTTTCTAGTCATTTGCATTCTCCCTATCTTCCATTTTATTTATTGAATTTATTTTCTGATGTTTTATTTCGATGTGTTTTGCTTCTTTTGTATGTTTTGTTTCCATTTGAAAGTATTTCACTTCCTTAATTAATGTTTATCACAAACTTCGGAAGGCTCTCAAAAGTCTGATCAGCTAGCTGGATGTTGGGTTTATGCGCAGGTCAGCCCCCTTCTCCATCCCCCCCTCCCCCGACCCACACACACACGCCGCCACCCCCCCCCCCCCCCCCAGCCACACCGCCAACCCCTTGCCCCCACCGCCACCCCCCGGAACCCCCCCCCCACCCCCCACACACCTTTCTCCCTGGCACCCACCCACTCTTTTTTATATTTAAGCCTTTAAACAAAGGAAAAAAAAGAAAAAAAAAAAAGATGTGGTGTAGCGTTTATGGATCAATCCACACGCTTTGACACCTCATTGAAACCATAACTAAAAACAAACAAAAAAACAAACAACAAGAACTGGAAGCCGATGTTTCGACTCGCTCGTTCGCTCGCATCATATAGTCTTCTCTAAGGTTCCACAAACACACAAACACACACAAAAAAAAGTAAAAGAAAAAAGAGACAGATTGATTTCAAACGAAAGAAATTCTGACAGGTTAACTCACTCAGTACGGCCAGTCCTCTCTTCTCCTCTACACAGACACCTCGGATGTCCAGTGGATGTCTCAATGACCCAACCTTTAGCTTCCGTCGTCAGAATTGTGGTATTCTTTGTCAACATTCACCTCTTCAGTATAAGAGCCTTCCGCTTGCAATATTTTGATGGTGGTAATTGCGGTGAAACGCTGTTAACGTCGTCTCTTTCGCCGTTCGTATGGAGAGAGTTAAAAACATAACCGAGTGATAGGGGGGCAAGTTAAGCACATCCACCTCCAGCCAGCCATATCGCCACCACCCTCTCTCCTTTAAAAACGAGTGGCGAAACTTGACATGGGAGGGGGAGAAGGGGGAGATGACGCTGGTTAAGCGACGGGGAGATGGTGGGTGTGGGGGGGGGGGTGGGGGGGGGGGGGGGGGGGGGTTGTAAGGGTGGGAGGGGAGGTGGGGTGCGGCGCGGCGAGAGAAAACAAAACAAACGAAACCTTAGAGTTGCTGCGGTGAGTGCACTTTCTGCAGCAGTTTTTGCGTCAGCAGAGCGACCTCCATCCACGTTTTCTCTTCTCTCTCTGTCTCTGTCTCTCCGTATCTCTCTCTCACTCCCTCCTGTGTCTTCCTGCCCCCCCCCCCCTCCCTTCCTTTCTACGTACACACACACACACACACAATAACGCACGCTCACGTACACACACACACACACAAAATAACGCACGCTCACGCACACGCACACACACACACACACACACAATAACGCACGCTCGCACACACACACACACAAAATAACGCACGCTCACGCACACGCACACACACACACACACACAATACTCATACACACATACACAGACCTACACAGCACGAACGAGCGCACCCATGCACGCACAGACATATACATACACGCTTACACACACGCTCGTGGAGAGAGAGAGAGAGAGACAGAGAGAAACACACACACACACACACACACAAGGACACATGAACAGGGACAGAGAGAGACAGATAGTCACAGAGAGAGAGAGAGAGAGAGAGAGACTGACAGAGAGACAGAGAGACAGAGAGAGAGAGAGAGAGAGAGAGAGACATACGCTGCGAGAAAGATGTTCAACTGACATTTTGTTGAGACAGAATGTGTGTGTGTGTATGAGTGTGTGAGCTTGTGTATGTATTTCTGTATGTGTGCGAGAGGGCGAGAGAGAGAGAGAGAGAAAGAGAGGGAGAGAGAGAGAGAGAGAAAGAGAGGGAGAGAGAGAGAAAGAGAGGGAGAGAGAGAGGAGAGAGAGAAAGAGAGGGAGAGAGAGAGGAGAGGGAGAGAGAGAAAGAGAGAGAGGGAGAGAGAGAGAAAGAGAGGGAGAGAGAGAGAAAGAGAGGGAGAGAAGGGGAGTGGCGAGGGAGGGAAAGAGAGAGAGGGAGAGAGAGAGAGGGGGAGAGAAAGAGAGGGAGAGAAGGGGAGTGGCGATGGAGGGAAAGAGAGAACAGTCGACATTTTGTTCTCTGCCAACGAAAATACTCTCTTCTTCTCAGCATCTGGTGTTACTTTGAACCCCCATCCCCCCCCTTCCCCCCCCCCCCCCCCCCCCCCCCCCACGCACCCCACCCCCTTTCCCCCCTACACACACAGAGGCAACCACAAACACAGAATCTCTGTCTCTGTCTTTCTTTCTCTCCATTTCTCAGAGAGAGACAGACAGACAGACAGACAGACAGACAGAGACAGAGAGACAGACTGTGAGACAGAAAGCGACAGACAGACAGACAGACAGAAGCAGAGACAGAAACAGAGACAGACATACTTACGAAAGGCCACCCAACGCGCCAAGGTAGGCTGCACTGACCAGAGTGTTAGTACTTGTTTGCCCTCAACATGGGTCTTCAGTCCACTTCGTCAGCACCTTAGTCACAGTGAAGCATTAGACGGGTATATACCTCTTCCACACACTCGTCACCAAGTTGACAAAGCGGGTAGCTCTATAAGATGAACCAACAGCTCTTCACTCCACTCTCTCTCCATGTCCAAAGATAATTGCTATCCTTGAAAACAAATCCGCCACAAACTGTTCAAAACGTTCTGGGTTTGGTATACACTTTTTCATCAAAGCATGCCTTGGTTATTTTCTTACGTTCATAGCAAATGGGAGGGGTCGGGGGAGGGGGGGGGAGGGGGGAGGAGGGGAGGAGGGGAGTGTGTGTGTGTGTGTGTGTGTGTGTGTGTGTGTGTGTGTGTGTGTGAATTTTGTTTAATATCCCACCAAACATTGTATTGGGGACTGTCGATAATGGCAGCTAATGTTTGAGTTTGAGCGAGCAAATTTTCAGAATGAGCTGTTTTCTTTCTTTTCTTTTTTTTTTTTTTTTTTTTTTTTTGTCTCAGCAGACTGGTCAATGAAATAAGCACTGTTGGGTTTAGACTGAACATTCTTTCACTCATATTGACTTAGGAATGATTATATATTAAAAAAAAAAAAAAAAAAAAAAATCAAACGTCACATTCATCAGTGAAAGAGGTCAACACAGTATCTGACATTGCCAGAAGAAAAGAAAATGATGATCTTTTATCAGTGAGGTCTTCGTCATAGCAGGATTCTTATTTCTTTTTTTTCTTTTTTTTTAATTCCATCTTTGGGTTTACAATTTTAAACATATTTGTTTTGTATTTGTATTTTGTATTTCTTTTTATCACAACAGATTTCTCTGTGTGAAATTCGGGCTGCTCTCCCCACGGAGAGCGCCACCCATTGTTTTGTATTTTTTCCTGCGTGCAGCTTTATTTCTTTTTTCCTATCGAAGTGATTTTTTCTACAGAATTTTGCCAGGGACAACCCGTTTGTTGCCGTGGGTTCTTTTACGTGCGCTAAGTGCATGCTGCACACGGGACCTCGGTTTATCGTCTCATCCTAATGACTAGCGTTCAGACCACCACTCAAGGTCTAGTGGAAGGGGAGAAAGTATCGGCGGCTGAGCCGTGATTCGAACCAGCGCGCTCAGATTCTCTCGCTTCCTAGGCGGACGCGTTACCTCTAGGCCATCACTCCACATGTATGACAATGTGATGTAAAACTATCAATTAGAAGACCTCTTATGACACTATAGGTGGAGTGATGGCCTAGAGGTAACGCGTCCGCCTAGGCAGCACGCCGCCGATATTTTCTCACCCTCCACTAGACCTTGAGTGGTGGTCTGGACGCTAGTCATTTTTTGTGATAAAAAGAAATACAAATACAAACAAAAATACAAATACATTCACACTGATGTAATGTACAAAGTTTTTTTTTCTTTTCTTTTGCAACTGGACGCTTACGTACATAAACTAAATCAAGACATACATGAAGTCACACAAACTTACGATGACTGGCCTGCTGTATGTCCTTGGGCCTGCGCGTGGATCTTTTCTATCCTTTAATACAGTAAATCAGTAAATCTTTTGTACCGTCCCCTTTATACTAATAAACCACTCAGGACCATGGCTGCATTTGTATTTTCTTCAGAACTATTTTCCAGTTGATGGCTCCATGGCATTTGTTGTTTCTTACCTGACAAAAATTAGGAAGGTCTTTTCCCTGACCCAATAGATCGTAGTATTTACGGCTACCTTTTTATACTGAATATAGTTCAGTCAAAAAAGCGAGGAACTGCATTCTCATATTGCTCTCGATTTGTATGTTTGATTTAAGCAAGACAGTTTTGAATACTTTTCCCCTTTTCCCTCAGCAGTAAGTTCAATTGTGGCAGGTCCACTTCCTTTGCGTTAGCTGTGCTTGACTATGTATGTATACATATGTATGTGTACATAACTACATGCATGTATATGAATGTGTATTGTGTGCGCGTGCGTTTATGTAAGTTTGTGCCTGCCTATGTGTGCGTATGTGTTAGGGTAGCTGTTAGATACACATGTATTGTTAAAATGTATGTACGCAGTGTGTGTGTGTGTGTGTGTGTGTGTGTGTGTGTGTGTGTGTGTGTGTGTGTGCGTGTGTGTGTGTGTAGTCATATTTTGGTGTGTGTATGTAACATAGATGTAATGTTTAATGTTAACAAAGCGTTTTTTGTAAAGCACCTAGAGCAGATTTCTGGATAGTGTGCAAAATAAGTATCCATTATTATTATTATTATTACTTTCAA
>NC_134885.1:13120424-13127924 GCF_041734735.1 Babylonia areolata | reverse complement strand
GGGAAAGGAACAGCATCCAGTCACCACACTGGGAGGAAGGGAGTGAGGGGAAAGGAACAGCTTCCAGTCACCACAATGGGAGGGAGGGAGGGGAAAGGAACAGCTTCCAGTCACCACACTGGGAGGAAGGGAGGGAGGGGAAAGGAACAGCCAGACAGCAGTCGCTCACTTCACTGACGGGGTGATTACAGTCTTTGACAAAACTGCGCTTAAAATCATCTTAGAAATGGCTGGAGGTATACACCGTGTCTCTTGCTGCACTGGAAACACTCAATAGTGTAGAGCAGTTGGGATATGGGGAAAGAGAAGCGTCCCCCTCCCTCCCCCGCCCACGCCCCCCACACCCCCACAGACATCCCCCTTCCCTCACCACAAACACACACACACACACACACACACCTACCTGTTGTAAGACGTTTCAAAACAACAACAGGGGGGGGGGGGGGGAGAGAAAGAAAAGAAAAGACACTCTCAAAAAAATAAGCGAAGAAATCTCAGCCCTTAATAAAAGAGACAATGTCACACGAATTTAAAGACAGTACGCTGCTAAACCCGATCCATCAGGTCGCAGACCTAGTGAAATAAAAGATAAGGGGGGTGTTGGGTGGTTGGGTGTTGGGGGTGGGATTGGGTGTATGTTTGTGTGTGTGTGTGTTGGGTGGGGGGGGAGGAAGTGGGGGAAGGGGGGGGGGACAGCAAAAAGCAGTGTAGAAATGTTATCCTTGGAGCTGTTTTTTGGAGGACAATGTTGGCGGTGTGTGAGGGGTGGGGGGCTGGGGGCGGGGAGTAATTCTCCCATTGCGGAAGCTGGCTTGAAACGGCCAAGCAGGAGTGTTGCCCTGGTTTCGTTTAAGAAGCGAAATTTACTGCACATTAATTGTTTTTGTTATTTCGTAATTTTTCTTTTCTTTTCTTTTCTCTCGGTCTCATTTGGTATTTGTGGTGTTTTTGTTGTTGTTGTTGTTGACCAGAGTGTGGAAGAGTGTACTCACACGTACGGACACACTGACACAGACATAGACGTACGCGCGCACAAACACAGATGCAGTGTAAGTTTTTACACACACACACACACACACACACACACACACGCACACACACACACATTTAAAGAGAGACAGACAGACAGACAGACAGAGACAGGATCAAAGAACATGTACAAAGACATGCAAACAAACATAGGGAAGCTATTTCAGGCAGAGGAGAAAAATGGTCAATTTCAGGCTCAAAGAGTGCAGTTGTTGGCAACAACACCAGAGGATAAGAATAGTCAATTTCAGGGTCAAAGAGTGCAGTTGTTGGCAACATCACTAGAGGAGAAGAATGGTCAGTTTCAGGGTCAAAGAGTGCAGTTGGCAACATCACTAGAGGAGAAGAATGGTCAATTTCAGGGTCAAAGAGTGCAGTTGTTGGCAACATCACTAGAGGATATGAATGGTCAGTTTTAGGCTCAAAGAGTGCAGCTGTTGGCAACATCACCAGAGGAGAAGAATGGTCAGTTTCAGGCTCAAAGAGAGCAGTTGTTGGCAACATCACCAGATGAGAAGAATGGTCAATTTCAGGCTCAAAGAGTGCAGTTGTTGGCAACATCACCAGAGGATAGGAATGGTCAATTTCAGGGTCAAAGAGTGCAGTTGTTGGCAACATCACCAGAGGATAGGAATGGTCAATTTCAGGGTCAAAGAGTGCAGTTGTTGGCAACATCACCAGAGGATAGGAATGGTCAATTTCAGGCTCAAAGAGAGCAGTTGTTGGCGGCAACAACACCAGAGGATATGAATGGTCAGTTTCAGGGTCAAAGAGAGCAGTTGTTGGCAACATCACCAGAGGATAAGAATGGTCAATTTCAGGCTCAAAGAGAGCAGCTGTTGGCAACATCACCAGAGGAGAAGAATGGTCAATTTCAGGCTCAAAGAGAGCAGTTGTTGGCAACATCACCAGAGGAGAAAAATGATCAGTTTCAGGCTCAAAGAGAGCAGGTGTTGGCAATATCACCAGAGGAGAAGAATGGTCAATTTCAGGCTCAAAGAGTGCAGTTGTTGGCAACATCACCAGAGGATAGGAATGGTCAATTTCAGGCTCAAAGAGAGCAGTTGTTGGCGGCAACAACACCAGAGGAGAAGAATGATCAGTTTCAGGCTCAAAGAGAGCAGGTGTTGGCAATATCACCAGAGGAGAAGAATGATCAGTTTCAGGCTCAAAGAGAGCAGGTGTTGGCAACATCACCAGAGGAGAAGAATGGTCAATTTCAGGCTCAAAGAGTGCAGTTGTTGGCAACATCACCAGAGGAGAAGAATGGTCAATTTCAGGCTCAAAGAGAGCAGTTGTTGGCAACATCACCAGAGGAGAAGAATGGTCAGTTTCAGGCTCAAAGAGAGCAGTTGTTGGCAACATCACCAGAGGATAAGAATGGTCAATTTCAGGCTCAAAGAGAGCAGCTGTTGGCAACGTCACCAACACACAATGTGACGTCACTGAGAAACTGAGGACACTGCATACGCATAAGACAAACTGTGGAATCTAAGAGATGCATATGCTAATCAATACTTTGCGGTGCGGCGAACTGATGATTAAATCGGACGTAAACAAGCGCATCAGTAATTATGAATCAAAAACTTCACTGTTACATACATAAAACAAAAAATGATGATGATGATGATGATATAACAACAACAACAACAACAGCAACAACAACAACAACAATCTACATGTCTGTGACATTATCTAAGTTGATGTTTTCCACATAATGTGTATTACGTACTTCCATTACATGCTGAAACCAGTTTCCAATGCATAATAATAATAATGGACATTTGTTGAGCGCTTTCCTCCCTTAAAGAGAGCTCAAAGCGCTTTACAATAAACATCAAACAGACACACACACACACACACACACACACACACACACACACACACACACACATACAGCACACATACAGCGCTGCGCGCAATAACTCACAAAAGAAAGAAGAAGAAAAATAATGATTTAGCGCACCATAATAAAAAAAATAGATTCGGAGACTACGCGTATTACATAATAACACACACACACACACACACACACACACACACACACACACACACTTACAGCACACATACAGCGCGCGCGCAATAACTAACAAAAGAAAGAAGAAGAAAAACAATGATTTAGCGCACAATAATATAAAATAGATTCGGAGACTACGCGTATTACATAATTACACACACACACACACACACACACACACACACACACACACACACACACGTACGCACGCACGCACACACACACACACACACACACACACACATCAATGTTACAGAGTTGGGTTTTTTTTTCTCCTTTCTCTGCTGGTTTTTTTTTTGTTTGTTTGTTTTTTTTTTGTTTCCTGTTTTCCGGAGAATGCAAAACTTGAATTTGACAACAACAACAACAACCAAAAAAAAAAAAAAAAAAAAAAAAAAAGAACCCGCATTAGCATTTCAGAACTAAAACATCACCGTTACACACACAGCCGCTGCTTTATCACTGATCTTCCCCCACAAGAAAATGATGTGATAGCAAAACGCACAGTCACCCAGCAAAACCATCATCCAGCCAGCACAAGTCACAACTTGTCTTCTCCTTCTTCTTATAACAAACAACTCCAAGAATCTAAACGGTGACTGCGAACATACAAGACTCTAGTTTCAGTTCCAGACGTGATGGAGGTAAGCCATCAGAGGCACTGGCATTAAGGTGATAAAACACCAGCAACAGATCAGTTGATAATCGCACGGGTGATGCAGACACTGTGTCCTTTATAAATCAGCACTCAGTCTGTTAAGCTGTTAAGCTGACATGATTTCTCTCAGTGAGATAGAACATAAAATGGAAGATAACAATATTTTTTTTCTCTGTCTGTTATCACAGTGTGTGTGTGTGTGTGTGTGTGTGTGTGTGTGTGTGTGTGTGTGTGTGTGTGTTTCCTTCTGTATGTGTCAGTGTCTGTCTGTGTGTGTGTGTGTGCGTGAATGTGCGTGACAGTGCATGCGTACGCGCGTGCTTGTGCATGCACACTTACGCATACGCGTGTGTGAGTGTGAAGGGGGAAAATGCGGGCATCAACATGTCTGTTTTCCGTGACAGGCCAGGATGTCACAGACGCGTTGCTCGTGCAACAGGGCGAGAGAGGCCCAGCACTGGGGAGAGACGACACAAACAGTAGTGCCCGCCGAATGAGAATCCCCAAAGCCGTTTAGCTTATTAGGGCCTGTTCACACTGTTCGAGGCCTTGTTCTCATGCCGCTGCCTTGCGTTCGCCTCACATTACTGCACTCACTCACACACACACTTATGTCGATCATGTGCTGCAAAATCATGTGCTTATGCAAATTAGCAAGGAAACATCATCACATGATTAATAAATAGTAAAGAGTGGTAACTATCTCCATTCACAAGGTACACAACTTCAAGTCAGTGCTGCTTACGCTACCGATTCCTAGATCCTAGATGGGCTGTTGGACCCGGACATTGTGACAAAGCCTTTAGCACCCTGTGCGCAGTTCCTAGATGGACTGTTGGACCCGGACATTGTGACAAAGCCTTTAGCACCCTGTGCGCAGTTCCTAGATGGGCTGTTGGACCCGGACATTGTGACAAAGCCTTTAGCACCCTGTGCGCAGTTCCTAGATGGAGTGTTGGAGCCGGACAGTGTGACAAAGCCTTTAGCACCCTGTGCACAGTTCCTAGATGGGCTGTTGGACCCGGACATTGTGACAAAGCCTTTAGCACCCTGTGCGCAGTTCCTAGATGGAGTGTTGGAGCCGGACAGTGTGACAAAGCCTTTAGCACCCTGTGCACAGTTCCTAGATGGGCTGTTGGACCCGGACATTGTGACAAAGCCTTTAGCACCCTGTGCGCAGTTCCTAGATGGGCTGTTGGACCCGGACATTGTGACAAAGCCTTTAGCACCCTGTGCGCAGTTCCTAGATGGAGTGTTGGAGCCGGACAGTGTGACAAAGCCTTTAGCACCCTGTGCGCAGTTCCTAGATGGACTGTTGGAGCCGGACAGTGTGACAAAGCCTTTAGCACCCTGTGCACAGTTCCTAGATGGGCTGTTGGAGCCGGTCAGTGTGACAAAGCCTTTAGCACCCTGTGCGCAGTTCCTAGATGGACTGTTGGAGCCGGACATTGTGACAAAGCCTTTAGCACCCTGTGCGCAGTTCCTAGATGGACTGTTGGAGCCGGACAGTGTGACAAAGCCTTTAGCACCCTGTGCGCAGTTCCTACATTGTGACAAAGCCATTAGCACCCTGTCCGCAGTTCCTAGATGGATTGTTGGAATCGTACAATAAAAAAAAGAAGCTTTTAGCACTCAGTGCGCAGTTCCTAAACGGACAATCGACTCGAACAGTGTGACAAAGCCTTTAGCACCCTGTGCGCAGTTCTTAGATGGACTATTGACTCAGTCAACACCACCAGAAGCTGCCAGAAGCCATTCCTTTCAGCCTCCTATCTCGCTGCCTTCGATTTCTGTTTAGTGTCTTCAGGATTGTCATGTGTGGACGGTGGTTAAAACGTTGAATTGGAGGGTGGGGTAGGGGTGGGGTGGTGGGGGGTGGGGGGTGAAATGGGTTCGATGCGGGATATAGGGTTAAGGGTGGAGTGGAGGGGTAGAGGAAGGGGGAGGGGGCAGGTGGGGGGGTGGACTGGTGGCGTGATTGGCTAGCAGTGTGTGTGTGTGTGTGTGTGTGTGTGTGTGTGTGTGTGTGTGTGTGTGTGTGTGTGAATGATAGAGAGACAGAGAAACAGAGACACAGACAGACACAGTAGTTTCAGTTTCAGTTTCAGTAGCTCAAGGAGGCGTCACTGCGTTCGGACAAATCCATATACGCTACACCACATCTGCCAAGTAGATGCCTGACCAGCAGCGTAACCCAACGCGCTTAGTCAGGCCTTGAGACAAATCGATGACAGGACAGGTTAAGCTTGAACACAGAGACACAGAGAGACAGAGACAGAATTAAAAAAAAAAAAAAAAAAATCCACGTGTTTTCTCCAGCTGTGTTATCAACAGCATCATCACCATCATCATCAGCAGCAGGATAGCAATAATATATTACCAATCGTCGTAGGAATAGTAGTATCAGTGTTTGCTGTTGTTATCAGTAGTATTTGTAGTAGTAGCAGTAGCAGGTGGTATGTTGTAATATTATTATAAGAATAATTAATCTCATTACATAACGATAATCTGACCAAAATCGTTAGATGTAACATTACTCGGAAAAAGATTAAAAAAAACTTTTCTGTGACTGTCACACTTAAAAGGAAAAAGACAAAAAGAAAACAAAACAACAAAAAACCCCCACAAAAAACCGTAATAAAACAGCTTTTAAAATGCACCTTGCTTTTGCTGCGTTCCTCGTTATACGCTGTTCAGCCAGTCAATTAGGAAAAGAAAAGGCACTAATGCTGATAAAGCTCTCTGTACTTTTAACATGGTACAAAGTCCATCGTGGAAAAAAAATGCATTACCTTTCAGAGGAGAAAAAAAAATCGATGACTGGACAGGTTAAGCTTGAACAATCCCCTAAGACATATGTCCTCTCTCCCCCACCCACCCCCCTCTCTCTGTCTGTCTGTCTCTCTCTCTCCATTTCTCACACTGTCTCTCAAATTATCCCTCTCACTCTCTCTCTCTCTCTACCTCTGTCTCCATTTCTCTCTCTCTCTCTCTCTATTATCTCTCTCTATCATCTCTCTCTCCCTCTTCCTCTCCCCCCCTCTCTCTCACATATTATCTCTCCCTCTCTCTCTCCCCCTCTCTCCCTTTCTCACTATCTCTTTCTCACATTACCTATGTCTCTCTTTCCTCTCTCTCTCTCTCTCTCTCTCTCTGTGTGTGTGTGTGTGTGTGTGTGTGTGTGTGTGTGTGTGTGTGTGTGTGTGTGTGTGCTCTTTTCTGTCTCTCTCTCTCTCTCTCTCTCTCTCTCTCTCTCTCTCTCTCATTATCCGTCTCTGTGTGTCTGTGTCCCTCTCTCTCTCCCTCTCTCTCTCCCTCTCTCTCTCTACGATGTTAATGATGATTATGGTTATTATTCTTCGTTCTAGTAGCAGTAGATGTAGCAGTGTTAACAAAATTATTATTGTTGTGTCCTTATCGTTAATGTTGTTATTGTTATTGTTGTCACAAGGACAGATTGGAAGACTGGGCGATGCCTAAAATCTTTATCCTTGCGTGATGAAGTTTTTGAATCTCTCTCTCTCTCTCTGTTATTTACTACGCTTTGAGACAGGACAGAAAAAGCAGCACTGGCAGCCCTTGGTTAACTCTCTCCATACGACTAGAACACGTGACTAGAAATGAGTGTGTGGAGGAGGGGGGTAGAGGAGGTGCAGGGTAATATGTGTGTGTGTGTGTGTGTGTGTGTGTGTGTGTGTGTGTGTGTGTGTGTGTGTGTTGGAGCTCATGTACGTTTATATGTATTTGACTGTGCTTTCATATCTATGAAAATGCGTGTTTGGTGCATATCTGTTAT
>NC_134885.1:13110424-13117924 GCF_041734735.1 Babylonia areolata | reverse complement strand
CATATGAAGGGGTATGAACATAACATTTTCTAATATATATATAAATATATATATATATATATATATATATATAGCCAGGACGAAAATAGGAAATACAAGCCAGGATATAAACACATAAGTGCCAAATTGGATACAACATAAGCATATTACACAGTATAACAGTAATACTACGTCATAGGTCAAGAGCTAACAATTTCTCTTCTTTTGAATGCTTGGTATAAGAATACAGCAAGATTGTTTATTACAAGTTCATTTCTAGCAGCCAGAAGTAATGAAAGTTTAAAGTCACTAGGGTTTTAAAAGTACTTGGCTGGTATAAACTGAAATCTAAGATCATCAAGGGCAGGACTACAGAGTGCAAAATGAACCCCAGTCTCAGTGGCATTTCTGCATAAAGGGCATTTCATCATGTTCACATTGTGTTCTTTGTATCTGAAACTATGTACCGCAACATCAGAAATTCCAAACCGAAATCTTGTTAGTATATATCTTACGTATCTATTTAGATCAATCATAAGGTAAGGTTCTATGCTATGATTAGTTTTAATTTTTCTGTACTCTAAGACTCTATCGCTATCATTAATGTGACTTTTCCACTTTGCCATCCACAATCGACAAGTCTTTGTTTAAACAACTCTATAAAAGAGTTAACACAACCCACCCCCTGATTTTCCCATACGAAAAAGAAAAAACATATGTTGCTAATGTATCACGAACCTTAGAAGCCCAGTTTGTTTTTCCTTTGTTAGCTAAACCTAAAAGCATTTTATAAGCCTTGAAAGGTAGTCTGTGTTCTTCCATCCGTGTCAGTTTCAACCAATATCGAATAACAGATATGCCTGAGTTAATAGTTAACGGAAACCTGTTTAATTCGCCATAAATAAGATCGTTTGGTGTTTGTGTGCCGACTCCTAGGTATTTTTTCAAAAAGAATAGATAAACACTCTCTATTGCAGCAGAGGCTTTATCCAAACTCCATATTTCTGCACCATAAAGCAGAATGGGCTGCACCTGGGCATCAAATAATTTTAATGATATATTTACGGAATTACAGTTTAATTTATACAGCTTGCACATACTACTAAACGCAGCTCTTTTCCCTCTGCTGGCCAAATCCTGACATGCATAACTGAAACTCAATTTGGTAGAGAACAATATTCCTAAATAACGATATGAATTTACAACTGACATCTTTATCGTATTATAAAACCATCTCTCTGTACCAGCTAGATATCCACCTTTCCTAAAAACTGCAATGCTACTCTTATCCATATTAACTTTAAGTTGTAGCTGAGATGCAGCGTTGTAAAGATTATTTAATTGTGTCTGTAAGCCAGTCACAGTTTCTGATAGTAACGCAATGTCATCAGCAAACAAAAGAATAAACAATTCAATCATATCATAACTTACATTTGCACCATGCCTTCCTTTATAGATTATCTCTTGAGCTAACTCATTAATGAATAAAGAGAAAAGAACGGGGCTACACATATCACCTTGTTTTACGCCATTTGTACAATTGATATAACCCGTGAATTGTGTTCCAACCCTAATCCTAGCCTTAACTATACTGTACATATCTTTTACACATCGAAATAATTTCCCTTTAATACCATTTTTCAACATTATGGGCCAAAGAAGTTTCCGTGATATAGAATCGAATGTCTTCACAAAATCTATAAAAGCAACATAAAATTTTCGATCATATATGCATTGCTTATGAATAAATGCTAATAGTGTGAACATATGATCAACTTTGGAATAATTCTTTTTGAATCCTGCCTGGTATTCTCCTGTTATATTATTTTGATCTATCCATTCTTGTAATCTCGAATTAATAATAGAACTAAAAGCTTACTACTTATGTCAGACAACGAAATACCTCTATAATTATTTGGATCATTGACATTGCCTTTTTTGAATAAAGGAAGAATAATAGATTCTTGCCAGTTGTCAGGGTATTCACCAGTATCAAACAATACATTAAATATTTCACCAGGAAGTCAACCACTTCATCATTAGCGTTTTTAACAGTTCACTGATCACACCATCAGGTCCTGCTGCCTTACCACATTTTAACTTCTTTTTTTTTAATGTTTTACAGAAATCATCACTTCCTCTTTCGATATAGGATGATTCAATACATAACAACAATCAAACTCATCAACAACATACTCAACATCACATTCATTCATGTTGAATACAACATTATGATTGTCACTATCTGAAGACATATTCAGATTTTCATCAGAGATGTTTTCATTTTCCAGGACATTCTTAAAATGATGAAACCATTCTGCCACAGATATCTCAGAAATTTCGTTTTCCTAGAGACATTTCTCATATTTTGCCAGAATTCCCTTTGATTGTGAATAGAAAGAATAAACCTGTCTAGAAATGCATTATTATACTGTTTTCTTTTTCTGTTAACTAAATGTCTGTATTCACTCCTCGCTTTACAAAACTCACTCCTGTGCTCCTTCTTCTTCGATTTTCTTGCTATCCTAAACTGTCTCCTGACAGATCGTCTAGTGGCTTTACATTCATCATCAAACCAAGGGTCTGTCTTCCTCTGATGTGCAAAAGATCTCTTTTTCATCCATTCAGCTTGTTTCTTTAAACAATTATTAAATACACCGAGAGCGTGACTTACATCAAGATCGATTAACTGTGTGGCGTAAGCCTATGATTCTTTTGTTTCAGAGGACTTCATATTATCATGGTATATGTGTGCATGTTCAGTGTTCCATACAAACTTTCCGAGAAATGAGTGTTCGTGAGGAACGTTATCCTTATAATTCGTTTTGAAAGAAAATATAACTCTAAAGGCTGATGACCAGACTCTATTCTCTCAGCTACATTAAGATGACAAGTTGTTTGTATTTCATTAAATAAATCTTCAGACAACAGAAAATAATCATTCACACTGCAACCTGAGTCAGAGATGTATGTGTAGCGACCCTGTAGGTCGCCATTACATAATCCATTTAGAATAAATAAACCATATGAAACACACGTATTCAAAATCAATTTACTATACGAGTTAAGCTCAGAGTCTTCAGATTGTCTGATCAAATGAAAATTGCCATTGTCTTTTGAAAAGGAGGAACTGTCAAATTGGGTATTTAAAAAAGGAAAGTTGTTTGATGTTCTACCATTCAGGCCCCCACATATGATTACATCACATTTATCTTCAGTCATTAATAATTCAGCTAACACCTCTTCAACACACATTATCCCACTGTCAATTCCAAAGTTAGCATAATATGGAGAATTCATAGGAGGAACATATACACACATATGAATTATACTGTTTTCGAAGCCAAACAACTTTTTGTCAAGTAAAAAAAAAACATAAGATATTATCTGCGTCGCATGCAAGTTCTTTAAGAAAGGGGACAAACACACTTCTTATCAAACAAACCACACCCCCTGACCTCCGTCCCTGCCGAGTCAGTCTGACTGCTGGTTTACAGTATACAGTGTGACTGGGGAACAAACGGGAATCTAGGTCTTCAATGAAAGTTTCGACAAAACAAATAAAGTCAAAAGTAGAAATATAGTCAAGAAAATGTTTATCATAAAGTTTGTTCAAAAGCCCACATACATTCCAGTGTAAAAAAATGAAAAGGTGTATCAACAATGCCAACACTAGAATGATCAACAGTACAAGAAAGATCCGTTGTGTCCATACACATCTGTTCTTCGCTCATGCCTCCATCCTCGCCAAAACTTTCAACCTCTCTCACGCTTTCATTCAATACCTCATTGATTTTGTCCTGCACAGAAAATCCATTGTTCTCCACCGTATCCATGTTAAATCCAGTCGCCTGCACTGCTTGTGGAGGGACAATTTTTTCCCATCAGTTGTGACACAGTTAACACACACAATGTTTCCTCTGCCAACATCTCCGTCTTCAGTGTCACCCGTGTGCCACGTGAAGGTCGGTGCTGGGTTAAACTGCGCTACCCTTTGAAAAGAACCAGAGAGGCATAATTCATGTCTATGTACAGAATTATTTCCATTAACGTTGGGCGAGAGAGAGAGAGAGAGAGAGAGAGAGAAACAGAGACAGAGACAGACAGACAGAGAGAGAGACAGAGAGAGACAGAGAATTAAGGGGCATACGTTGTTTTAAAGAAAAAAGAAAGAGTGTTGTCAGTGACTTAACTGCATGTTTTTACAACGAAAACAAAACAAAACAGGAAAACAGGATATCTTAGAAAATCGCAGTATTTCTTAGTGACACCCCCAACCCCACCCCCAAAAAGGTATGACGTCAGAAGGGTGAGAGGGTGTAGTGATGGGCGGGAGAGGGAAAGTGGTTGTTGGATAATAGAAAACAACACACACAAAAAATACAACAAACGAAACAGATGCCCAGGAAGAAGCCCTTGGTTGATGTGACAACCAGAGCACACACCGTGTGACACAGCGGTCGACAGATGAACGACAAGAACGAAACCTGCGAACTGACGGTGATCACGTGCTGTTGTCCAGTCCAGCCCCACTGTCTCTAATTAGATGGATAGCTCATTGGTCAGGAAGTTGAAGCCAATTGGACGCCATACTGACACTCGCACCCGACTGTCAGTCCGTTGAGAAGTCGTCTGCTAACTGGTGGTAGTTTCTGAACTGTAACCGTGTATCTATGATGAAATCGTGTTATGCTTGTCACCCGTGACATGCCAAATGTTGTGTCTTGACTGACATCTGCCGATTGTTTTATTTACCAAAGTTATTACAGGAAAACAGTCCAGTGACACGTACAGCAACCTTGCTATGGAGGCACACACAGGAATGTCAGCTTAAGGAACGTCGCGAGCAAGTGAAAGCTTGCCGCGAAACAGTCATCGTAGCCAGCTGAGCGCTCGGCTACATACTGAAGTTACCGCTTCGCGCTGTACTGACACGAGTAGCAAAATGGCTGATGCAACACTTCCGCTGGCTTCAGTTAGCAAAGGGACTCAAAGAAGGCATGCGCTATCCACCTATTTAGAGCAGTGGTCCAGCCCCTGTTCAGTGGTGTGTGTGTCGGAGTTCAGCCGTCCGTCACAGGACGAGGCTGACCTCTGCCACAAATGGTTGATTAACCCCTTGTCGGCTGCTGTCACTGAAGGCTGCCATCTCACCGAGCTTACAGGTCAGGGTGTCAGTTATCATGCTTTGTATTTTGACTCCTTCTTCTTGGGTTTGCAAGGTGTTGTCCCGATTTGCCTATTTCCGTTTCATCAACTTGCGATTCGCCTATCACTGAGCTGGTGACCCCGATTCGCCTATCACTATGCTGGTGATTCCGATTCGTCTCGTCCTAGTTTGCTTGTGGATTTAGTTGCTTCTCTCTCTCTCTCTCTCTCTCTCTCTCACTCCCGGGGGGCGTGAACTGACCTTCGAAGCGAGCAGGTCACAGGTCACGACGTCCTGCTAATTTCGTAAATTGTGGCGCACAGAAGCAGTCTTTTGAAGTTATCCTTTGTCAGTATCGACGTAAGGTACCATGCCTTCGGCACAGCTTACCTTTCGGGCGGTGTGTGGCTCCTTCCTCCCGGTATTCATCTCTTTATGACGAAGCGGGCCGCTGAGAAGAAAAGACTGCGCATCTCCATGTTGACACCGCGGACAAAACTGCACGGTGTCACCCTTGGCCTGCTCCTCACCCTTTTGTTCTGGGGCAGTTTTTGCTGTTGAGGTGTGGTGACGTGGAGCAGAACCCTGGACCCGGACCCAAGACGGACGGCATGAGGCAGACCAGGCTGGGCAGCAGCGGACGCAGGGCCAGCACGGACAGAACTACCACCTCCGACAGCAGCGGGCAGACAACTTCCTCCTCACAGCAACCTACCCTTGCTGACGTCATCGACATGCTACAGTCATTAGACAGTAAGTTTAGTGATATTAACAGTACAGTCTGTGGTATGGAACAGTCTATGAAAGAACTCACTGAACAATGTGGCACACTGTCTGATGGAATAAAAGATCTGAGGGAAGAAGTCAAGGTACTCAGAAAAGAAAACGAGGACCTGGTCAGGACAAATTCTGAACTTCTGTCTAGAATTGATCAGTTAGAGCAGAAAACTGATGATCTGGAGGGCAGGTCTAAACGAAACAACTTGATCTTTTATGGAATAAGCAGAGGTCAAAACGAGACCAATGACCAGTGTGAGGGAAAGGTGTAAGACCTTTTGACTGACAAACTGGACATAGGTCAACATGCTGAACTGGACCGGGTCCATCGTCTGAATGGTAGGCCAGACTCCCCTATCACAGCAAAGTGTTGTTTCTACAAAGACAAAGTACAGGTACTGAAAGCCAAGAAGAAACTGCAGGGCACTAATGTGTTTGTGGGGGAGGATTTCTCCTATCGACTTAGGGAGGTAAGGCGCAAGCTTTCCCCTCATCTGAAGAAGGCCAAAAATGAAGGGAAAAGGGCCACAATGGTCTATGACCACCTCCTAATCGATGGCAAGAAGTTTTTTCTTGGCAGCCAGGATACCTTACAGGAATCCAAATAGGATGATGGTCGGCCAGTTAAATGTTTCTGTCCTGCTGGGGAAGAGAACAAAATATAACCGCACACCGTGTGTATGTTCACCTGTCACAGTTGTCAGTGACACACACGAACCCGGCTATGTAGGTCAGGACAGCGAGGCCGGGCAATCGGCTGACAACACGAATGAGCACGTGCAGGATGTGTTGCGTGGAAATGTAAATAAACCCTTCTTTTTGTTGTGGAATGTGCATGGTTTGCTGCCTAAAATTGTTGATCCTGGTTTTATTTCGTTTGTTTGTGGATTTGATTTTGTTTGTTTACTAGAAACGTTTGTGGAAGATTGTCAGTTTGATGTAGTTACAGGGTATTCAGTCTTTCGTAAACCAGCCGTAAAATTCACTAAACAAGGGCGACGATCAGGTGGATTACTTTGTTTGGTAAGAAATGAGTTTCTTTCTTATTTTAAACATATTGACACGATATATATAAATGTTTGTGTTCTGTTGATTGATAAACAGCTGTTTGGACTTGATAAAGATGTTCTCTATGTTTGTTCATACATACCACCGGAAGGTTCTCCTTTTTATGTTCATTATGATATTGACAATGGAATTAGTGCGCTTGAAGAATGTTTGACTTTTATTTTTAGAGAAAGACGTTTATGTTATTCTAAGCGGTGACCTAAATAGCAGAACTTCAAATATCTCTCAAGATTATTCCGTAGAAGATATATTTAATGTAGAACACAAAAGCCAATTTCTTAATACTTTTCGTTCTTCGAATGACCGTAATCTGAATAATTATGGAAAATTACTATTGAATATGTGTACTGCTTTAGGTTTGAACATTTTAAATGGCATGTGTAAAGGTGACCTAGAAGGTTGCTACACATACATATTTGACTCCGGAAGCAGTGTTATCGATTACTTTATATTATCAAATAAACTCTTTACATTATTATATGATTCATGTGAACTATCGGTTACTGAACGTATTGATTCTGACTAGC
>NC_134885.1:13095424-13102924 GCF_041734735.1 Babylonia areolata | reverse complement strand
TGGTACAACTGGAAGAGTGGAAAGTGCGTATCCTGCATCGGCTACAGTCCCACGTGTCTGTAGTCCGAGTCCGACGTGTCTATAGTCCGTCCGACGTCAGTGTCTGTAGTCCGACGTGTCTATAGTCCGAGACCGACGTGTCTATAGTCCGACGTGTCTATTGTCCGAGTCCGACGTGTCTATAGTCCGACGTTTATGTGACGGACGTGTCGTAAGGACTGTTGAAATGTCGGACTATGGGGGTGACACCGCCTACATCTTCACTTAAAATCGACGGAGAAGGTATTGACATTGCTAGTTTTCCTCTCGGCTCTTGTGTTGCTTGTGATCAACCCCATGTCTTTGTTCCTGATCACTAGTGCATTGTTTCTTCGTTTGTTGTTTTAAATTTTTTTATTTATTTAAAAAAAAAAATCTTATTGTTAACATTATTAATTTTCTTTTTAAACCGCCAACTTTTCATAAGTAAAAGATGACATTGTTTGTCAGTAAACCAGACAGGGTTTGGTCATTTGAAAGTGTGTGGTGAGTTGTTTTCATGAGTCTTGAAGGTTGTATGTGTATGTGTGTGTGTGTGTGGAGGGAGGTGTGTGGAGGGGGACTGATTCTGTTAAGCAGACTTTGTGTTCTCATATTCTGAGAGGTCACTTGAGCGCGTGCAGTGAATGATGTTCTACTGGGTTACGACAGTTGCAGAGCCCTGCAGCTAGCTGCGCCATTGGTCAGTTCCACACTACACACAGTTAGTAGCTGGGGTTACGACCATACTTGGCTCTTCCGTCCCTGCAATGCAACTGGCTCTGATGCCTACTAACAGTCGGGAAACGGCTTGATTCCATCCCTGTGTGGTCCCGACCAGCCTGAAACCTCACAGCTGCCGAATGACACTCTCCCCACCAGACTGACAGCGAGATGAGAAACTGAGAGTGTGTGAGGAGATTTCGTGTGATTAAATCTATTTCGGTGCCTTCTGCGCCGCGAAAAGAAAATGGCTAACAGCAACGTGTCCTCGATCTCTGCTGCATGCCGCTGTGACGTCAGGTCGCGGGAAAAGCTCCACAGTTATCTAACTTGACTTGGCTCTTGAGATTTTTTTTGCTGTTGTTGCTAAATCAGAGCTGCAGTTGCTCAGTGTTCCCGATGTTATCATCTTGGCTGGAAGAGTCAGCTGTTCCCAGAAACTGACTGTGGACGACGTTAAAGTGTCCGTGTGGTCAGGTTCAGTTTATTTCAATGTGCCATCACGATTCGCCCATCACTGACTAAACTGGTGATCCTGATTCATCTGTTAACAGTTGGCAAACGATCTCTTGTGTGTGTATATGTGTGTGTGAGAGAGAGAGAGAGAGAGAGAGAGTGTGTGAGACTGAGTGTGTGTGTTTGTGTGTGTGTGTGTGCCAGTGTGTGTCAGTGTGTGTGTGTGAGAGAGAGAGAGAGAGAGTGTGTGAGTGCACCGGTGCGCATCAGTGTGTACACAAACACGGCAAATCTCACGGATTTCTTCAGCTCAGTGGAGTGTGTGTTTGTGGAGGGCGAGGGGTCGGATATTAGAGACAGAGAGAGACAGACACAGACAGAATAGGCAAAACGGGAACAGCGGGCACGCAACGAAAAAAAAAAAAAAAAAAAATCAACCTGTACAGACGAAGAAGCCTTTGTGCAGCACGATTTATTACAATAATAAGATTTTTTTTTAAAGTAGGCGAAACAGGAATAGATGAACCGGACTTTCTCCATCTTTTTTTTTTTAATTCTTTTTTTTTTTCAGATGGGTCACTGCCTCCAGCTGGCGGCCACCACTGTCATCATTGATCTGTCGGCGTCCCAGCTTCCGACCCCACTCCCTGCACCGGCTTGGCAGCCTTGACTTGACGCTAACTGGGTCAGCAGTGGCGTGGTGGGAGTGCGTGCGGGCGATGTGGCGACAGGCGCCTGGCATCGCGCTGTTACAGCGATTAAACCCCTCCCCTCCTCACGGGTGGTGCATAGAGGCTAAAGTTGGAACTCGAGCAGAACTGATTCAGCCTCAAGTTAGCAGGCTGTTAAGATCATCATGGTTCTGAATGTTTCCGACAGCTATTACTGAGTTCCCAACTGCAAGTAATTTCGTTTTAAACGAGCTGATTTATTGAGTTAGCTTCATGGGCCTGTGGATAAAGGGCACACAGCAGTAATAAAACACCGGGGGGTAAAGTTCACTGAGGGGGAACAGAAAGGTTGCGCCACGTTCACGGAACGGGTTATGGAAATATCGTCAGTATATGTGCACCAGATTTCGGTGATCATCAAACGTGCATCCCCTCCCACTTCCAACACTCACCCCCCACCCCCCTCTCTCATCCGTTCCCTAACCCGTCATCCTCATCATGTCTCTCTCTCTGTCCCCCCTCTCTCTATCTCTCCCTTTCTCTCTCTTTCTGTGCGTGCGTGCGTTCATTGTGTGTGTGTGTGTGTGTGTGTGTGTGTGTGTGTGTGTGTGTGGTGGTGGTGGTGGTGGTGGTGTGTGTGTGTGTGTGTGTGTGGTGTGTATATGTGTGTCGTGTGTGTGTGTGTGTGTGTGTGTGTGCATATAATAAGCGGCGCGCGCGCGTGTGTGTTTGTGTCGTCATGGTGTGGTGGAGGAGAGGTGGGAGAGGTACATATGAATCGTGAGTGATGATGATACACATACTGTTTTCAAAATAGTAGGTATAGTTTTAGTGAGTTTCTATTTTGCCTTCTTTTTTCTTTCTTTCTTTCTTTTTTTTTTAAAAATATTTTTTTTCACGTGTTTCGCAGAATGTGCACATTGCCACTGGGTAAGCGCTGTATAAATGCATATTATTATAATCATCGTCAGTATTATTATCATTAATAATAATAGCAGCAGCAGCAGCAGCAGCAGCAGTAGTAGTAGTAGTTGTTGTTGTTGGTTATGTCTGAAAACTGACAGATTACTGTGGTCAGTGAAACAGCACTGTCTGGAACTGAGAATGGTTTATTTCAGTTTCCAAAATTCACGGATTAACAGACGTCAAAGATTACGAAAGATCACCGGCTTGACAATGCATAATGGAAAGTGACGCTTTTCAGTTGTCGTTACAGTTCAGTTCCGTTCCTCAAGGAGGCGTCAGTCACAGCGTTCGGACTGAATCCATATACGCTACACCCCATCTGCCAAGCAGATGCCTGACAGGCAGCGTAACCCAACGTGCTTATGTCGTAACAATACAGACATGTACATTTTCAACAAAAAAAAGATCCTTCAGATGAGAGAGAGAGAGAGAGAGAGAGAGAGAGAGAGAGAGAAGAAATACCTAGTGTGTTGTCTCACCCAACAAACAGCTTGGTGACAGTGTTTGACTTAATTAATCATCTTGCTGGAAATTATATATATATGCTTCCTGCTATATATATATATATATATATATAAATCTAGCAGGAAGCATAAATTTAGGCCTATGAAACTTTTTTTTTTAACCATTGGGATTTATCGTCCCCAGCCCCTCTTTTTTTTCTGTTTTTTCCCCCCATCCCTGTCATTTAGGGCGCCGTGTGGAATGGTGGCCTAGAGGTAACGCGTCCGCCTAGGAAACGAGAGAATCTGAGCACGCTGGTTCGAATCACGGCTCAGCTGCCGATATTTTCTCCCCTTCCACTAGACCTTGAGTGGTGGTCTGGACGCTAGTCATTCGGATGAGACGATAAACCGAGGTCCCGAGTGCAACATGCACTTAGCGCACGTAAAAGAACCCACGGCAACAAAAGGGTTGTCCCTGGCAAAATTCTGTAGAAAAATCCACTTCCATAGGAAAAACAAATAAAACTGCACGCAGGAAAAAATACAAAAAAGGGGTGTCGCTGTAGTGTAGCGACGCGCTCTCCCTGGGGAGAGCAGCCCGAATTTCACACAGAGAAATCTGTTGTGATGAATACAAAATACAAATACAGATATTCCATTTTCACGATGGTTGGAGTTTCCTTAGCATTTGCGTGTCGTTCCACTGATGACCCATCGAACGTTGGATATGGATTAAACTCAGCATTGGATTTTCTTCTTGTATATGTAGAAACGAAGGTGCTTTGAATATGCGTTAACAAGACTGGACATATGTAACATAAAGAATGAAAAATACATCTCAACAGATTAAATAAAAAGAAGAAAGAAAGAGAAAAAAAAAAAAAAGAGAAAAAAAGAAGAAAAAGAGACAGTGAGTCTGTTGACCTCGTAGATGCTGGGGAAACAACCCAAAACGAAACATATAGCAGTTCTCTCCCTTTCGCATCAGACTCCGCTGGGGTTCAATCAGAGGTACGTTTGGGTGGAAACGGTGACGCAATGGAGAAAGTGGCTGTTATCTTGGAAACAGAGACATCGGGGGCGAAAAAACACACACCCAGATCCAATTAATTGTTAACGAAATGTTTTGGACAATTTCAGTGGGGACATGTGAAAAAAAAAGAGAAAGAGAAAAAAAGAAGTAAATTTGAAACAAAACAAAAAGCATCAACAAAACAGGCAAAAAAAGGTGAACTGTCAGAGAAACCCTGTAAGATCCAGGATGCTTGCAAATCACCAGCTGACCCGGTCATCAGTGGTTTTGGTTTTTGCTTTTGTTGTTTTGTTTTGTTTTGTGTGTGTGTGTGTGTGTGTGTGTGTGTGTGTGTGTGCTTGTGTGTGTGTGTGTTTCTGTGTGTGTGTGTGTGTGCTGGTGTGTGTGTGTGTGTGTGTGTGTGTGTGTGCGTGCTAGTGTGTGTGTGTGTGCTAGTGTGTGTGTGTGTGTGTGTGTGTGTGTGTGTGTGTGTGTGTGTGTGTGTGTGTGTGAGTGAGTATGTGTGTGTGTGTGTGTGTGTGTGTGCGTTAGTGTTAGTGTGTGTGTTAGTGTGTGTGTGTGTAACATCCCCCCCCCCGCCCCCCGCCCCGTGATGAGTTAATCTGGGTGAAGACCACTAGATGCTCACACAGCAGCTATGTCCTGATTTCGCTCTGATTCTTTGCCGCTTTTCCATTTATTTTTCTTCTTCTACTTCTTCGTCTTCTTCTTCTTCTTCTTCTTCTCCTTCAGCTCTGTGAAGAGTCGTTGTGTCGCCGCACAGAACTGCTCACCGGATTTCTCAAGGTCCATCGGTTCGGGTGTGTGTCAATGCCTGGGTATCTGCAGATGGGCTTTCCTGTCCATTCTGCAAACCTATTCTGGAAGTTATTAATAGTTCCTCGTACTCCATAGAATCGTGTTTTATTTATTTATTTTATGATTAACGAAAGGCGAGTGTTGTTGAGAGAAAGAGGGTGGACAATTGTCCTGAGTATTTTTTTTCCCCAGGATACGCCGTGGGTCAATGCCAAAGGGGAGGAAATTCTTCACCCCGTCACCTGCCGTCTGGCATAGAGTTGATTTCAGTTCACTTTAGAGGCTGATCTCGTCGATACACATGGTGGTGAAGTTCCTCAGACATCCCCTCCCCCCTCCCCGCCAAAAAAAAGGGAAAAAAAGAAGAAGGGAGAGAGGGGGGGGGGGGGAATAGGAGGAAGGGGGAGTAGGAGGAGGGAGGAGAGGGGGGAGGGGGGGGGATCGCATGCGCGAAGAATTCATGCGAAATTTGCATGCTCAGAAAAGAGCTGTCGATCAATGGAGACGAAATTGACCCGCCAGTTTTGATTGAAATGATGGCGCCAGTACAATCAAAGCAAGCAGTCTGTCTCGAAACTGAGAGAAATTTGAACGGAGTCCTGTTGTTATTCGTATTGTTTTTGCTTAAGCTGATGACGTATGTATCCAGAAAAATAGATGTTTCGAATGCAGTGTTCTTTGTGTGTGTGTGTGTGTGTGTGTGTGTGTGTGTGTGTATTTGTGTGTGTGTGTGTGTGTGTGTGTGTGTGTGTGTGTGTGTGTGTGTGTGTGTTTCTGCACCAAAGGAATAATTTCATTTCTTCACTGGCAGACTGTCAGAGTTATTTTGGATTGTTTATAAACGTCTTTCACTGTATACATTACAAGGTTTGAAATTGAAAATGTAATTCAAAATCAGTTGTGATACAGTGATTTTTTTCTTTTTCTTTCTATATATAAAACGGTCAAACACGAAAAAAAAACGCTCGTGTGTACGAGCGGACGTGGGAGTCGCAGCCCACGAACGAAGAAGAAGAAGAAGAAGGAGGAGGAGGAGGAGAAGAAGAAGGAGGAGGAGAAGGAGAAGGAGAAGAAGGAGGATGAGGAGGAGAAGAAGAAGGAGGAGGAGGAGGAGGAGAAGAGGAAGAAGAAGAGGAGGAGGAGGAAGAAGAAGGAGGAGGAGAAGAAGAGGAGGAGGAGGAGGAGAAGAAGAAGAAGAAGAAGAGGAGGAGGAGGAAGAAGGAGAAGAAGAAGAAGGAGGAGGAAGAGGATGAGGAGAAGAAGAAGAAGGAGAAGAGGAGGAGGAGGAAGAAGAAGGAGAAGAAGAAAAACAAGAAGGAGGAGAAGAAGAAGGAGGAGGAGAAGAAGAGGAGGAGGAGGAGAAGAAGAAGGAGAAGAAGAGGAGGGGGAGGAGAAGAAGAAGAGGAGGAGGAAGAAGAAGAAGGAGGAGGAGGAAGAAGAAGAAGAAGGAGGAGAAGAAGAAGGAGGAGGAGGAAGAGAAGAAGAAGGAGGAGGAGGAGGAAGAGAAGAAGAAGGAGGAGGAGGAGGAAGAGAAGAAGAAGAAGAAGGAGGAAGAGAAGAAGAAGGAGGAGGAGAAGAAGAAGAGGAAGAAGGAGAAGAAGAGGAGGAGGAAGAAGAAGAGGAGGAGGAGAAGGAGGAAGAAGAAGAAGAAGAAGAAGGAGAAGGAGAAACAGTTCCTCTCAACGACGAGGAATGACATGCCAGTTCATTAGCTAATCAATAATACATTCTCAGCAGTCCTGTTCCAGCCAGAGTCAACCTGATGTGTTCGGTCTTTTCTTTCTTAACGTTCTTTTTTTTTTTTTTTTTCGTAAATGTTTGCATACACACCGTATATATAATGACTTTTGCGCGACGACAGTGACGTTTACTTCCCCTTCTTGTTGTTGTTGTTCTTCTTGTTCTTGTTCTTCCTCTTTTGCGTTCAGCCTGCATCACCAACGTTCACTGATAATTATGTGACAGTATATGACAGCTTCTTTTACCCCGCCATTGAGGTAATCATCCTACAGGTACTGGGGTACACATGACGTTTAGAACTGGGTTGAAAATAACTTCACCATTACTAAGGACGGGTTCAACGTGCCTTTGTGTTTCTCTGGCAATAATAATAATAATAATAATAATGGATACTTATATAGCACACTATCCAGAAATCTGCTCTAGGTGCTTTACAAAAACGCTTTTGATAACATAAAACATTATATCTATGTTACATGCACACACCAAAATGTGACCACACACACACACACACACACACACACACGCACGCACGCACACACACACACGCACACTGCATACATACATTTTAACATACATGTGTATCTAACAGCTACCCTAACACATACGCACACATAGGCAGGCACAAACTTACATAGACACACGCACA
>NC_134885.1:13090424-13092924 GCF_041734735.1 Babylonia areolata | reverse complement strand
TACCTCCTTTGCAAACAGGCCGGTGGCCTTGCAGTAAAATATTTCTGAGTTCTCAGTTCTCACTTCCCTCTCTCCCCCTCTCTGTGTCTCCCTCTCCCCCTCTCTGTCTCTCTCTCCCCCTCTCTGTGTCTCTCTCCCCCTCTCTCTGTGTCTCTCTCTCCCCCTCTCTGTGTCTCTCTCCCCCTCTCTGTGTCTCTCTCTCCCTCTCTCTGTGTCTCTCTCTCCCCCTCTCTGTGTCTCTCTCTCCCCCTCTCTGTGTCTCTCTCTCCCCCTCTCTGTGTCTCTCTCTCCCTCTCTCTGTGTGTCTCTCTCCCTCTCTCTGTGTGTCTCTCTCCCCCTCTCTGTGTCTCTCTCCCCCTCTCTGTGTGTCTCTCTCCCTCTCTGTGTGTGTCTCTCTCCCTCTCTGTGTCTCTCTCCCTCTCTCTGTGTCTCTCTCCCTCTCTGTGTCTCTCTCTCCCCCTCTCTGTGTCTCTCTCTCCCCCTCTCTGTGTCTCTCTCCCTCTCTCTGTGTCTCTCTCCCCCTCTCTGTGTGTCTCTCTCTCCCCCTCTCTGTGTGTCTCTCTCTCCCCCTCTGTGTCTCTCTCCCTCTCTCTGTGTCTCTCCCCCTCTCTGTGTCTCTCTCCCCCTCTCTGTGTCTCTCTCTCCCCCTCTCTGTGTCTCTCTCCCTCTCTCTGTGTCTCTCTCCCTCTCTGTGTCTCTCTCTCCCTCTCTCTGTGTCTCTCCCCCTCTCTGTGTCTGTCTCTCTCCCTCTACCCCTCTCTGTGTCTCTCTCCCTCTCTGTGTCTCTCTCCCTCTCTGTATCTCTCTCTCCCCCTCTCTGTATCTCTCTCTCCCCCTCTCTGTGTCTGTCTCTCCCCCTCTCTGTGTCTGTCTCTCCCCCTCTCTGTGTCTCTCTCTCTCCCTCTCTGTGTCTCTCCCCCTCTCTGTGTCTCTCCCCCTCTCTGTGTCTCTCTCTCTCCCTCTCTGTGTCTCTCTCCCTCTCTGTGTCTCTCTCCCTCTCTGTATCTCTCTCTCCCCCTCTCTGTGTCTCTCTCTCCCCCTCTCTGTGTCTCTCTCCCTCTCTCTGTGTCTCTCCCCCTCTCTGTGTCTCTCTCTCCCTCTCTCTGTGTCTCTCCCCCTCTCTGTGTCTGTCTCTCTCCCTCTACCCCTCTCTGTGTCTCTCTCCCTCTCTGTGTCTCTCTCCCTCTCTGTATCTCTCTCTCCCCCTCTCTGTGTCTCTCTCTCTCCCTCTCTGTGTCTCCCTCTCCCCCTCTCTGTGTCTCTCTCTCTCCCTCTCTGTGTCTGTCTCTCCCCCTCTCTGTGTCTGTCTCTCCCCCTCTCTGTATCTGTCTCCCCCTCTCTGTGTCTCTCCCCCTCTCTGTCTCTCTCTCCCCCTCTCTGTGTCTCTCCCCCTCTCTGTGTCTCCCTCTCCCTCTCTGTGTCTCTCTCTCCCCCTCTCTGTGTCTCTCTCTCTCCCTCTCTGTGTCTCCCTCTCCCCTCTCTGTGTCTCCCTCTCCCCCTCTCTGTGTCTCTCTCTCCCCCTCTCTGTGTCTCTCTCTCTCCCTCTCTGTGTCGCTCTCTCTCCCTCTCTGTGTCTCTCTCTCTCCCTCTCTGTGTCTCCCTCTCCCCCTCTCTGTGTCTCCCTCTCCCCCTCTCTGTGTCTCTCTCTCCCTCTCTGTGTCTCTCTCTCCCTCTGTGTCTCTCTCTCCCCCTCTCTGTGTCTCTCTCCCCCTCTCTGTGTCTCTCTCTCCCCCTCTCTGTGTCTCTCTCCCTCTCTCCCTCTCTGTGTCTCTCTCTCCCTCTGTGTCTCTCTCTCCCCCTCTCTGTGTCTCTCTCCCCCTCTCTGTGTCTCTCTCTCCCCCTCTCTGTGTCTCTCTCCCTCTCTCCCTCTCTGTGTCTTTCTCTCCCCCTCTGTGTCTCTCTCTCCCCCTCTCTGTGTCTCCCTCTCCCCCTCTCTGTGTCTCTCTCTCCCTCTCTGTGTGTCTCTCTCTCCCTCTCTGTGTCTCTCTCTCCCCCTCTCTGTGTCTCTCTCTCCCCCTCTCTGTGTCTCTCTCCCTCTCCCTCTCTCTGTGTCTCTCTCTCCCCCTCTCTGTGTCTCCCTCTCCCCCTCTCTGTGTCTCTCTCTCCCCCTCTCTGTGTCTCCCTCTCCCCCTCTCTGTGTCTCTCTCCCTCTCCCCCTCTCTGTGTCTCTCTCCCTCTCTCCCTCTCTGTGTCTCCCTCTCTCCCTCTCTGTATCTCTCTCTCCCCCTCTCTGTGTCTCTCTCCCCCTCTCTGTGTCTCTCTCCCCCTCTCTGTGTGTCTCTCTCTCCCCCTCTGTGTCTCTCTCCCTCTCTCTGTGTCTCTCCCCCTCTCTGTGTCTCTCTCTCCCCCTCTCTGTGTCTCTCTCTCCCCCTCTCTGTGTCTCTCTCCCTCTCTCTGTGTCTCTCTCCCCCCTCTCTGTGTGTCTCTCTCTCCCCCTCTCTATGTGTCTCTCTCTCCCCCTCTGTGTCTCTCTCCCTCTCTCTGTGTCTCTCCCCCTCTC
>NC_134885.1:13060424-13072924 GCF_041734735.1 Babylonia areolata | reverse complement strand
CGCAATACATTAGGTCTGTGGATTACTTATTGATATTAGCGAAAACGGACGTACAACGCCTCAAATTTAATTACACGGTTCCGCAGCAGCTAGTGATTGTGACATAAATATATATTGTTCTGACGTGTGTGTTCTGTGGCCTTTTTTTATGCTTTTCTGTCACGGTGAAGTGATTTTGATTTCTCTTCTTCAACGGTCCATGTAATCGTTTTAACCCCTTCACTGCTGTTGACCGTGACGAGTATGTTCGTCAGCGAAGGGCTGTCACCTACTGAGATAAGACAGGGCTTACAGGTCAGGATGTCAGTGAAGGGCTGTCACCTCACTGAGACAGAACAGGGCTTACAGGTCAGGATGTCAGTGAAGGGCTGTCACCTCACTCAGATAGGACAGGGTTCACAGGTCAGGATGTCAGTGAAGGGCTATCACCTCACTAAGATAAGACAGGGCTTACAGGTCAGGATGCCAGTGAAGGGCTGTCACCTCACTGAGAAAAGACAGGGCTTACAGGTCAGGATGTCAGTGAAGGGCTGTCACCTTCTGAGATAAGACAGAGCTGACAGGTCAGGGTGTCAGTGAAGGGCTGTCACCTCACTGAGATAGGACAGGGCTCACAGGTCAGGATGTCAGTGAAAGGCTATCACCTCACTGAGATAAGACAGAGCTTACAGGTCAGGATGTCAGTGAAGGGCTGTCACCTCACTGAGGTCAGACAGAGCTTACAGGTCAGGATGTCAGTGAAGGGCTGTCACCTCACTGAGGTCAGACAGAGCTTACAGGTCAGGATGTCAGTGAAGGGCTGTCACCTCACTGAGGTCAGACAGAGCTCACAGGTCAGGATGTCAGTGAAGGACTGTCACCTCACTGAGGTCAGACAGAGCTTACAGGTCAGGATGTCAGTGAAGGGCTGTCACCTCACTGAGGTCAGACAGAGCTCACAGGTGAAGGTGCCAGTCATCGCTCTGTATCTGGACTTCTTTCTCTTGGGAACAACATTTCTTTTCTTCAGTAGAACCACTGACCCCGTTGATGAGCACACAGGACGTAGTAGCCGCACCTCAAACTCATGTCACACAGGTCTTATTTCACCAAGGTTCAGCAGTGAAGTGGTTAAAGCTTTGAGGGTGTGCGTTGAAAATGCCACCTGCTTGCTTTCCTCGCGGTTTTTTTTTTTTTTTTTTAAGCTTCAGACAAGGGTGAAGCTAATTTGTCATGTTATTGATATTTTTCTTGACTGCTAATGGAGCAAAAAAAAAGTGCCAGTGATGACAGTAGTGATTAGTATGTGCAAAAAGGAGTCAAAGAAAAATCCTCTGCGTGTGTGTGTGTGTGTGTGTGTGTGTGTGTGTGTGTGTGTGTGTGTGTGTGTGTGTGTGTGTGTGTGTGTGTTTTCTTTCTTTAATTCAAAGTCTGTTCACTTTCAGTGATATTAGACGTACCCATTTGTATGTCTCTCTCCCTCTGTCTGTCTGTCTCTTTCCCTCTGTCCGTCTGTCTGTCTCTCTCCGTACCTGTCTGTCTGTCTCTGTATGTCTGTCTCCCTCTGTCTGTCTGTCTAACTCTGTCTCTATGTCTGTCATGGTTCTGTGTGACCCTGTCCCTGTCCATCTTGGTCTGTCTCTCTGCTTGTCTGTCTGTCTTTCTGTCTCTCTAGCTGTCTGTCTCTCTGCTTGTCTGTCTGTCTGTCTGTCTGTCTGGCTGTCTGTCTCTCTGCTTGTCTGTCTGTCTTTCTGTCTCTCTGCTTGCCTGTCTGTCTGTCTGTCTGTCTTTCTGTCTCTCTGCTTGTCTGTCTGTCTTTCTGTCTCTCTGTTTGTCTGTCTGTCTTTCTGTCTCTCTAGCTGTCTGTCTGTCTGTCTCTCTGCTTGTCTGTCTGTCTGTCTGTCTGTCTGTCTGTCTCTCTGCTTGTCTGTCTGTCTGTCTCTCTAGCTGTCTGTCTCTCTGCTTGTCTGTCTGTCCGTCTGTCTCTCTGTCTCTCTAGCTGTCTGTCTCACTGTTTGTCTGTCTGTCTGTCTTTCTGTCTCTCTAGCTGTCTGTCTCTCTGCTTGTCTGTCTGTCTGTCTGTCTGTCTCTCTAGCTGTCTGTCTCTCTGCTTGTCTGTCTGTCTGTCTTTCTGTCTCTCTAGCTGTCTGTCTCTCTGCTTGTCTGTCTGTCTGTCTCTCTAGCTGCCTGTCTCTCTGCTTGTCTGTCTGTCCGTCTGTCTCTCTGCTTGTCTGTCTGTCTGTCTTTCTGTCTCTCTAGCTGTCTGTCTCTCTGCTTGTCTGTCTGTCTGTCTTTCTGTCTCTCTAACTGTCTGTCTCTCTGCTTGTCTGTCTGTCTGTCTGTCTCTCTAGCTGTCTGTCTCTCTGCTTGTCTGTCTGTCTGTCTGTCTGTCTGTCTCTCTAGCTGTCTGTCTCTCTGCTTGTCTGTCTGTCTGTCTCTCTAGCTGTCTGTCTCTCTGCTTGTCTGTCTGTCTGTCTTTCTGTCTCTCTAGCTGTCTGTCTCTCTGCTTGTCTGTCTGTCTGTCTGCCTTTCTGTCTCTCTAGCTGTCTGTCTCTCTGCTTGTCTGTCTGTCTGTCTGTCTCTCTAGCTGTCTGTCTCTCTGCTTGTCTGTCTGTCTGTCTTTCTGTCTCTCTAGCTGTCTGTCTCTCTGCTTGTCTGTCTGTCTGTCTTTCTGTCTCTCTGCTTGTCTCTCTTTCTGTCTTTCTGTCTCTGTAGCTGTCTGTCTCTCTGCTTGTCTGTCTGTCTTTCTGTCTCTCTAGCTGTCTGTCTCTCTGCTTGTCTGTCTTTCTGTCTCTCTAGCTGTCTGTCTTTCTGCTTGTTTGTCTGTCTGTCTTTCTGTCTCTCTAGCTGCCTGTCTCTATCGTGACAGGGGGACAGACCTGGCTTCAAAGTGGTTGCACAGGGTTTCAGGAAAGGGCTGCTCAGTTGGGTAACACAACGCAACATCCGATCTGCCTTCAGAAGTTAAATCCTTTTTGTCTTTCTAATTCTGAAAAATAAGATAAAATAAAATGATAATAATAATAAAGCAACAGAAGAGAGAGAGAGAGAGAGAGAGAGAGAGAGAGAGAGACGGAGAGAGAGAGATTTGCAGGGTGTGGTGAGGGACTGAGAGGGTGGGAGGTGGGATAACGGATCAGGTGGGTGGGGGAGTCATGTACAAGGAAGAAATCTACAGACAGATGTCTGTATGGACGAAATGTGCGTGCAGTTGTGTATGACGATAGTTGTATTAACGTGACGTCACTATTTCTTTCGTCACTTCATAAGCTCCGTCACTTCTCCGAACTATGCTCAGTTTGGGCAAACGAGTGATGTGGTGTGGGGTGCGTTGCTTTGGTTAGTTTTGCATGAGAGTAGGATGTTTTGCGTTCTGAACGTGTCAGGCGTGGGTAACTACTTTGAACTGAATTTCCTGGCTTGTCTACAAACAGAGAATTTGCATGTGTTCGTTCATTCTTTTGTTTAACGTCTGTCCACAGTTGTGATAGACGAAAATCCATCACTTTCCCCACCCCGCCCTTGCCCTAAATCATCACCAGTTTCCCTGTGAGTCCTCTCCTTAATTACCGTAAAAAAATACAGATAAACAAAATAAAACTAACTAACTAGTCAACCAGTGTGTGTGCGTGTGCATGTGTGAGAGATATGAATAACTTAAATGAATTTTAAGTACAAAAATGAATAACATAGGCAGATAAAACACAGCAATAAAAATAGAATTAGTCGGGCTTTGCACACACACACACACACACACACACACAGAGTACGAATATATGCTGCACACACACACACACACACACACACACACACACACACACACACACACACACAGTACAAATATATGCAGCTGAGATGATGATGAAGACGACGACGAAGACTAGGACTGAAGGATCGAACTAATGACTCCCCGGCACCAAAATACCCTGTAGAAAACCAAGGGACCCCTGTACACATGACACAAAAACATCAATGGATCAGGGTCTGTTTCCTCTCTCTCTCTCTCTCTTCAGTTCACAGCGACCGTGTTTCCACTTGGGTGGGGTGTCAGTCGATGTCTGGCTGTGATTACTGAGGCCTATAGTCCAACACTGCCACCGTCCACACTTCGTTTCAGTGACTTCAGTATCCCTATGGCACAGGACCAGTGCAGTATCTCATCAGTACCATAAGTATTCCCGTTAGCAAAGGACCAGAAGTATCCCGCTAGCAGAGGACCAGACGTATCCCATTGGCAAAGAACCATAGTATCCCGTTAACAAAGTACCAGAAGTATCCCGTTAGCAAAGGACCAGAAGTATCCCGTTAGCAGAAGACCAGATGTATCCCATTTGCAAAGGACCAGAAGTATCCCATTAGCAAAGGACCAGAAGTATCCCATTAGCAAAGGACCAGAAGTATCCCGTTAGCAGAGGACCAGACGTATCCCATTGGCAAAGGACCAGAAGTATCCCGTTAGCAGAAGACCAGATGTATCCCATTAGCAAAGGACCAGAAGTATCCCATTAGGACCAGAAGTATCCCATTAGCAAAGGACCAGAAGTATCCCTTTAGCAAAGATCCAGAAGTGTTCCATTAACAAAAGACCACAGGTATGCCATTAGCAAAGGACCAGGACGAGAAGTATCCCCTTAACAAAGGATCAGAAGTGTCCCATCAGCAAAGGTCCAGAAGTGACTCTTTAGCAAAGGTCCAGAAGTATCCCATTCGCAAAGATCCAGAAGTATCCCATTAGCAAAGGACCAGAAGTATCCCTTTAGCAAAGGTCCAGAAGTATCCCATTCGCAAAGATCCAGAAGTGTCCCATCAGCAAAGGTCCAGAAGTGACTCTTTAGCAAAGGTCCAGAAGTATCCCATTCGCAAAGATCCAGAAGTATCCCATTAGCAAAGGACCAGAAGTATCCCTTTAGCAAAGATCCAGAGGTGTTCCATTAGCAAAGAACCAGAAGTGTCCCATTAGCAAAGGCCAGAAGTATCCCATTTGGAAAGGACCAGAAATATTCCATTAGCAAACGACCAGAAGTGTTCCTTTAGCAAAGGACCTGAAATATCTCGTTAGCAAAGGTCCGGAAGTATTATATTAGCAAAGGACGAGGACGAGAAGTTTAACATTAGGAAAGGACCATACTTATCCCATTACCAAAGATCCAGAAGTATCCCAGTAGCAAGGAATCATAAGTATCCCTTTAGCAAAGGACCTTAAGTATCTCATTAGCAAGGGACCAGAAGTATCCCATTAGCAAAGATCCAGACGTATCCCTTTAGAAAAGGACTGGAAGTATCCCATTTGTAAAGGACCAAAAGTATCCCATTAGCAAAGGACCAGAAGTATCCCATTTGCAAAGGACCAAACGTATTCCATTAGCAAAGGACCTGAAGTATCCCATTAACAGAGGACCAGAAGTATCCCATTAGCAAAGGACCAGGACCAGAAGTATCCCATTAACAGAGGACCAGAAGTATCCCATTAGCAAAGGACCAAAAGTATCCTGTAAGCAAAGGACCAGGACGAGAAGTATCCCATTAACAAAGGACCAGAAGTATTCCATTAGGAAAGGACCAGGACGAGAAGTATCCCATTAAAAAGGACGAGAAGTATCCCATTCGCAAATGACCAGAAGTGTTTCTTTAGCAAAGCACCAGAAGTACCCCATTAGCGAGGACCGGAAGTGTTCCATTAGCAAAGGACCAGAGGTATCCCATTAGCAAAGGACCAGATGTATCCCATTAGTAAAGGACCAGAAATGTCTCTTTAGCAAAGATACATATAACATAGATATGCTCATAGAGTGAGAATTCGATTTGCTTGAAAACAGGGCATGAGCTGTTGATTACTTACCGATGTTATTTCCTGATCGAGTCTGACCATGATATATTTCTAGCCTGCAAAATTTTAACGTTTTAAAATCTTTTGGATGCTAGGCAAATAAATCTGAACATGCATTTATCATTCTTAGTAGTAGTAGTAGTAGTGGTAGCAGTAGTAGCAGCAGTGTAATTTTTGTACTTGAAAGGTATGCTTACAATGCAGGAAGATTTATGTTTCTTCATAATTTCACTTTTCACTTAACATATCATGCCGAAATACCCTTGCCAAATAGTTTTTTTTTATGAAGATTTCCCACTCATAATTAGTTATGAATATGGCTATGCAATATGTTCTTCCGTTCGAAAGAGAGAGGGAGAGAGAGAGAGTGTGCGAGAGAGATACAGAAAGAGATGTATAGAGAGAGGCAGCGACAGAGAAAGACATAGACAGACAGACAGACAGACAGACAGACACACACACACACACACACACACACACACACACACACACACACACACACAGAAAGCAGACATACATACGTGCACGTTCTCTCACATGAATGATGAGTGTTATACCTGTTTTCCGGCCATCTCCACGTACACAGCGCCAACAACCTTTAACATTTCCTGTTCCACGTGTTGACGATCGCTGCATCCTGTGACGAGGAGACCTTCTGGAGAAAGGGAAGGAAGAGGAGAGGGAAAATGGAGGAGAAAGAGAAGAAAAAAATAAGGAGGAAGAGGAGGAGAAGATGAAGAAGGTTAACGAAACGGTGGAGAAGAAGTAGCAGGAGGAGGAGGATGGGGAGGAGGAGGAGGAGGTGAAGGAGAGGAGGAGGAGGAGGAGGAAGGTTAAAGAGAAGAAGGAGGAGAAAATGAAGAAGCAGAAGAAGAAAGAAGAAGAGAAGGGGGAGAAAGAAAGAAAGAAACAAAGAAGATAAGAATTCTGACCGTAGCAAAACGAAAGGGAAAAAAACAAAGCAAGAAGGTTAATAAGGAAAAGATAGAGGAGGAGGAGGAGAAGAGAGGAAGAAGAAGGAGAAGGAGGAAAAGGAGGAGGAGGAGGAGAAGAAGAGGAAGAGGAGCAGGACGGGGAGAAGAAGAAGGAGAAGGAGGAGGAGGGGGAAGAGGAGGAAAAGTAGGAGAAGGAGAAGAAGAAGAAGAAGAGAAAGCGGGGGAAGAGGAGGAGGAGGAGGAGACGAAGAAGAAGAAGAAGAAGAACAACAACAACAACAACAAAACAACAACAAGGAGGACGGGGGTGGGTGGGGGAGGAAGGTTAAAAAGAAGGAAGAGAAAAAGAAGAAGTAGAAGAAGGAAGAAAAGGAGGAGGAAAATGAAAAGAAGAAAGAAGGAAAGAAAGAGAGAAAGATACGAATTCTGACCGCAGCGGAATGGAAAGAAGAAAAAAACGAAAACAAACGTGGACATGCCACGCTATCTCTTCATCACATGGCCAGACGATCTGCAAGTCAGTGGGTGTCTCTGTGCTATCTCTGTGCTATCTCTGTGCTATCTCTGTCTCCTTCATCCACTGTTTCCTCTGTCAGCCAGTGACCACGAAACATGGCCTTAGAGAGAGAGAGAGACAGAGACAGACAGACAGAGGCAGACAGACAGAGACAGAGAGAGAGAGAGAGATACAGATATACAGACAGAGACAGACAGACAGACAAACAGACAGACAGACAGAGAGAGATACACATATACAGACAGAGACAGACAGACAGACAGAGAGACAGACAGAGAGGGGGGGAGCTGCCTGTCTGTCTCTAATCACGTTCTCTGATGGCTTTGTGAATAATTGATGTCCTTCGATCTAAAGTTCCAGGCTGGGCAAACAAAAGAAGTCTTTTGAGATTTTACGCCGACTTTTGATTAAAACGTTTTTAGTTGGATGAATTAAACGACGCATAAATTATGTGTGATATCGCAATTCTCTCTCTTTGTTTGTCTGTCTCTCTATCTCTGTCTCTGTGATTCTGTGATTCAAATAAATTTAATCCTTTTGCCCCTTTTTGTGTGTGGAGGATACACTAACAATACATACATACATACTCATTGAATCACAACTTCAGTCCAACGATGTCTCCGAAACACGCAAAAACGCACACCCATGCATGCACATGCACACACGCGCGCGCGCGCGCGCGCTAATGATAATGATTTGTAACAAAACAAATCAAACTTAAACTAACTGACAATTGTGTTTTAGATGTAACAAAAGTTATATACCCTTTCCAAGTTTTATGAATTTACATAGATTAAGTTGTGTTTTCTTCCCAGCACTGAATAAATTGCATAAACCGAACATTGACATATGTAATTTATATTTATGTGGTATCAATTTATTTCGAATTACAGTATTCATGTGACATTCTAAAAGAAAATGAAAGTCATCCCCAACACTACCCATATTACATTCCTTGCAAATTCTGTTTTCTCTGTTTTCGCCTCCTCTTCTTCCTATTTCGATCTGCAGTTTATGGTTACTGCAACGAAACTTTATCAAAGGATATATGTAAGTATCTGGAAGTTGTAAGATATATTTTTCTTGACAAAAATTGGGTTTGATGCTCCTATAGAACAGACATTTAGTCATGTCTTCGAGCGATTAATTTTTCTCCATGACTGAATGCACGTTTAGGTTGGGTTTGTAAAAGTCTTCCAGTGATTCCTTCTACTTCTTCGTTCGTGGGCTGCAACTCCCACGTTCACTCGTATGTACTTCTTCTTCTTCTTCTCTTCTCATTCCCTCGACCGCTGGGGTCGTTGGGGGGACATGAGGAAGATGTCATAGCTCGCCACGCCGTTCTGTTGGCAGCTGTCGTGAGGAGATCTGGCATTGGTCCATTCTTTGACGTTGTCGGACCAGCTCTTTCTCTGCCGCCCCCGTCTGCGCCCTCCCTCTACAGTCCCTTGCAGGATGGTTTTGGAGAGGGTGTTATGTCGTATGACGTGGCCAAACCATGCCATCTTCCGTCGTTTGACAGTCGCCAGCAGTGGTTCTTGGGGCCCAACAAGGTTGCTGACCAGGTTCCGCACATAGTCATTGGTCTTGTGCTCCTTGTAGGAGATGTGTAGTAGTCTCCTCAAGCACTTGGTTTCGAATGCTTGGATTCTACTCGTATGTACACGAGTGGGCTTTTACGTGTATGACCGTTTTTACCCCGGAGGATCACGTGATTCCAATTGTGCACAGGGGAGATGACCCAGAACAATCGTGTCCTTGAACTCCCAAGTGGACGCTTGAAAAAAAAAAAGTCTTAGAGCTGAAAAACAGGTGCTCACTATCGACGGAGGTCGGAGAAAATTATTTGAATACACGCTGAAGGCTTGACTGAAGTGCTGTGGTATGAATCCCGACTCACTGGGAAAATACGAAACAACAAACAAACACGTATACTCTTGGTGACACAAAGACACACAACTTTCAGCCATTGCTGCTTAATGCTTCCCATCAGCTGGGATGCAGGTAAATGATAAGTACTGAGAAATAAAAAAACGAGAAGCTCCATTTCCGTCTATATAGGTATACCTTTCATTTGATATATAGTAAACACATAGCAAACAATGGCGGAAGAAATGTGCCATGCGAATGGCTTTTCTTTTAAATGTTCCAAGACCAGACAAGTCGTTTTGTTCTGGAACATGAGTTTTTAAACATGTTGTTTTTCAATTTATTCGTTTATTTCTTTATCTTATATTATTCTATTTATATGTGTTTATTGATTTGTTCGTTTGTTTGTTTGAGTGTGTTTAACACATTGTTGATTTACCCATTTATTCACTTATGCACTGTGTGTTTGGTCGGTTTTTTTGTTTGTTTGTTTTTGTTTGTTCGTAAAATAAGAAGTTAAAAAACGATATCTGTATTCAGACAGCAAGAGGCTTTATCTGACCTGTTCTTTTCAATAACAGTCATGTTAGTGAATGTCTGTTGTTGAGATAAGTATTCTGTATTGGTGTACGTGCAACCGCACAGACGAACTCGCCAAAAACCGAGATTAAAAAAAACAAAAAAAACCCAAACAAACCGATCTTGTCTTTCACCAAACTTTGAATCTAAAGCCTAAAGGAAAACACGAAACTTAAGAGAAAAAAAAATTAAATAAACACCCAAGTGACAGAAATAGAAACAAACGTCCCACTGATAACGAGACAGGGAAAACAAGATCGTCTTTGGAATCCAAACATTGGAGGGAAGCTGTTGAGGTCAAGATCTGTGTTGTTGATGAATGTCTGCATCACGTCATGAAACGAAGCGACCTCTTTCGACATCTCTAGAATTTGGCGTTTGGGGCTTAGAAATATTTCCCCCATATATATATATATATATATATTTATTTTTTTTTAAACAGGAGGTGCATGGGTTGTTTTTTGTTTGCGTTTGACTTGCAACGACAAGGATCACTGCGAGTTCAGTTTCGCACTCACTGAGTTTTTGAATCAGATTTTTGTGCTCATGGGACAGGGTGTTTCCATTCAGATTATCATTTGCAAAGCCCGGGTGTTTGTTGTTGGTTTTTTTGTCCAGTGTTGTTCTCATGTATATGGCACTGGAATTTATTTCTCAAGAATTCCGGACATGATGCTGATTTCAACACACACACACACACACACACACACACACACACACACACACACACAGAGCGCCTAGAGCACTTAGGTGAATCGGGATAAGTGAATCGGAGATGGGTGAATCGGGGATGGGTGAATCGGGAATAGGTGAATCGGGAATGGGAGAATCGGGGATAGGTGAATCGGGGATAGGTAAATCGGGAATGGGTGAATCGGGAATAGGTGAATCGGGGAAAGGTGAATCGGGTAAAGGTGAGTCGGGAATAGGTGAATCGGGAATGGGTGAATCGGGAATAGGTGAATAGGGGATAGGTGAATCGGGAATAGGTGAATCGGGGAAAGGTGAATCGGGGATGGGTGAATCAGGAATGGGTGAATCGGGAATGGGTGAATCAGGAATGGGTGAATCGGGAATGGGTGAATCAGGAATGGGTGAATCGGGAATGGGTGAATCGGGAATGGGTGAATCGGGGATGGGTGAATCGGGAATGGGTGAATCGGGGATAGGTGAATCGGGGATGGGTGAATCAGGAATGGGTGAATCGGGGATAGGTGAATCGGGAATGAGTGAATCGGGGATAGGTGAATCGGGAATGGTTGAATCGGGGACAGGTGAATCGGGAATGAGTGAATCGGGGATGGGTGAATCGGGAATGAGTGAATCGGGGATAGGTGAATCGGGAATAGGTGAATCGGGGATGGTTGAATCGGGGACAGGTGAATCGGGAATGAGTGAATCGGGAATGAGTGAATCGGGGACAGGTGAATCGGGAATGGTTAAATCGGGGATGGGCCAAACGGAAATGGGTGAATCAGGATGACCTGCCCTGCCACGTGGCCACAGGGCGACGTGATATCAGTCTGTGCCTGTGGATTCCCGGCGCTGTCACTCACTGTGTTACACTGTCACTGTCACTATTACTGTCACTCACTGTCACTGTCACTCACAGTAACTGTCACCCACTGTCACCCACAGTAACTGTCACCCACTGTCACTGTCACCCACTGTAACTGTCACTCACTGTCACTGTCACACACTGTCACTGTCACACACTGTCAAGTACTGTTACTGTCACTCACTGTCACTGTCACTGTATCTACTGTCACTCACTGTCACTGTCACTCACTGTCACTGTCACACACTATCACTGTCACTCACTGTCACTCACTGTCACTGTCGCTCACTGTCACTGTATCTACTGTCACTCACTGTCACTGTCACACACTATCACTGTCACTCACTGTCACGTACTGTTACTGTCGCTCACTGTCACTGTCGCTGTTGAGGGACGAAGACAGATAAAAACCTCCAAGGAACTGTTGAGGGACGAAGACAGATAAAAACCTCCAGGCAACTGTTGAGGGAGGAAGACAGAAAAAACCCTCCAGGGAACTGTTGAGGGAGGAAGACAGAAAAAACCCTCCAGGGAACTGTTGAGGGAGGAAGACAGAAAAAACCCTCCAGGGAACTGTTGAGGGATGAAGACAGATAAAAACCTCCAGGGAACTGTTGAGGGAGGAAGACAGAAAAAACCCTCCAGGGAACTGTTGAGGGAGGAAGACAGAAAAAAACCTCCAGGGAACTGTTGAGGGAGGAAGACAGAAAAAACCCTCCAGGGAACTGTTGAGAGAGGAAGACAGAAAAAACCCCTCTTGGGAACTGTTGAGGGAGGAAGACAGAAAAAAACCCTCTTGGGAACTGTTCAGGAGGAAGACAGAGAAAAAACCCCTCTTGGGAACTGTTCAGGGAGGAAGACAGAGAAAAAATCTTCCAGGGAACTGTTGAGGGGGGGAGACAGAAAAAAACCTCCATGGAACTGTTGAGGGGGGGAGACAGAAAAAAACCCTCCAGGGAACTGTTGAGGGAGGAAGACAGAAAAAAACCCTCCAGGGAACTGTTGAGGGAGGAAGACAGAAAAAAAAATCCAGGGAACTGTTGAGGGGGGGAGACAGAAAAAAAAATCCAGGGAACTGTTGAGGGAGGAAGACAGAAAAAAAAATCCAGGGAACTGTTGAGGGGGGGAGACAGAAAAAAAAACAACCCTCCAGGGAACTGTTGAGGGAGGAAGACAGAAAAAAAAATCCAGGGAACTGTTGAGGGGGGGAGACAGAAAAAAAAACAACCCTCCAAG
>NC_134885.1:13034680-13037180 GCF_041734735.1 Babylonia areolata | reverse complement strand
GAGAATTGTCCAACGGGTTGGGGTGAAGTTATTATGCTCGAGCATGTGTTTGGGCATTTCATTGTGCACATGTATATTGTTTGTATTGATACATATTTCTTTTCTTTTAGATTTACTTTCTCACTTTTTTTTCTATCTTTTTCTTCTTCTTCTATTTCTCCAGATGGCTTCATATAAAAAAAAAAATTATCAAAAAAAAAAAAAAAAAAAAAAAATCTAGAACAGCAGTTGCGCTTATTCGATGTTTCATCATGAAATAAAATGTTCACTTTGACAGACAGACAGGCAGACAGACAGCAGACAGGCAGAGCAGGCAGACAGGCAGACAGCGACAGAAAGAGAAAATATAGAAGCGAAAGGAAAATAAAGAAACGAAACTAATTTTTGTCATGAGGGTAGTGTAATTAGTTTGTTTGTTGTTTGTTTTCTTTTCTTCTTTTCACATAAAGCCCGTTTGACAAGAAGAAGAGACAGAGACAGAAACAGAGAGAGAGAGTGAGAGAGAGAGAGAAGAAGAAGAAGAAGAAGAGAGAGAGAGAGAGAAGAAGAAGAAGAAGGGAGAGACAGAGAGAAAGAGACAGACAGACAGAGAAAGACAAACAGAGAGAGAGAGAGAGAGAGAGATGGAGGGAGGGAGAGAGAGAAGAAGAAGAAGAAAAGAGACAGAGACAGAGGCAGAGAGACAGAGACAGAGAAGAAGAAGAAGAAGAAGAAGAAGAAGAAGAAGAAGAAGAAGAAGAAGAAGAAACGCACATACAAAAATGAACAGAACATATCCCATGTACAACAAGAGTGCGAAAGGTCGTCAGAAATGAGAACTGTCAATGACATAACAGACTGACCGACTAAAAAACATGAACGAGAGCAATGCTTTGGGTACATTACTACATACGTACTTCCGAGGTAAATTTGTGTGACGCACGGAAAAGACGTAAGGGAGGGGGTAAGGGGGTTGGGAGGGGGAGGGGGGGGGGGGGGGGGGATCGCGTCACTGGCTCGCGCTTCATTGGCAAGTAAACGAACCGTGTAAGCGGAACCGCCGAGTTGGATTCCGTTTGTTAAAAACGGTTCTGTAATGGCAACTGTTACGATGACGAATGCCAAGGCCTACCTTTACTGCTTATAACGACCAACCGTGTGGCGAGGCGCCAGAAAAAAAAAAAAAAAAGATTGAAGCGTAGGAGTATAAGAAAGAAAGGAGGAAGGAAAGAAAGAAAGAAAGAAAAAAGGGATTTTGAGTGACGGGCATGGGAGGTGTGAGCCGTGAGTGCGCATGTGGAAGGTTGGGGGGGAGGGGGGGGGGGCGAGGGGGGGAAGAGGCGCTGTATGTGTGTGTGTGTGTGTGTGTGTGTGTGTGTGTGTGTGTGAAGGGAAGCGGAGGTGTGTGTGTGTGTGTGTGTGTGTGTGTGTGTGTGTGTGTGTGTGTGTGTGTGTGTGTGTGTCTGCATGTGCTTATGTTTGCGAGTGTGTTGCTCTTTGTGTATTTTTGTGTTTATGCACGCGCAAGCTCGCATGTTTATAATAACTGTTTGAAGCTACTGCCAGATTTCCCAGGAAGCTGATGACTGGGAAGTATCGCAACACAGTGATGTCAGGTAACACCGCAACACCAAGACCACAGGCTGACAGAGTAAGAAGGTACAAGTGTCATCGTCTTCCCCATAGTGTTAGCGTGTGTGTCTGTGTGTGTCTTATGGAAACAAGAAAATACCCTCATGCACACCCCAGAAAACGGAGTATGGCTGCCTACATGGCGGGGTAAATGAACAGAACTGTCATACAAGTAAAACGTTACATGTCTGTATGTCTGTATTAGTATCTGTGCATGACTGAAATCTGACTGAATGAATAACACAGGAAACGAATGTTGAGCGCCCAATGGCAACCGTCAGTCGGCTCTACCCAGGTAGGCAGCCTGTTGTGCAAATGACCCCGTGTTTGTAAAACGCTTAGAGCTTGATCACCGACTGAGGATAGGCGCTATATGAGTATCCATATCAATCAATCAATCATCCTACGTCTGATTGTAGTAGAAAAAAGCAAAATAAAAACGAAATGTCAAAGAAACGATGCAAAAAGGGCATATGCATGGGGGGTTGCTGCTGTGTGATGTTACCTTCTTCTTCTTCTGCGTTTGTGGGCTTCAACTCCCACGTTCACTCGTATATACGCGAGTGGGCTTTTTACGTGTATGACCGTTTTTACCCCGCCATATAGGCAGCCATACTCCGCTTTCGGGGGTGTGCATGCTGGGTATGTTCTTGTTTCCATAACCCACCGAGCGCTGACATGGATTACAGGATCTTTAACGTGCGTATTTGATCTTATGCTTGCGTATACACACGAAGGGGGTTCAGACACTGGCAGGTCTGCACATATGTTGACCTGGGAGATCGTAAAAATCTCCACCCTTCACCCACCAGGCGCCGTCACCGTGATTCGAACCCGGGACCCTCAGATCGAAAGTCCAACGCTTTAACCATTCGGCTATGGCGCCCGT
>NC_134885.1:12984680-13029680 GCF_041734735.1 Babylonia areolata | reverse complement strand
ATTCAAGATGGTTTATTCATTTAAGGCCATAGCCCCATATGAACAGGGGCTAACAACAAAATTTTGTTTCGTATGTATCATTGTAACTGTTAACGCAAACACTGCAGCATATTCCATAACAAGCTCCAATAAAACTAGGATATAAGTGTCTTTCTTAATTGAAATGCTTTACAAAGAAAGCAAAACTAGTGTTTCCATCCACCGATGATATCAGTAAATATAGTCGAAATGTACACGGATATGCATAATATTTTTTTAGGAATGAGCTGGATTCGTAGGTCAGTAAGGACAGGACATTTCAAAACAAAATGAACTTCATCCTCTCTGGATTCCCTGCACAAAGGACACAGTAAGTCAGAATGGACAAGAAAAGAGAGAAACCCTGTGCTCCATGACTTTGCATGGACCTGAGAACACAGCAACAACAACAACAACAGCAACAACAAAAACAAAGTACCGTGGAAATCCTGACCAGGTAAGCACGTGCCCTGTGTTGCAGTGACCAGCGTTGATCCCAGTGCATTGTAGGCACTGGTCAGTGAGCCCTTCAGGACAGGGGTGGTGCAGACTCGACCAGCATGCATGTGTGTACACACACCCGCACCAACACGCACGCACTGGCACACACACACACACACACACATTGCCCATTGCTCCATTCTTCTCGTTCTGTCGGTATAAGGGAAGCAACTCGACAATATCTTCAGCACAAGGTGGTGGAGACTCGACCAGCACACACACACACACACACACACACACACACAAATTGCCGATCGCTCCATCCTTTTCAATTTGTTCCTATCTGTTGGTGTAAGGGAAGCAACTGCACAATATCTTGCGAAGACACCGTGAGGCCAAGAGTTCGGCAAACAGAGCGAAAATGAGTGAAAGAGAGAGATGGGGGGGGGGGGGGGGGGGGGGCACAGAGAGAGAGAGAGAGAGAGAGACTGACTGACAGAAAGACAAACAGACAGACAGAAATGGAGACGGATAGACAGACGGACAGACAGACGCAGAGACAGACAAAGACTGAAATAAAGATCATGCAAGAGAGACAGACAGAGAGAGGGAGATGGACACACACACACACACACACACACACACACACACAGAGCAACCGATCAAAGAGTGAGAGAAAATTAGATGTAACAAAGATAGTCCGACAGGCAGGCTGACATAAACTTCACTCTTTTATTAACTTCTTCTTTATTAGTTCCAATAATACATCATCAAAAGTATAGGATTTCTTCACGGTACATACAAAAACACGATACAATACATAGCAATGCATCATATATACATGTATATCATATATATAGAGAGAGAGAGAGAAGGAAAAAAAACAGAGAAAAGAATCATTACAACCAATGTAGCACGAAAGATTGTCAGAATCAGCCTCTCAACGAAAACATATAAGGACTGTCCAGATGTTGAAACAGACCTATGATCAGAAGGATAGGGCCAGCAACAATAGTTCTTTGCACCAAGCTTGTCCAGATGTTGAAACAGACCTATGATTAGAAGGATAGGGCCAGCAACAATAGTTCTTTGCACCAAGCTTGTCCAGATGTTGAAACAGACCTATGATTAGAAGGATAGGGCCAGCAACAACAGTTCTTTGCACCAAGCTTGTCCAGATCAATGATGAAACAAGACTTCACTGAGAACATTAATTTCACAAGTGCCACGTGTCTGCTAGCGTTCGTCAGTATTCAGCGAAGATTTCTCTGCCCAATATGAAATTTGGGCTGCTCTCCCGACAGGGTAAGGCGCATCAGTCGCCACCTCACTTTTTTTTCTTTTTTTTTCAGCACAGATTTCTTTCCGTTTCTTTTCTCAAACGGACACTGGCGATTTCTTTTTACGAAACAAACTGACCATAGTCTTCGCAAAACTGGATGTTATTTTCTGTGCATTTTTAGTAAAGACTGAGAACGCGGAGTATGATATTTTATTACTTTTATTCTTGTCACAACCGCCGATTTTACTGTGTGAAATATTCGGCCTGCTCTTCCCAGAGAGAATATGTTTTACTATCAACAGTCGATTTTCCTCTGCAGAATTTTGCTAGGAACAACCCTTTTGTTACCGTGGGCTCTTCAGTTTACGTGATCAAAAGTGCTGCCGTGTTGCATGCGTTGCCAGAACCTCAGTTGGTTTAACATCCCATCATCAAGTGAGACTGTATGCGAGTACAAACAAGGGGAAAGGAATAATACAAACAACATACATCTACACAGGAAACGCACAGCAGTGACAATGAGTGGCGAAGAATCGTCATCACTTGGAGTTATAGACAGACAGCGCCACACTGATCCACCCAACAGCACAGCTTCATTATCAACAAGGGAGGAAAGTAAGGTATATTGAGCTATACCGAGTAACCCCCCTTCTCAGTAGTGACGAAGAGCTTCATTTGGCATCGTCGGTCATGATTTCAAAGGGACAACGGTTCACTTTGTGTGTGTGTGTGTGTGTGTGTGTGTGTGTGTGTGTGTGTGTGTGTGTGTGTGTGTGTGTGTGTGTGTGTGTGTGTGTGTGTGTGTGTGTGTGTGTGTGTGTGTGTGTGTGTGTGTGTGTGTGTGTGTGTGTTTGTGCCTGCAAGCCTTGTCTGTGCTTTCTACCATTTATATTATTCATACATTTATCTCTGATTAAATGAAAAAGTTACAATTACAAAAAAAATCGTAAATGTTTGTCTGTTATGTACACATACATAACTCAATATACATGAACACAAAATCTGAACACATTTTCGTAACAAATGCAGAAAAATAACAACGATGGAAAAAGTGCTAAAGAAAAGAAACAGTTATCTGTAAAGTTTCCTGGTAATTTGACTGTCTGTGCAGTGGAAGAACTACACTTCTGAATATAAAGCAAGTCAGACACTCATTATTTCCAAACTATCAACTGAATAGTCGAAGTCAAATAGAGCAGGTAACTAGTATTTCAATATGTGAAGACCCTAACCACGTTTTTTTTTGATAGCCCCTTCAACTGTCTTTGGAATAGAGAGAAAATAGAAAGTAACCAAGCACATTAACCTATTTTTCATATTGTATCTTGGTTTTTATGTGCATAGTTTGTTTGAAAACAAATCTCACCTCATCATTTCAGAAAAAAAAAAAATTATCCATTTTCATTTCTGTTGAAACGGTATCAGATCAAAGACCGATAATTTTGTTGTGACGACTGATTCCAAAATCGTCTCCCTCTACAGCCGACTCAGACAGGCCAGCAAAAGCATCCCGATCAGCGACACACCCGCAAGGCTCGGGGCTCCTGTTCAAACAGACCAGACAAAATCTTCGTGTAGTTTATTGTGGTCGTGGGCGGATGTAACACAGCACTAACTTTAACTCCTCAATGATGAACTACTATGGGGTGAGGGAGATGGGGCGGGGGGAAGTGGAGGGGGCAGCGTGCGGCGGGACTCTGTGGTACAGTGTGTCAGCCTTGCACTGCACAGTCTGGGTGTTCAAACCTTCACGGTAACCATATCAAGCCTTCTTGCCCGTCTGAATGGGTTTGTTTTGCTGACGCCAGGCATTGTTTAGAATAGTATTCTACTCTCCTTCAGCCCTGATATGGCCTTAGTGGTCGGCTGGGCCATAAACAGCATGACTGGATTTGTTCTACCCTCCTCCACCCTTTTAGGATGCTCCACCACAACCCCCATCGGCTGATCCCCCCGGGGTGCCTGTAGATATATTAAAGTGAATGCAACAAGCTTCAATGCTGGTGTGTGAGGGAAATATTCAAGATGGAAGATTCACTTTCCTTTCACTCCTTTTGGCGGATGGAGAATTGCAAAAGCACACACACAAAAATTACAAAAAAAACAAAAACAAACAACTGATAGAGTCATGGACTGTGGTGACAACGCTTACGTAACGAGTACAACACAGAATTCTGCAATAGCATACACGCGTTCAAAGCTTATAGTTATATATATATAAAAAAAAAAATCAATAAAATTGCTTTGGAATTGTGCGAAGAAAATAACAAGTAGAACCATCGATATGCTCTTCGAAAGTAGAACTATGAAGCTGGGCTTATCGTTTTACTTTCAAACTTTATTTGCAGGATATTTACCAGTTCTGAATTTGAAAATGATGGCTCACGGTGAAAACTTTATTTGCAGGATATTTACCAGTTCTGAATCTGAAAATGATGGCTCACGGTGAAAACTTTATTTACAAGATATCTACCAGTCCTGAATGTGAAAAAGATGGCTCACGGTGAAAACTTTATTTGCAGGATATTTACCAGTTCTGAATCTGAAAATGATGGCTCACGGTGAAAACTTTATTTGCAGGATATTTACCAGTTCTGAATCTGAAAATGATGGCTCACGGTGAAAACTTTATTTGCAGGATATTTACCAGTTCTGAATCTGAAAAAGATGGCTCACGGTGGAAACTTTACTTTCAAGATGTTTACCAGTTCTGATTCTGAAAATGATGGCTCAGGGCGGAAACTTTATTTACAAGATATCTACCAGTCCTGAATGTGAAAAAGATGGCTCAGGGTGGAAACTTTATTTACAAGATATCTACCAGTTCTGAATGTGAATATGATGGCTCACGGTGAAAACTTTATTTGCAGGATATTTACCAGTTCTGAATCTGAAAAAGATGGCTCAGGGTGGAAACTTTATTTACAAGATATCTACCAGTCCTGAATGTGAAAAAGATGGTTCACTCAGGGGGTGGGGTCTCTGCTATATGTTAATACATACCTCCAGTCGGCTTTGGTGTTGTCGTCGGCTGGTTCTCTGGCTCGCTCTTGAAGTCGAAGGCATCTGCAGAAGACAAAATGGCAGTTGTAGCGGTCTTGGAACCACCGATCGGCATGCTATTCCAGAGTTACATTCGTTTCTTCCTTCGTTATTTATTCGTTCACTTTTCCGTTTGTTTGTTTGTTTCAGTTGGAAGGAATTACTGATGGTTTCCGCGTACGTCTCTCTCTCTCTCTCTCTCTCTCTCTCTCTCTCTCTCTCCCTCTCTCTCTCTCTCTCTCTCCCTCTCTCTCTCTCTCCCCCCCCTCTCTCTCTCTCTCTCTCTCTCTCACACACACACACATACACGCACATTCAAAATCGTATTTCATTATGGCACAGTGATTACAACAACAACAACCATTATCTGTAATTCTAACAATACGAAAATCCCCTACCCTACCAACACACTCACCCACATCCACTGAACAGACACATACGTGAGTGCGTGCTAGAGTGCGCGATTACAACAACAACACCCATTACCTGTAATTCTGACAATACTTAAATTCACTAACCCACCAACGCATTCACCCACATTATCTGAACAGATGTGCGTGCGTGTGTGCGTGCGTGGGTGCACGCGCTTACGTTCGTGGTGTGTTTGCATGCGTGTGCGTGCGTGTTCGTGCTGCGTGTGTAGGTGTATGTGTGTGCACGCGAACAGACACAGACTGACGGCGGGCCGGCCGGATGGACAAAGCACAGGGGACGGTACCTCGGCATCCCAGGTTCAGGAACGCTCTGTAGGCGGTCCTGACGCTGTTCCTCAAGCTGTCCGACATCGTGCAAGTCCTGGCGCGCCGCGCGCACTCCATCATCTGGATGGTAAGGCTGCAATGGTAAACACACGCAATTTTTTTTTTTTTTTTAAATACTGACTTCCTAAAAAAAAAATTAAAAAGTTAAGGGCCACATAGTTAAAACAGTTGCTCAATGACTTATAAACGAAACCTTTGGTTCTGAATTGTGAAAACGGAAGTGCATGTGCAAGAAAGCAGCTTTGGTTATGACTTGGTACTCCTTACACTGGCAGCATACAGCGTCGTATCGTATCCTGGAAATTCAGCATCATTTCAACATACCCACAAGAAGAAAATTACTGAAGATCCCAAGTAGTTCTTTTCTGCTTCCCCCCCCCCCCCTCCCTTTTTTTTTTTTTTTTTTTTCAAACTCTGTATATGATTTCATATTCCTCTTTCTTCTCCTCCTCCTCCTCCTCTGTCTCTACTTCTGTCCTCTGTCCTCGTCGCCTTAACAGTTGGTTGTCGTTGTTGTTGTTGTTTCCTTCTTCTTCTTCTCCTTCTTCTTTCTTCTTCTTCTTCCCCTCCTCCTTCTTCTCCTTTCTTCTTTCTCCTTTCTTCTTCTTTCTTCTCCTTTCTTCTCCTTTCTTCTCCTTTCTTCTTTCTCCTTTCTTCTTTCTCCTTTCTTCTCCTTTCTTCTCCTTTCTCCTTTCTTCTCCTTTCTTCTTTCTTCTTCTTTCTTCTCCTTTCTTCTTCTTCTTCTCCTCCTCCTTCTCTCTTCTTCTTTCTTCTCCTTTCTCCTTTCTTCTCCTTTCTTCTTTCTCCTTTCTTCTCCTTTCTTCTTTCTCCTTTCTTCTACTTTCTTCTTTCTTCTCCTTTCTCCTTTATTCTCCTTTCTCCTTTCTTCTTCTTTCTTCTCCTTTCTCCTTTCTTCTTTCTTCTTCTTTCTTCTCCTTTCTTCTCCTTTCTTCTGTCTTCTCCTTTCTTCTTTCTCCTTTCTTCTCCTTTCTCCTTTCTTCTTCTTCTTCTTCTCCTTTCTTCTTTCTCCTTTCTTCTCCTTTCTCCTTTCTTCTCCTTTCTTCTGTCTTCTCCTTTTTTCTCCTTTCTTCTTTCTTCTCCTTTCTCCTTCTTTCTTCTCCTTTCTCCTTTCTTTCTTCTCCTTTCTTCTTTCTTCTCCTTTCTTCTTCTTTCTTCTCCTTTCTCCTTTCTTTCTTCTCCTTTCTTCTTTCTTCTCCTTCTTCTTTCTTCTCCTTTCTTCTCCTCCTCCTCCTTCTCTCTTCTTCTTTCTTCTCCTTTCTCCTTTCTTCTTTCTCCTTTCTTCTCTTTCTTTTTTCTCCTTTCTTCTACTTTCTCCTCCTTTCTTCTCCTTTCTCCTGCTTTCTCCTTTCTTCTCATCCGTCTCTCTTCTCCTTTCTTCTTCTTCGTCTTTCTTCACCTTTATTCTCCTTCTCCTCCTTCTCCTCCCCATTCTCCCAGTCCATGTCATCGTCTGTCGCCCCCCTCCTCTTCCCTCTCTACGTCTTTGTCCACCCTCACCTCTTTATTATAGTTGATGTGGCACGGTGGCCAAGTGGTTATGCACCCGGCTAGGAGGTAAGGGTCCACTGGTTCGAGTCCTACGTATGGACCGTGATTTTACTTCTCCTCCCCCCCCCCCCGCCCCCCCACCTCCATCCACTAGATCTTCAGTTGTGGTTTTGATGTGCTAGTCATTCGGAGGCGATAAACCGAGGTTCAGTGTGCAGAATGCCCTTATTACAGCACGTAAAAGAACCCATGGCAACGAAAAGGATGTCCCTGGCAAAATCCTATGGGAAAAATCTGCCTTCTATCACCGTTGTTGTTTTTTCTCCCCTTTTCTGGAAAAAAAAAACGCTTCACATAATACATTCATATCTATGGCGTGTGAATCTTTTTTTTTCCCCCCAAATAATTGAAATGAGTGAGAGAGAGAGAGAGAGAGAGAGAGAGAGAGAGAGAGAGAGAGTGTGTGTGTGTGTGTGTGTGTGTGTGTGTGTGTGTGTGTGTGTGTGTGTGTTCACATGCATGAGCAAGAAGAGAGAGACAGAGAGAGAAAGACAGAGAGAAAGACAGAGACAGAGAGACAGAGACAGAGAGAGACAGAGAGAGAAAGGCAGACAGACAGACAGAGGGAGACAGAGAGAGAGAGAGAACTCAGAAAAAAAACAACCCCAAAAAACCGTTTTCATTCGATACAAGTGATAAAACTTCAGAAAGGAGAAAGAGAGAGAGAGGGTGGGGGGGGGGGGGGAGGGCGGCGAGGGGGAGGAGACAGACAGACAAACAAACAGACAAGGCAGACAGACAGACGGGCAGACACAGGTGAGGGGAGAGTGGGGTGGAGGGGGGGGGGGGGCGGGGGGGGGGGGACCGACTTACCGGCACCACGTCCCGCTGTTGATCATTTCCCAGCCATTTTTCGGGAGGTCGAGGGCGTATCCGCCGAGACAGTCGTTGAACTCGTCACAGCCCAGAATGGTCTGGTTCCGCATGGCTGGCAACGGGTTAGGGGGGATGGGTGGGTGGCGGGGGGCGGGGGGGGCGGCAAAGATTTATCAGTCAATCAGTCAGTCAATCACTCGACCAATCCAGCAGTCCATCATAAATTCATTCAAAGAGTTCATGGATACATCGACTGAGCCATCAACCAGTTACGGAGTCAATCAAGCAGCCAAAATTAAAACTACTCACATTAGTTGTCCAACCTTCCATCCATCTAGCCATCCATCCTTCTAGCCTTTTATCCACTCACCTCGCTCGCTATACACTTCCAACCATTCAACCAAGCAATCAAACTACCAACCAATCAGATTCACCTGCCTTTCTATCTCTCCCTCCCTCCCTCAATCGATCAACCAGCCATGGTCAATAAATCAATCGATCAATCAGCCATGGTCAATAAATCAATCGATCAATCAGCCATGGTCAATAAATCAATCGATCAATCATCCATGGTCAATAAATCAATCGATCAATCATCCATGGTCAATAAATCAATCGATCAATCAGCCATGGTCAATAAATCAATCGATCAATCAGCCAATTGATCGATCACAAGTGAACAATCGATCTCCTTGATTATTACCAGGAATCCTAATCAGGTATTCAGTCGGTCAGTCAACAAGCTGGTCCTCTCTGCTGCACCAGACGGAGATCGATTGTTCACTATCAATTGGCTGATCAACCAGCCGTCCGAACAATGAATGAAACATGATGAGATGAATGAATGAATGAATCTGTATTTGCTTTTTGTTTGTTTTTCACAACAGATTTCTCTGTGTGAAATTCGGGCTGCTCTCCCCAGGGAGACCACGTCACTACACTTCAGCGCCACCCATTTTTTGTTGTTTTTTTTTTTCCCTGCGTGCAGTTTGTTTTGTTTGTTTGTTTGGTTGGTTGTTTTTTTTGTTTGTTTGTTTGGTTTTGGTTGGTGGTTTTTTTTTTTGTTTTTTCCTATCGAAGAGGATTTTTCTACAGAATTTTGCCAGGAACAACCCTTTTGTTGCCGTGGGTTCTTTTACGTGCGCTAAGTGCATGCTGCACACGGGACCTCGGTTTATCGTCTCATCCGAATCACTAGCGTCCAGACCACCACTCAAGGTCTAGTGGAGGGAGAGAAGATATCGGCGGCTGAGCCGTGATTCGAACCTGCGCGCTCAGATTCTCTCGCTTCCTATACGGACGCGTTACCTCTAGGCCATCACTCCACTGAATGAATGAATGTGAGTGAGGGACGGAATAAAAAGAAGCAGTAAATGAAACATGATGTGATGAATGAATGAATGAGAGAGGGACGGACTGAAAAGAACGAAAACGGACCAATGCACGTTTATGAAGATGCTAGACCTGATGGGTCAGCCAAAGAAATTTACACTCCCACCCACACCCGCCCCTCTCCCTTCCCCCACACACCCCTTCCGCCGTCACGTACCAGAGCACAACCCCTCCGTCGTGCTGGACAGAGCAGCGAGACGAGGCATCCGCATACCGCCGGCAGGGGGCGTGGCAGGGCCCGTCAAGTTGCAGCTCTCTACGATTCCTCCGGCGCACGACTGGAAAGTGTGGGTAGCACTGCAGTCAGAACGGGGGAAAATGGCCTTACTTCGTATAATACTGATAATGATGATAGTATTTATATAGCGATGAATTTTGTGCAGACAAATCTAAGCGCTTTCACACCAGTCATTCACACGTATGCATAACTCTAAAACTGAAGAAAAAAAACAACTGAAGACAAGGAAGAGGCAGTGGAGTGAGGCTATCTTGGGAAGAGGTAGGTGTTTTAAGGCCAGACTTGAAAGAACTGAGTGCGGAAACTTGATGAAGTATAGCCTACTGCTGGTGTTTTTTTTTAAATGTGTGATCGGGGGTGGGGTGGGGGTGGGGATGGGGCTTTCTCTGGCTAGGGTTTGGGTTTCAGTTGAAGAGAGGGAGAGGGGGAAGGGGCTGGTGGGGGGGGGGGGGGTGGATTAGTGTTGGGGTTGGACTTAAGGTTGTAGTTGAGGTCAGGTTGGAGTTGGTGTTTGGGGTTAGAATTGGGGTTGCGGTTTTGGATGTGGATGTGGTTGTGGATGTGGTGGTGGTGGTCAGGGTTAGCGTTAGGGTTAGGTATATTATTAGGTTTAGGATGGAGTTAGGGTTGGGTTTGGGTTAGGGTTTGGGTTGGGGTTGAATTAGGATTCGTGTTGGGGTTCGAGTCGGGGCTGGAGCTGGGGTTGGGTGGGCTTAGGGATGGCGACACGGCAAGGATTGGGGTTAGGGTTAGGATGGAGTTCAGTTGGGGGGTTGGGGTTGAGGTAGAGGTTGAGGTTGGGTTGAAATCAAGGTTAGGGTTTAGCTTGAGGTTGAGGTTAGGTTGAAATCAGGGTTAGGGTTTAGCTTGAGGTTGAGGCTGGGTTGAAGTCAGGGTTAGGGTTTAGCTTGAGGTTGAGGTTGGGTTGAAATCAAGGTTAGAGTTTAGCTTGAGGTTGTGGTTGGGTTGAAATCAGGGTTAGGGTTTAGCTTGAGGTTGTGGTTGGGTTGAAATCAGGGTTAGGGTTTAGCTTGAGGTTGTGGTTGGGTTGAAATCAGGGTTAGGGTTTAGCTTGAGGTTGTGGTTGGGTTGAAATCAGGGTTAGGGTTTAGCTTGAGGTTGTGGTTGGGTTGAAATCAAGGTTAGGGTTTAGCTTGAGGTTGTGGTTGGGTTGAAATCAGGGTTAGGGTTTAGCCTGAGGTTGAGGTTATGTTGAAATCAGGGTTAGGGTTTAGCTTGAGGTTGAGGTTGGGTTGAAATCAAGGTTAAGGTTTAGCTTGAGGTTGAGGTTAGGTTGAAATCAGGGTTAGGGTTTAGCTTGAGGTTGAGGTTGGGTTGAAATCAGGGTTAGGGTTTAGCTTGAGGTTGAGGTTATGTTGAAATCAGGGTTAGGGTTTAGCTTGAGGTTGAGGTGGGGTTGAAATCAGAGTTAGGGTTTAGCTTGAGGTTGAGGCTGGGTTGAAATCACGGTTAGGGTTTAGCTTGAGGTTGAGGTGGGGTTGAAATCAGGGTTAGGGTTTAGCTTGAGGTTGAGGTTGGGTTAAGTCAGGGTTAGGGTTAAGCTTGAGGTTGCGGTTAGGGTTTTGTTGAAGTAAGGGTTAGGGCTGAGGTTGGGGTTGGGGTTGGAGTTGAGGTGGAATCAGGGTTGCGTTGTCCGGGTGTGGAGTTTGGTACGGTTTGGTTCTGCTCTGATTACCGGGTGTTCGGGGCGGAATCGGCATGGGAGGCGGTGGGGAACGTTCTGGGATAGGATAGGGGTCTGTTTTGCTTTGCTTTCCTGTGTGCCAACTGGCAGACAGTTGAGCTGCAAGGTCTTTGTTAAAGTGAAGTTGTGGCCCTTTGTCTGTCTTGCATATGGAGCAGGAGTTCCTGTCCTTGTTTTCCTTTTACTGGTGAAGCCTCGCTGATTGTCCAGTTGAAAAGATTTTAATACTTTTTTTTATTATTATTATTTGCTGCAGGCTGGAGGGGGCGGGAGGGGAGGGGTGAAGGGGGCGGGGGCATTTATGCTTTTCCTGCTGGAAAAAAAAAAGCTTAAGTGAAATTCGGGCTGCTCTCCCCCTGAGAGATCGTGTCGCCTAAGTGCAGGACTACACCCTTTTTTCTACCAGCAAATGTTTTTTTTTTTTTTTTTTTTTTTTTTTTTTTCTTTTTTTTACTATCAAAGCGGATTTGTCTAAAGATTTTTGCTAAAGACAACCCTCTTGTTGTCGTGGGTTCTTTTACGTGCGTCAAGCGTAGGGAGGGAGGGTATGGAAAATTTATTTTTGTAAAACTAAAAATGACATGACTGCTATTTGGGGAAAAGCTCAAGGCTCATGAGTGCTCCCCCCAACACACACACCAACTCACCCCACCCCCAGCAAACACACACACACACACCAACTCATCCCCACCCCCAGCACACACACACACACACCAACTCACCCCCACCCCCAGCACACACACACACACACGCACACACACACACACACACACACCAACTCACCCCCACCCCCAATACACACACACACACACACACACACCAACTCACCCCCACCCCCAATACACACACACACACACACACACACACACCAACTCACCCCCACCCCCAATACACACAGACACACACCAACTCACCCCCATACCCGCACCCACTCTCCTCCCCCACCTCCACCCCCCTTTTTCAAGGTGATGATGTTGTTGTTTTTTTATCTAAGTTTATGGTGCGTGAGGGGTGGGTTGGGGGGTGTGGGGGTGGAAAAGCTGTGTTCAATGACAGTTGTGCTGTACTGTGCTGTGCTGTGCTGTGTTGTACCGTTTTACTTGACCTTGTTCAAAATCTTCTCCTAGAAAACAATTATTTCCTGACAGGCCTGGTATGTAGCATGCTTTTGGCACGACACTGTAGTTTTCACACCGATACGAAATTATAACTATTTTTCCTCCCCACTAAAATATTTCAACGTGAAAATTCACCCCGACAGTGTTCTAATTCAGTAAAGCCAAAAACATGAGTGAACATTAAGACATGTTCGCAGTTCAAACAAACAAACAAACATACAAAATTCTCTGAACAGTATATGCTCGTCTTGAGAGGGAACTGAGCTGCTTTTTGAATAATCGCTATGACGATGACGTCCAAACACTATGTAGAATAGTGTCGGTTGCATTACGTCCAGAAGCTTGGTATATACTCAACACGCAGAAGTTCAGCCGTGGACGTAAGTGTCGGGCACGGAGATACAGGCAGGCCACTAAGACAGGACGACAATCGTGTCTGAGTAACTGTGAGGACTCTCTGCGCTGAGGAGGGGGGAGGGGGGGGACACAGTGGTTCATACAGGCCACACATCCAGAGCGGAAACTCACTTGCACATGCCATCAAAGTTCCATTGCTGGTTATTGGCGTAAGCGTTGAGGCAAGGCTCCAGGTCAGTGCAACTGTCCGTCACTGTAAAACACACACACACACACACACACACGCGCGCGCGCGCGCGCGCGCCAACACACACACACACACACACCAACACACACACACACGCCAACACACACACACACACACACACACACACACACACACGCCAACACACATTATACTAGCAAGACCCCCTGTTACCAACCCTCATCCTCCCCTCCCCTCCCCACCCCTCACAAACGTAACAGCATTTCAAAGTTACCATCACACACACACACACACACACACACACACACACACACACACACACACACACACACACACACACAAACACACACATGTATCCTGACCAAACCAGCCCTCGGATGAAGCTCATCGATCCTTCTTCAACAAGCAAACAGCCAGCTCCCTCCCCTCACTCACCTCCCTCCCCTCACTCACTGCCTCCCTCCCCTCCCTCACTGCCTCCCTCCCCTCCCTCCCTCGCCTCCCTCCCCTCACTCACCTCCCTCACTGCCTCCCCCCTCACCTCCCTCACTGCCTCCCTCCCCTCACTCAACTCCCTCCCCTCCCTCCCTCCCCCTCACTAAACTCTCCCCTCCCTCCATCCCCTCACTCACCTCCCTCACTCACCTCCCTCACTCACCTCCCTCTCCTCACTCATCTCCCTCCCTCACTGCCTCCCTCCCCTCCCTCACTTCCCTCCCCTCCCTCACTCACTCATCTCCCTCACTCACCTGCCTCCCCTCACTCATCTCCCTCACTGCCTCCCTCCCCTCACTCACTCATCTCACTCACTCAACCCCCTCACTCACTCCCCTCACTCACCTCCCTCCCTTCACTCACCTCCCTCCCTCCCCCTCACTAAACTCCCTCCCCTCCCTCACTGCCTCCCTCCCTCCCTCACTGCCTCCCTCCCCCTCACTAAACTCCCTCCCCTCACTCACTCCCGTCCCTCCCCTCACTCACCTCCCTTACTCACCTCCCTCACTGCCTCCCTCCCCTCACTCACCGACACGAGCCGTGCCACAGCCCATGGCCTCAGTCCTGAGGGCCAGGGCCGTCACCTGGGACTTGAACGCCGCCTTCATGCTCACGTTCAGCCCGGAGCACTTGTCCAGCTCGTGCAGGGCACACCCCATCACGTTCTGCACCGTCCTGCCCACACAGCAGCCACAGAAGCCCTGATCCAGTGCAGCCCTCGTGTTGAGCCCCAAAGTCCCAATTAGTGTACCGTCGTGTTAAAACCCACAGCCACAAAGCCCTGGTCAGTTAGTGACTGTCATGATAAAACCCACAGCCACAAAGCCCTGGTCAGTTAGTGACTGTCATGATAAAACACACAGCCACAAACCCTGGTCAGTGTAAAACCCACAGCCACAAAGCCCTGGTCAGTTAGTGCACTGTCATGATAAAACCCACAGCCACAAAGCCCTGGTCAGTTAGTGCACTGTCATGATAAAACACACAGCCACAAAGCCCTGGTCAGTTAGTGCACTGTCATGATAAAACCCACAGCCACAAAGCCCTGGTCAGTTAGTGCACTGTCATGATAAAACACACAGCTACAAAACCCTGGTCAGTTAGTGCACGAACGTATAAAACCCACAGCCACAAAGCTCTGGTCTGTTAGTGCACCATCATGTAAAACCCACAGCCACAAAGCTCTGGTCAGTGTACCGTCATGATAAAACCCACAGCCACAAAGCCCTGGTCATTCAGTGTACCGTCATGATAAAACCCACAGCTACAAAACCCTGGTCAGTTTGTGCACGAACGTGTAAAACCCACTTCCACAAAGCTCTGGTCTGTTAGTGCACCACCGCATAAAACCCACTTCCACAAAACCCTGGTCAGTTAGTGCACTGTCATGATAAAACACACAGCCACAAAACCCTGGTCAGTTAGTGCACTGTCATGATAAAACACACAGCCACAAAGCCCTGGTCAGTGCACCGTCATGATAAAACCCACAGCCACAAAGCCCTGGTCAGTTAATGTACCATAGTGCCCATACTCCCAGTCTGTGCAACACCACTGTGTGAAACCCACAGCTACAAAACCCTGGTCGGTTAGTGCACCATCGTGTAAAACCCAAAATCCCGTCCTGTGCACCAACGTGTAAAACCCAAAATCCCGTCCTGTGCACCAACGTGTAAAACACCCACCCGCAAAGCCCGCGTCACTTAGTGCACTGTCGTGTGAAGCCCACAGCTGAAGTTCCGGTTTATGAACCGTCGCGTAAAGCCCACAGCTGAAGCTCCGGTTTATGAACCGTCACGTAAAGCCCACAGCTGAAGCTCCGGTTTATGAACCGTCACGTAAAAGCCCACAGCTGAAGTTCCGGTTTATGAACCGTCACGTAAAGCCCACAGCTGAAGTTCCGGTTTATGAACCGTCACGTAAAGCCCACAGCTGAAGTTCCGGTTTATGAACCGTCGCGTAAAGCCCACAGCTGAAGCTCCGGTTTATGAACCGTCGTTTAAAGCCCACCCCCACCATCTCTCCCTCTCTCTCTCTCTCTGTCTCTCTCTCTCTCTGTCTTTCTGATGTACTCACTTGCAGACATGCGGCAAGAACAAGGTGTCAGGGCTTGGACCTAATTTCTGCGTGGCAACGCTGATGCAGGTGGTGAACGCGGTGCACGTGTAGATGGCGCTGATGCCGTCCTGAGCCATCGCTGTCACACACACACACACACACACACACACACACACACACACACACATACACACACACACACACACACACACACACACACACACACACACACACAATTTATTCACTTCTTCTTCTTCGTTCGTGGGCTGCAACTTCCACGTTCACTCGCATGTACACGAGTGGGCTTTTACGTGTATGACCGTTTTTACCCCGCCATGGAGGCAGCCATACTCCGATTTCGGGGGGTGGGGGTGGGGGGTGGGGGGGAGTGTATACTGGGTATGTTCTTGTTTCCATCACCCACCGAACGCTGACATGGATTACAGGATCTTTAACGTGCGTATTTGATCTTTTGCTTGCGTATACACACGAAGGGTGTTCAGGCACTGGCAGGTCTGCACATATGTTGACCTGGGAGATCGGAAAAATCTCCACTCTTTACGCACCAGGCGCCGTCACCAAGATTCAAACCCTGGACCCTCAGATTGAAAGTCCAACGCTTTAACCACCCGGCTATTGCGCCTGTCATTTATTCAGTTAAATGCACTTGTCGTATTTCTCAAACTTCCTCCGGTGGTTTTGTCGTTGTTGTTGTCTTCTCTTCCTGGTTTTTTCTTTCTTCCACTCAACCCTCCCCGTCTCCCACCGACCCTCTCCTCGTCTGATGATTAGCAGTAGTAGACAGACAAACCTGAAGAATGAACACACACACACACACACACACACACACACACACGCACAGGCACACACACACACACGACCAGACACACACACACATACACGCGCGCGCGCGCACACACACACAGACACACACACGCACACACACACACACACACACACACACACGAGCGCCCACACGCACACACGCGCACACACACACACGACCACACACACACACACGAGCGCACACACGCACAGGCACACACACACACACACACCCCACTTCAAACGAGTCAGCTCCCTTCTTCAAGCTGCCCCCACCTCAACCACAGTCTCCCTCCTCTCCCCCCACACCCCCACCCTTCCCCTCCCCCTCTTCCGGTCCCCGCGCACCCCCTTGTCACCTCCACCCCCACCCCCACCCCCACCACCTACCGGTGCAGGCCTGGTCGATGACTTCAGACACTTGGCTGGGACTGGGTTCTCCGGGCACAGAGGGAAGATCGGCGCAGTTGGCCTTGGCGTTCCCGGCACACTTGGTGAAGTTCCGGTACAGACTGTGGACACAGCAACGACACCCCTCAGCAAGCAAAAAAAAAAAAAAAAAAAAAAAAAAAAATATATATAAAATGAATAAATAAATAAATAATGCAGGAAACTCCTGGACTGCGCCAGCAAAACGGATACAGGAAAGTTTGGGTTACCCCCAACAAGACTGATACAGAAAAGTCTTGGACTGCCCCAGCAAAACGATTACAGGAACCATCAAAATTGATACAAAAAAGTCTTGGGTTACCCCAGCAAAACTGATACAGGAAAATCTTGGGTTGACTCATCTAAACTGATACAGAAAAGTCTTGGTTTCTCCCAGCAGAGTGGATACACGAAAGTCTTGGTTTGACTCATCAGAATTGATACAGAAAAACCTTGGGTTACCCCAGCAAAAGGGATAAGGAAAGTCTTTGGCTGACTCAAAATGCAGAAGAGTTTTGGGTTACCCTAGCAAAACTGATACAGGAAAATCTTGGTTTGACTCATCAAAACAGATACAGAAAAGTCTTGGTTTGTCCTAGCAAAAACTGATACAGGAAAGTCGTGGGTTGATTCATCAGAACTGAAAAGACAGGTCTTAGGTTACCCCAGCAAAATGGATACAGGAAAGTCTTGGTTTGCCCAGCAAAATGGATACAGGAAAGTTTTGGTTTGCCCAGCAAAATGGATACAGGAAAGTCTTGGGTTAGGTTACCCCAGCAAAATGGATACAGGAAAGTCTTGGTTTACCCCAGCAAAATGGATACAGGAAAGTCTTGGGTTACCCCAGCAAAATGGATACAGGAAAGTCTTGGGTTAGGTTACCCCAGCAAAATGGATACAGGAAAGTCTTGGGTTAGGTTACCCCAGCAAAATGGATACAGGAAAGTCTTGGTTTGCCCAGCAAAATGGATACAGGAAAGTCTTGGGTTAGGTTACCCCAGCAAAATGGATACAGGAAAGTCTTGGTTTGCCCAGCAAAATGGTTACATGAAAGTCTTGGGTTACCCCAGCAAAATGGATACAGGAAAGTCTTGGGTTACCCCAGCAAAATGGATACAGGAAAGTCTTGGGTTAGGTTACCCAAGCAAAATGGATACAGGAGAGTCTTGGGTTAGGTTACCCCAGCAAAATGGATACAGGAAAGTCTTGGTTTACCCCAGCAAAATGGATACAGGAAAGTCTTGGGTTAGGTTACCCCAGCAAAATGGATACAGGAAAGTCTTGGTTTGCCCAGCAAAATGGATACATGAAAGTCTTCAGTTACCCCAGCAAAATGGATACAGGAAAGTCTTGGGTTACCCCAGCAAAATGGATACAGGAAAGTCTTGGGTTACCCCAGCAAAATGGATACAGGAAAGTCTTGGGTTACCCCAGCAAAATGGATACAGGAAAGTCTTGGGTTACCCCAGCAAAACGATTACAAGAAAGTCTTGGGTGGAATCATCAGAACTGATACAGAAAAGCATTGGATTGGAACCCAGGACTTTTCTGTGTCAGTTTTGCCGATGAAGGTGGTGTGAAACCGCTGAAATATACAACTATGTTCAAACTTTTCACTGTGAGAAAAGGAAAGTTTCTTCTACCTAAATCCTGAATCCCACAAACATACACCAACAGACAGTGACATCGGCATCCCCTTTCATCATCAGTTTTACACTTGTGTTTGTCTGACGCGAAGAATCATTTAGCAGCATCTATTCTACACCTGTGTTCGTTTGACGTGACAAATTAGTAAGCAGCATCCATTGCCCACGTGTGTTCGTTCTAAGTGAAAAATCATCCGTTAGCAGCGTTGTCTGTTCTACACTTTTGTGTTCATTTGACATGAAACTGATCACGAAGCAGCAGTATGTGCTACACGTGTGTACGTTTGACGAAAAATTCCACGTTAACAGCATCGCTTGTTCTGCACTGTGTTCGTTAAATTATATTTTTAAAAAAATAAATAAATAAAAAATAACAAAAACATCACAAACGTCAGCTTAGGTTCTACACTGTGTTCCTTTAACGTCAAAAATTATCATTGTACACTATGTGTTCGTTTGACGTTTGAAACAACAACAACAACAACAAAAACAGCATCATCTTTTCTGCACTGTATTGTTTGACATTAAAATCATCTCACGTCATCATCTCTTCTACAATGTTTTCTCCTTTGACGTCATGATCTAACACCAAAAAAAAAGTTAATAGCGTCATATTTTCTATCATGTAATTGTTTGACATGAAAACATCACAAATGTCATCATCTGTTCTACGTTGTGTTCACTTGACATCACAAACATCGTTAACACCGTGTTCATTTGACATCACAATTCATTTGACATCACAAACATCGTTAACAGCATCATCGGAAAGCTCAATGCAAGATCAATTCTCCGCGTTAAGGAAAACCAGAGAATAGGTTTTGTCAACAGTTTTCAACTTGTTTCAAATGAAAGTAGCCTCATCATACAATGCTAATATTTTCCCCCTTAGAACACGCACAAAAGCTGCCAGTCACTCAAGCGACACAAGCAGTTACATTCACTAATGTACGTTGGTACGCGGTATAGCGCTGGTGGTCAGTCGAATGTCGATCAGTTTCTGTCCGCACAACTTACAAGCAAGTTTTGTCATTCAGTCCAACCGGGACAGGACCCCCTTCCATGAAGTCTTCTCTGCAGTGCTGTAACTCCTGGCATCTCAGCTCGGCTGCACAATCAGCCACACATACCAATCAGCAACACCATCAGCCACACATACCAATCAGCAACACCATCAACCACACATACCAATCAGCAACACCATCAACCACACATACCAATCAGCAACACCATCAGCCACACATACCAATCAGCAACACCATCAACCACACATACCAATCAGCAACACCATCAGCCACACATACCAATCAGCAACACCATCAGCCACACATACCAATCAGCAACACCATCAACCACACATACCAATCAGCAACACCATCAACCACACATACCAATCAGCAACACCATCAACCACACATACCAATCAGCAACACAATCAGCCACACATACCAATCAGCAACACCATCAGCCACACATACCAATCAGCAACACCATCAACCACACATACCAATCAGCAACACCATCAGCCACACATACCAATCAGCAACACCATCAGCCACACATACCAATCAGCAACACCATCAACCACACATAATCAGCAACACCACCAACCACACATAATCAGCAACACTATCAACCACACATACCAATCAGCAACACCATCAGCCACACATATTCAGCAACACTATCAACCACACATACCAATCAGCAACACCATCAACCACACATACCAATCAGCAACACCATCAACCACACATAATCAGCAACACCACCAACCACACATAATCAGCAACACTATCAACCACACATACCAATCAGCAACACCATCAGCCACACATATTCAGCAACACTATCAACCACACATACCAATCAGCAACACCATCAGCCACACATAATCAGCAACACTATCAACCACACATACCAATCAGCAACACCATCAACGACATGTGCCAATCAGTAACACCATCGATCATTCAAACATAATCAGCAACACCACCAACCACACATACCAATCAGCAACACCACCAACCACACATACCAATCAGCAACATCATCAACCACACATACCAATCATCAACACCACCAACCACACATAATCAGCAACATCATCAACCACACATGCCAATCAGCAACACCACCAACCACACATAATCAGCAACATCATCAACCACACATACCAATCATCAACACCACCAACCACACATAATCAGCAACACCATCAACCACACATGCCAATCAGCAACACCACCAACCACACATACCAATCAGCAACACCACCAACTACACATAATCAGCAACACCACCAACCACACATACCAATCAGCAACACCATCAGCCACACATAATCAGCAACACTATCAACCACACATACCAATCAGCAACACCATCAGCCACACATAATCAACAACACTATCAACCACACATACCAATCAGCAACACCATCAGCCACACATAATCAGCAACACTATCAACCACACATACCAATCAGCAACACCATCAGCCACACATAATCAACAACACTATCAACCACACATAATCAGCAACACTATCAACCACACATACCAATCAGCAACACCATCAGCCACACATAATCAACAACACTATCAACCACACATAATCAGCAACACTATCAACCACACATACCAATCAGCAACACCATCAGCCACACATAATCAACAACACTATCAACCACACATAATCAACAACACTATCAACCACACATAATCAGCAACACTATCAACCACACATACCAATCAGCAACACCATCAACCACACATACCAATCAGCAACACCATCAACCACACATAATCAGCAACACCATCAACCACACATACCAATCAGCAACACCACCAACCACACATAATCAGCAACACCATCAACCACACATACCAATCAGCAACACCACCAACCACACATACCAATCAGCAACACCACCAACTACACATAATCAGCAACACCACCAACCACACATACCAATCAGCAACACCATCAGCCACACATAATCAGCAACACTATCAACCACACATACCAATCAGCAACACCATCAGCCACACATAATCAACAACACTATCAACCACACATACCAATCAGCAACACCATCAGCCACACATAATCAGCAACACTATCAACCACACATACCAATCAGCAACACCATCAGCCACACATAATCAACAACACTATCAACCACACATAATCAGCAACACTATCAACCACACATACCAATCAGCAACACCATCAGCCACACATAATCAACAACACTATCAACCACACATAATCAGCAACACTATCAACCACACATACCAATCAGCAACACCATCAGCCACACATAATCAACAACACTATCAACCACACATAATCAACAAAACTATCAACCACACATAATCAGCAACACTATCAACCACACATACCAATCAGCAACACCACCAACCACGCATAATCAGCAACACCATCAACCACACATACCAATCAGCAACACCATCAACCACACATACCAATCAGCAACACCACCAACCACGCATAATCAGCAACACCATCAACCACACATACCAATCAGCAACACCATCAACCACACATACCAATCAGCAACACCACCAACTACGCATAATCAGCAACACCATCAACCACACATAATCAGCAACACCATCAACCACACATAATCAGCAACACCATCAACAAAAGCACCCGTGACTATCAACAACCGCCATCATCATTGCATAACACAAGCATCAACAATAAATATAACTAACACGAATAAACAACACGAATAATCACCAATAACGAACAACACATCAACAACACGAATATCAACCAATCACACACACAAGCAACAATACGGATGACCTACAACACATCTAAACTTCAAATCTTATCGTGTTCAATATAGCTCAGGCGACCGCAAAGGGGCCACGCGTAAGCAAAATGAATAAACATAAGCACATAATACACAAACACACACACGTCATTAACACGAACAAACACACAAACATCAGTACCGCGAACAAACACACAAACATCAATAACAACAACACAGATAAACAACAAAACACAAATAAACATCAACAACACGAAGGAATGAAGAACACACACAAACATCAACAGCAGAAATAGCACAGAATTTTAGTGTGTGTGTGTGTGTGTGTGTGTGTGTGTGTGTGATAGTCAGTCGAGTCCGACTATGACCATTAGAACAGCAGAGGAGGCAACTGCTGTTCCGTCTATTTGGGCTAGAATTTGATTATAGTGGAGAATGTCTTGCCCAAGTTACATCCCCACTCTCTCGGCCAAGAGGGTTTTAGGACAGTCGGCGTTGAGATGGTTCCCAAATGCCAACCAGCCCACAAGGCTGCAGCACAAAGAGCCAGTGCAATTCTGCCTCCTAGTTTGAGAGTCATAATCTTTCACAAAAGACTAAGCTGTAAATGATTTCCCATTGACAGAATTTTAGTACTCCTTTCATTTACACATCCCCCCCCCCCCCTCTCTATCTCCGTCTTCCCTCTGTCTTACCGCAATAGCCTGTGGCCAGTCTGATCCCCTCGCCCGCCTTTCGTACTGAATATACAGAGCGGCATTCAACGGGGATGTCCCGTACAAGGCAGTGCTGCAGCTCTTGTGCCGACCTGCCCACAACACCACACAGCTGATACCAGCACCCGCTGCACGAACCAAGGCTGGGAATAATAACCACCGTGCGTTTGTATCACTGATGATTCACGTTTGTAATCTGCACCAGAATACAATCATGTCATGATTCACGTTTGCAATTTGCACCAAAATACAATAATGTCATGATTCACGTTTGCAGTCTGCACCAGAATACAATCATGTCATGATAACGTTTGCAGTCTGCACTAGAATACAATCATGTCATGATCACGGAGGTTTTTGAAAACTGAGACTTGGAACCTCCAGCTGGCTGGTGGTGATGTTCGACAGATGGGATGTCCTACCTAGTCAGTAGAAATTCGATTCATCCCCGAAAACGGAGTATGGCTGCCTACAAGGCGGGGGGTAAAAACGATCATACACGTAGAAGCCCACTCGTGTACACATGAGTGTACATGGGAGTTGCAGCTCACGAACGAAGAAGAAGAGAAGAAGAAGAAGAGAAGAAGAAGAAGAAGAGAGGAAATGTGTTTCAGACCTGAACTGAGGTACGACTAAAGAGAAGAAAACTACGTTTTCTGCCAAGAGCGTCAGCTTGTATTGATTTTTCTTTCCATCTTCTGGGCCTCGGTAGCGTCAGATCTGGAAGCTTTATGTGTATATCGCACATATCAGTCACTTGGCACATGTGTTCGCAAGTAAACCCGTGTCAGTCCTCTAGTTTCTCCTAGCCTGGTTCAGATTCTTTGTCAGTGCTTCTCAAACAGACTAGGTTTCTCAGGGTTTGCCTGCAGCAGCTGTGGTGATAACTTGCTTTCGATGCTAAAATGTCAAAGCGTAAGTGCTTTTCATCCTTTATTTCTGTTCTCCAACTTACAGCACCATTTTCCTGGCTTCATATTCAAATACTGTACGTCCTTTTGGTGCCTCATGTTTATTTCTATAATTAGTTTTCTTTCCTACTTCTCTGTTGCAGAAGATGCAGTCTGGCTTGTAAAATGCTTTCTCCAATGCTCGAAAGAATGCTTAGAAGTTGTTAGCTGTTGCTGAGCACTTTCTTCATCTTTTGTGGAGGTCCTTAAACGGCTAACCGATAATGAAACGTTTGTAGCAATCTCCTGGTATCCATGCTGTGGGTTCAGGATATAGGAATTTGCAGACAGGCATGTGCATAGTGGGGGTCGTGAAGCTTCTGTGACTAAATTTGCTGCCGTTTGTAAATATAAAGACAGTCGAAAGACTCCCACACATATCTAAATCCTCTCCACAAAAAACACGATTTTTCGACTCAAAGGCGACTCCTGGCAAAACTACATTGGAGGTAGGGGAAGTAACTCGAACATTGCGACTCCCCAAAGGGTGAAACGTTCATTCAAATGTAATGGAATAATTCTTAAAAGGCCCCCTCAAATCTCTGTATATGAATAATTTTGAAAAGATTGATACTGAAGTGATAAAATACAACAACCGGACTATTCTACGTTATTTCGTCGAACATCTAATAGCTGGCCAATACAAGCCTTAGTTGTGAAAGAATGAATGAAGATATTTCAATTTCAGATTATCAGTTCGAATATAAACGACCCTATTGAAAAAAGAAAAGCATATAACATGTGGTGGTTTCCCTCATATAGATACGATCGTTATGAGGGTTTGAAGTTGAACTTGTCTTCATTTCGTTGACTGAGGCGTGAGAGGCTACTCGTGCCACGGGCTGTAACTCTTGTGCGTCCTAATTGTTTTCTTGAGAACATGTAAAATGGAGTTCAGCAGACACCGAAAAACATTTTGTCTGCATCATTCCTGGTGGTATGGGGAAGGGGAGGGGGGCCCGGGGGGGGGTGTACGATAAGCCCAAGGCACTCGGCTTGATTTTGCAGTCAAACTTGGGATAAAGGGCAAAACCAGGATTCGAACCCACACCCTCACGGACATTGTATTGGCTGATAAAGAGTCTTAACCATTCTGCCACCTTCCTCCGTTAATTAAAGGAGGCCCTTTCGGACAGCGAAAACCGAAGTGTTCCGAAAACGCCTTTCCCCATCCTATTTTCGTTCGTTCAAACCAACGAACAAAAAGGAACGATCGAGCCAGCGAACGAACGGATGAATGAAAGAACGTCAGAATGAGCGAGCGAACAAATGAACGAATGAATGAGAGAAATGACGAATACGTAAAATAAGGGAGGGAAATGAAAATAAAGAAAGAACGAACGAACGAAAGAAAGAAACAAAGGCGAAAGAAAGAAAACAGAGAAAGAAAGGAAGGAAGAAAGAAAGAAGGCATCAATGAACGAACAAACTATAATCATAGACACTTATAGCGCGCCTATCCTCGGTCAGTGACCCAGTTTTAAACCTTTTTTTTCAAATACGGAGTCATTTGCACAACAGGTTGCCAACATGGGTAGAGCCGACTGACACCAGCCTGCAGACGCTCATCATTCGTTTCCTGTGTCGTTCATTCAGGTTTCAGTCACGCGCACGCACACACATACATGTTATAGTGGAGTTTTCTTCAGAACTTTGTCAGGAACAACCCTTTTGTTGCCGTGGGCTCTTTCACCTTTGGACGACGTACCTGCACAAGTTTGGGTCCGACAGGTTAGCTTGACCCGCGTTCAGGACTGGAATGATGTCAGCGAAACTGCTGCTGCAATTCTGCATAATACTCCCGCAGTAAACATCTGTACAACAGACACGAAAGAGTTATGTACAAAACTCTCTTCGATAATTCATCGAACATTCAGTTACACACTCACACAGAGAGAGAGAGAGAGAGAGAGAGAGAGAGAGAGAGAGAGAGAGAGAGAGAGAGGGAGGGAGAGAGAGAGAGAGAGAGAGAGAGAGAGAGAGAGAGAGAGAGAGAGAGAGAGAGAGAAGCGTTGACAAGTTTTCTAAGCAAATACATCATGATCATGATGGATACCTATATAGCACTCTATTCAGATAACTGCTCTAGATGCTTTCAAAAATACGATACTATACATACCAAATTCACAATCACAGCAAAGTTACATACACACACAAAAACAAAGCAAACTACACACACACACACACACACACACACACACACACACACACACACACACACACACACACACACACACACACACACACACACACAAGCTTTACTGGGACACATAAATTTGGGCGACGTATGCGAGGAATCCACTTACACGAGGTCGATCGAGTTAAGCGGGGGAAAGTTCACAGAGATAAAGAAGGTGATGTTAATTAAAGCGAAGTCGACTTGAGTGGGGACAACTGTATACTGCATACTAGCGGAAGCCAGAAATCCTGTGTGGAGGTTTCACAATATTGTGTGTCTCTGTCAGTCTGTCTGTATGTCTCTTCTGTTGTTTGTCTGCCTCTGTGTGTGTGTGTGTGTGTGTGTGTGTGTGTGTGTGTGTGTGTGTGTGTGTGTGTGTGTGTGTGTGTGTGTGTGGTTGTGCGCATATGTGCCAGCCAGCCAGCCGACCAGGCCGACAGACAGGGACAGACTGGCCATTCTTACAGTTCGTGCACAGGCTCTCCCAGAGGTGCAGAGTGTCGGCGACGGTGGGGACTTTGAAGTCGAGGTGGAGCAAGTCCGTGAAATTGGCCGCCTGGGACTCTGACAAGCACTTGGCCTCCGCGGGCCTCAGACAGCTCACAGCGGTCTCCGCGGCACTGCAAGGCAACGACACCACCCTTGACTCTGGGAGTCCGTCCGCTTGTCGTGTGGTCAGACACTCAGCGGTTCCACCAGTCGTTCGTTTTTTTGTCAGACACTCAACAGTGTCACCAGTCATTTACCTTAGTCACGGATTCAACCATACCATTAGTCGTTCGTTTTAGTCAGACACTCAGCGGTTCCACCAGTCGTTCGTTTTTTTGTCAGACACTCAACAGTGTCACCAGTCATTTACCTTAGTCACGGATTCAACCATACCATTAGTCGTTCGTTTTAGTCAGACACTCAACGGTTCCAACAGTCATTCGTTTTAGTCAGACACTCAACGGTTCCAACAGTCATTCGTTTTAGTCAGACACTCAACGGTTCCATTAGTCGTTCGTTTTAGTCAGACACTCAACGGTTCCATTAATCATTCGTTTTAGTCAGACACTCAACGGTTCCATTAGTCGTTCGTTTTAGTCAGACACTCAACGGTTCACCAGTCATTCGTTTTAGTCAGACACTCAACGGTTCCATTAGTCGTTCGTTTTAGTCAGACACTCAACGGTTCCATTAGTCATTCGTTTTAGTCAGACACTCAACGGTTCCATTAGTCGCCCGTTTTAGTCAGGCACTCAACGGTTCCATTAGTCGTTCGTTTTAGTCAAAATCTCAACAGTTCCATTAGTCGTTCGCCTTAGTCAGACACTTAACGGTTCCATTAGCCGTTCGTTTTAGTCAGACACTCAACGGTTCCATTAATCGTTCGTTTTAGTCAGACATTCAACGGTTCCATTAATCATTCGTTTTAGTCAGACATTCAACGGTTCCATTAATCGTTCGTTTTAGTCAGACACTCAACGGTTCCACCAGTCATTCGTTTTAGTCAGAACAACAACAGTGCATCATCAACAACAAAAACGACAACAACAACAACAACACCACAAGATCATCATCAACATCAACAAACAACAACAGAAGAACAACATCGTCATCACCAACAGCAACAACAAATGAAGAAGAAGATCATGAACAACAACAAACAACAACAGAAGATCATCAACATCATCAACAACAACAACAAAAGACAATCAACAACAACATCAACAGCAACAACAGAAGATCATCAACATCATCAACAACAACAAACAGAAGATCACCACCACCAACAACAAATAACAACAGAAGATCATCAACAACAAACAACAACAGAAGATCATCATCAACAACAACAACAACAACAACAACAGAATATCATCAACAACAAACAACAGAAGATCATCAACATCAACAACAAACAACAACGGAAGATCATCATCGACAACAAACAACAACAGAAGAAGAGTATCAACAACAACAACAACAAACAACAACAGAAGAAGAGCATCAACAACAAACAACAAACAACAACAGCACCAACACCAAGCAGACTCGTCCAGTCCGATACTCACCCACAAACCTGCCTCCAGATCTGCGGGTTGGCGGCGGCCACCTCCGCGGCCTCGTCGATCAGGGTCTTGTTGCCGCTGGCGTAGGGCACCAGGACCCCAGAGCCCATGAAGGGCGTGAAGCACTGGCGGACGTCGGTCCCGTTGCACCCCTCTGGCACCATCCCCCCTCCGTGACTGTCAGCACGTGCGCTGCCCGCCAGCAGGCCAAGTCCTGCCACGTGGTTTTGTTTTTGTTTACAACTTTTTGTTGTTGTGTTTTGTGTGTTTGTTTGTTTGTTTGTTTGTTTGTGTGTGTGTGGAGGGAGGGGGTGATGGGGGGGTGGGGGTGGGGGGTTGTGTGTGTGTGTGTGTGTGTGTTTGTGTGTGTGTGTGTGTGTGTGTGTCTGTGCGTGTGTCTGTGTGTGTGTATGTGTGTAGGGGATGGGGGGTGAGGAGGGGAATGAGTGGAAGAGCAGAGAGATCAGCTTTCCAACAAAGATCAAACTGTACCGATCCCTGGTGCTATCCATACTGCTGTATGGATGTCAAAGTTGGACTTTAACAGCAGAGACTACTAGGAAAGTCCAGACGTTTGAGACAAAATGCTTCAGACGACTGCTTGGAATCTCATGGAAGGACAGAAAGACCAATGACTTTGTCAAGAGCCAAATAACTATGCTAGTGGGTCCACTGGAACCACTCTTAGCAGTGGTCAAAAGGAGGAAGCTGTCATGGTTCGGGCATGTGACACGCCACAATTCACTGCAAAAGACAGTTCTACAGGGAACGCTAGAGGGTGGTAGGCGAAGAGGGAGGCAAGCCAAATGCTGGATGGACAACATCAAGGAATGGACCAATATGGATAGCGCTACGCTGATACGACAGGCAGAAGATAGAACCGGATGGCGTCGTCTGACTTCGGAATCGTCCCTCATGTCTCCTCTACGCCCATCCCGGGCAGGAGAATGAATGGAATGGAATGGATGTGAGTCTTGAAGGCCTTGCCTCTCTTGTGTTGTTATGTTGTTGTTGTTGTTGTTGTTGTTGCTGCTGCTGTTGTTTTGCTAACAGCTGTGTTCTCAGCCAGTGCAATATGCATCACTCATGATGAGAAGTGCCTTCTTGCAGTCTGTTTCCAATAGAAACCTACGTTTATCGTCTATAAACCACTGATTAACTCGATTTTTTTTGGCAAAACGATCGATAATTCAATTTGTCAAGCTCTTCATGATGCGTGTGCGCCTGAAACAGCCGTATATGTGTTCAATAAAATGTCAGTGGTAGACTCTCTCGATCTAAAAACAACAACAAAAAACCCCAACTTTTTATAGAATGAAATAAGAATTAGTACTTGCTTTTATGAAGTCGTCCTGAACTTTCTGTGAATGGTGTATGTGTAAGCCTATGTCCACCTGGCACCAAAGTCGGTCAGGTGTATTCATCTCAAAATACAATGTTCACCACGACAAGCTGTTCCACTGCTGTTTGCTCAGCTAACACGCACCCACCTCTCTCTGACTCTGTGTCTCTCTCTCTCTGTGCGCGCGCGCGCGTGTGTGTGTGTGTGTGTGTGTGTGTGTGTGTGTGTGTGTGTGTGTGTGTGATGAAGCATAGTTCTGCTGCTTCTTTTCTTTTTCAAATCATACAATAATCAGTATCTTTCATTCTATCACATTTCGTAAAACGTTTCTAATTGTATTCGCAAGTTAGTTATTATTATTATTATTATTAGCATTATTAGCATTTCTCTCTCGTTCCTTTCTCTCTGTCCCTTTCTCTCTCTCTCTGTCTCTCTCTCTCTCTGTCTCTGTCTGTCTGTCTCTCTTTCATTGCACCATAAAACAGAATGGGCTGCACCTGGGCATAAAACAATTTATTCAAAAGGATTATAGAATTACTATTCACTTAACACATTTTACACATGATACTAAATGCAACCCTTTTACCCGAGCTTGCCAAATCCTAACATGCTAATTGAAACTAAAGAACATTATTCCTGGATAACGATATGGATTTGCAGCTGTCATCTGAGTCCTATCATAAAACCATCTCCGTCCTAAAAACTACAATGCTACTCTCATCCTTATAACCTTCTCTCTCTCTCTCTCTCTCTCTCTCTCTCTTTTTATTGCTGCCCCATCGTCTGCACCGTTTCAGTAGCATTACTTCCGCGCCACATATTCCGAGTCCGCCAAACAAGGCCACACCCGGGTTTCTTTCTCGCAGTCCCAGTGATCTATATTAACTTTAAGTTGTAACTGAGTTGAGGCATTGTAAAGACTGGTTAACTGTGTCTGTAAACCAATCAGTTCTGATAAGAACGCAATGTCGTCAGCAAACAAAAGAATAAGCAATTCAATAATATTACTTATATTTGCATCGTGCCTTCTTTCATAAATCATCTTTGGAGCCAACACATTAACTCTCTCCATACGAACGGCGAAAGAGACGACGTTAACAGCGTTTCACCCCAGTTACCATCATCAAAATATTGCAAGTGGAAGGCTCTTATACTGAAGAGGTGTTTGTTGACAAAGAATACCACAATTCTGACGACGGAAGCTAAAGGTTGGGTCATTCAGACACCCACTGGACATCCGAGGGGTCTGTGTAGAGGAGAAGAGAGGACTGGCCGTACTGAGTGTGTTAATGAACAAACAGAAAAGAACAGGGTTCACCTTATTTACACCATTACTACAATTAATACAACCAGTAAATTGTGTTTCAGTCCTAATTCTAGCCCTTACGATATGGAGCACGGTTTTTTTTTATACATCGATATAATTTCCTTAATACCATTGTTAAATACGATATGTCAATGAACCTCCCTCGATACAGTGTCGAATGCCTTCTCGGAATCTATAAAGCAACATACATTTTTCTATCAAATGTGGACTGCTTTTGAATGAGTGCAAAATTGTGTAAACATATTATGATCAACTGTTAAATAATCCTGTTTTAACCCTAAATTTGAGAGAGAGAGAGAGAGAGAGAGAGAGAGAGAGAGAGAGTTAGGGGGAGGGAGAGAGAGTGAGAGAGACAGAGAGAGACAGACAGACAGACAAACACAGACACTGAGACACACACAGACACAGACACAGACACAGACACACACACACACACACACACACACACACACACACACACACACACACACACACACAGGCTGACGGAAATAGGTTATTATACGTACGTAAGGGAACGATTTATTTTTAAGTTCACATCCGCCAACGCCAGCTTCTTTGGAAAATGTCTTAGTGATTTTTCGCTCATCAGAAATGTAAATGAGTGGGGTCAAATCAAATCAAATCAAACTATGGTGCTTTGAGCCTCGCCGACTACAAAATCCACCTGAAGGCTTTTGCCACGTTAGTACCGACCTTGAAGTCAAGGGTAAAAATAAAAGAAATTTAAAAAAAGAAACAAAAAACAACAACAAAAAAACAAAACAAACACCTTGTCACCGCTATAAGCTTTCCACTCAAAGTTTAAAAACCTTCCATAGTTTAAGACCTTCAAATCTGATCAAAAATGTTCACTTGTTTCAAGAAGTCCATCAGCGTCCACGGAAGGACATCACGAAACAAGGTCTTCAGAGAATCTGCCATGTCATGTCTGTGTCTAACGTCATGCAGATCCCAACAGTCAAGGAAAGTCTTCAGAGAATCTGCCATGTAATGTCTGTGTCTAACGTCATGCAGATCCCAAGAGTCAAGGAAAAAGTGTTTCACGGTGAGAGGCTCATGACAGGGAATACATCGAGGGGCCCCCTCCCCCAGTGAGTGGTGTGGTTTCATCGTCATGAGCCGTGTCAGGTGACTGTTTTGCAGGACAAACTACAAGGACGCGACGGTCTATATTAAATTATATTGTTCGTAGACAGAAACTGGGCGACGGTAACCGCAGCTGAAGTTGATGGGGGAAGTCGGGGATCTTCAGTAACTTTACTCCCCCCCACCACCCCCTCCGTCCCCACCCCCAAACCCCCTCCTTCCAGTTCACCCAGCCTTATCTTGCTGAATGCAGGTCCTCCACCACCACGCCCATCACTACCCCCACCCCTCTTCTTTAAGAGATGCACTTTGCATAGTCATTTGCACAACAGGATACCTAAGTTGGCAGAGCACACTGACAACTGCCTTTAGGCGCTCATCATTCGTTTCCTGTGTCATTCATCCAGGCTTCAATCACGCCAACATACACTTGTGTATTAGAGATATCTATCCTCTAGTATTTCTCTTTTTTGTCACAACAGATTTCTCTGTGTGGAATTAGGGCTGCTCTCCCCAGGGAGAGCGCGTGGCTACACTGAGAGCGCCACCCTTTTTTTTTTACTCTTTTTTTTTCCTGCGTGCAGTTGTGTTTGTTTTACCTATAGATAGAAGTGGATTTTTCTACAGAATTTTGTCAGGGACAACCCTTTTGTTGCCGTGAGTTCTTTTACGTGCGCTACGTGCATGCTGCGCACGGAACTTCGGTTTATGGTCTCATCCGAATGCCTAGCATCCAGACCACCACTCAAGGTCTAGTGAAGGGGGAGAAAATACCGTGAACCAGCGCGCTCAGGATTTTCTCGCTTCCGAGGCAGACGCGTTACATCTAGGCCATCACTCACACTCCCTCCGCCGCTGTAACCTTCACAGGTACCCGTTCACACCTGGGTGGAGTGAGGGAAGATACCTGCCAGTTCAGGGGTGGTTTGATCCACCCGCATTCACTGTGTGCAGCCATCCGTGCAAAACGGCGGGTGGCCTGGGTGGCTGCAGACGATGATGACTGAGGAACGCATCACGTGCTCTTGCTCAATGCTGAGCTGAACGCGCAGGTGTTTGTAGAGACTAGACTGTCGACGTGACGCCTGAACTGTGTGTGTGTGTGTGTGTGTTGGGGGGGGGGGGGTTGGAGGGGTACTACGTAAAATCACCAAAATATTCAAGGTTGACCCACATACTTTGCATACGTGTGATTAGTAATATTATCTCTCTCTCTCTCCCCCCCCCCCCCCCCCTACCTTATCTCTCTCAAAATAATGTGTACAAATTCTTGCAAGCGTATTCATTCCTTCCCCTCTACCCCCCTCGCGCACACTTATCTACACTGACAGCACGCTCGGCAGGGGAGTTTGTTCTTCTTTAGTTGCGCGGACCTACATTGGGTCCACAAGTCCATGGGTAGCAAAGCACGGGACTGGCCGAGGCCAACGGGACAAAGGGCCCGCGGTTCAGATAACAGTTTCCGCCTGTGTGTGCGCAGTTCAGGCTCACCCATCGTGTGCAAAGTTTCGCAACTTCGTGACACGTTGTCTTCACCGCTCCCCTTCCACCGCTTGTCTGTGTGGGGGTGGGGGCGGAGAGGATGGGGAAGGGGGAGGGGAGGTGGAAATGAGAGGTAAAGGGTTGATGAGAGTGAATGAAAATGTATTGGTGATGGGTAATATACACACACATATGTATGTACATTTATATATGTATATATAATTATATATATATATTCATTGGAAGTTGGGAAAGGTAGAGAGAGAAAGAGGGGGGAGAGAGAGGGAGAGGGAGAGAGAGGGAGAGAGAGAGGGAGAGAGATCCACCACGGCTGTCCACGCCTTTTCATGTTCCGAAACAACGGACTGACTTTTTTGGGAGGGCCACTAGATATGTGTGGAGGAGGAAGAGTTTGATGACCTGTCGCACATACTGATGATTGCAGACAATTTGTTATTTTCACCTGAAAATGTTTTAAACTAACAAAGAAAGGTAGAAGAGGATCAAGGGGGGCGGGGGGGGGGGGGGGGGGGGGGGGTAGGGAGGGGGGTTTGGGGGGGAGGGGGGCAGTGTTCGAATTTAGCGGGTGCCCGGGTGCAGATGGTACGAAAAGTTGGCTCGGGCACGGAAATTTTCTGTCGAGAGTGTCCATTTGGCACTCAAACATTTGTATTTGTATTTGTTTTTTTTTTTTTATCACAGCAGATTTATCTGTGTGAAATTCGGGCTGCTCTCCCCAGGGAGAGCGCGTCGCTATAATACAGCGCCACCCTTTTTTTTTTTCTTTTTTTTTTCCTGCCTGCAGTTTCATTTGTTTTCCCGTTGATGGAGGCGAAATAAAATAATCAAAAGACACACCGAGAAAAGAAGCTCGAACGCAGTCGATCGAAACGTTAAGTGTCGTCTGCTGCAGGGGGGGTTGTGTTTACCGAGATTGGGGTTTGGACTGGAGGAAACAGGGTTGATGGTATCTTATGCATTGTAAACGTGTGTTCCTATGTCCACACACCCTGTAGTGTTTACCGACTGCTGTGTTGTATTTTCCTAACTTGGTGGTGTTTTCCTAGGTGCGGCGCATACACTCTCAAATGAATAATAGACTGACGCCGAGGTATGAACATGCGGTATGTATGTATATATGTATGTATGAAGAATGTCATAGACACTTGCGCGCAATCGTTTTATCGGGTCACTGTCTTAACTCACTCAGTACGGCCAGTCCTCTCTTCTCCTCTACACAGACCCCTCGGATGTCCAGTGGGTGTCTGAATGACCCAGCCTTTAGCTTCCGTCGTCAGAACTGTGGTATTCTTTGTCAACATTCACCTCTTCAGTATAAGAGCCTTCCGCTTGCAATATTTTGATGATGGTAACTGGGGTGAAACGCTGTTAACGTCGTCTCTTTCGCCGTTCGTATGGAGAGAGTTAAATTATGTATTTGCGTAGCTTCGTGAAGACACACGTCCCTCCTATCTACTGATCCCCTCCCTTCTTCCCACCCTCTTTCTTCATGCTGTGGGGCACAAGCACAGTATTGCACAATACTGAGCGTAGCCAAAGAAATATGGTCCTGGGACCGGATTTCATTAACTCTGTGTGTGAGTGTGAGTTTTAGAAAATAGTTTTACTACCTCTGTGTGTGAGTGTGAGTTTTAGAAAATAGTTTTACTACCTCTGTGTGTGAGTGTGAGTTTTAGAAAATAGTTTTAATAATAATAATAATAATAATAATATAATGATAGTGTCTATATAGCGCTGAATCTTGTGCAGAGACAAATCTAAGACCTCTGGCCCTTAAATAGTAGTTAGAAAAAATACGGCAAATTCAGCGTGCATTAATTAATCATAGTCACGTTTAAAAGATAGTTTTAACTGTCAGACCAGGCCCTTAACTAGGAGTTAGAAAAAATACAGTGAATGTAATGTGTAGTAATTAATCATAGTCTGTAGTGGTGAGTTTAAAAGGATGTATTGGTGGTCAAGTTGTTGGTGCCTGTGGTCTTTTCCATGAAGAATGGTGTGGTAGAGGCGTTGGTTCTGAATTTAATCGAGTATCACCGAGGCATTTGATTCTCTGATTAAGTTCTCTGTATATGGCCTAGACATCGACAATTTCAATAGTATTCCTAACACTTTCGCAAGCTTAGATCAAAGAAATTTGGACAATGTTGGGCATCTGTAGTATTCATGTAATAATGTTAGTGTTTACTCTTCTGTCAGATCCTTAAAGTTTAGACATACAAAAACAAAATGTATTTTGTTTTCAATTGTATTGCTACAGAAAGGGCAGAAACCATGAACATGGCACACAATCGCTTGTGCAATTTACTGTTTCACTGATGACATACCCAATCTAAACTTAGCCGGCAAGGGGATTGCGACAGTTAACGTTCCTGAACTGGTGTCAATGGGCTTGAGTTATAACTTGGTTGAAACTTGCATAATTTTTAAAGATAACTGCTGCCAAAAACGCCATAGCGTGCAGGAGTGATTCAATATCTTGTTCACTATTTATCTGTTTTGTTTTTTGCTTTTTTTGTGCGTGGTTTCATGAAACTTTGCATGCGTGTCTTATAAAACTTGTTAAGGTTTAACTGACATTAGAATTGATTCTGATTCTGAGTCTGATTCAACGTAATGTACAGTCAGGAAAAAAGGGTTGAATGAACTATCAAAAAACACCAACACAAACAAACAAACAACAACAAAGCAGCAGATAGTGACAAGATTTCCAAACGCTACCGAAACAGAATGGATGTCTTTTTAACTGGATGCGAAACGAAAAAAAAAAATGCTCAGTCTTAATCATTTTTGTGTGTGCACGTTTGCCATTGTCTGGCAGAGTACAAAAAAATATGCTCAGTCTTAATCAATTTTTGTGCACGTTTGGCATTGTCTAGCAGAGCCAACGTGTTCACTGTCAGGATGTCTGCGCAGTGCCTGGTGCCTCTTAACTCACTGGGCCCCGCGCCCGAGCACTGATCTGGCGTTTTGTTGTTGTTGTCGTTCGCATTAAAAAGTTATCACGTTCCTACATATACATAAACAGTAAGGAAAGGGAGGGAACTAATTTTTCTAGGTTTTTTTAATTTATTTTTTTATGTTCATGTGCAAATTTGGAGGGAAAAAATGTATATTTTCTGCGTTTTTAACCCCATCAATATGACATGGAAGCCTGCTGAGGCTGTCAACACTTCGGGGATGAATGGGTTAAAACAGACACAGAATACTTGCTGGTCGTTGCGAAAGTGGCTGCATGATGTAAATATAAAGAGACGCGGCAAACCTTTTTTTTTTTGTTGTTGTTGTTGTGTTGTCAGAAGCGTTTTTTGTCCCATGCAGAAAAAAATTCTGCATGTATTTTGCAAAATTTACACAGGTTAAGATCGTCCATAAAGATAGGGATAGAGAAAAATATCTAAATTAAATAGATAGATGATTGTTAGATAGTTAGATGGACGGATAGATAGAAGGATAGATAGATAAATAAATAAAAGCACACAGTAGTTTAGAACTGCAGAAGGAGCAAATGGCATTGTCTACTTCTACTATGAAAGTGGTTATACATATAACTAGACAGGAGACGTAATATTTTATTCGGGTAACTAGTTATTTGCGTGCGTGTCTCCTGTAATTAATTATTGTCCATTTGCGTGCGCGTGTGTGAATTGTATGCACGAGTGCGTGTTCCAGTATGAGTGCAGAGATCTGTGCGCGCGCGCTTGATTGTGTACTTCATAGTGACAGAAAGAGAGAGAGAGAGAGAGAGAGAGAGAGAGAACACTGAACACTGAAATGTTTAATGTCATTAGCTGAAAAGCTCTGGTGACATAGTAGGCACTAATCAGAACAAAATGGTACAAAATAGATAAAAATGGAATAGAACAGAAAAAAAAAAACACCAAACAAAAAAAACCCCCAAAACCAAACAAACAAACAAACAAAAAACCAAACAAACCCAGAACTGAAACAACAAACTAACAAGAGATTTGCGACACTTTGGCACTTTGTCATTAGCTTAATTAAAGAATATGTGACAAGGGGGGTAATGTGCCTTTTTTTTCAGTTATTCGTCTCCAAGGTTTGAACAGTACACAGAAAACAAAGCACAAATAAATCATATAATAATATTCACGCATGTAATATCGACACACATCATATCAATACAAACACATACTAAAGTACATATAAATCCTGAAATAATTATTCATGCCTCAACATCAAAACCCATCATATCAACACGAACACATCAAATAATTACAATGTCGAGATTGACCATCCAAATGTAGCCCTTCCTTTTTATCCATGCTTTTTTTTTTCATAGAACCCATACTAATTTTCAATTGATCAATGAGTATCTGGACCGATAATGGACGTTTTCCGTATATTTATTGCCTCAGAGAGAGAGAGAGAGAGAGAGAGAGAGAGAGAGAGTCAAAACGATGTGGTATATGTGAAGTCTTCTGTAACATACAAGTCATTGTGGTTTGGGATTAAAGCACATTTCAATCTATCCTGGTTCCTCTTCCGCGGGGCATTGACGCTTATCAGATCGTAAGTAGGTGGTCCACAAAGGAAAGGACTGTCCATACCTCTCTTTGAAACAGATAGCTAGATAGATACATGTAACCTTAGGTATTTTTCATCTGAAACTTTCAGCTGCTATTTTGAAGCAAGCAGAGAAGACGCGCGCGCGCGCGCGTGTGTGTGTGTGTGTGTGTGTGTGTGTATGTGCGCGCGTGCGCTCGCGGGGGCATGGGGGGGAGGGGGGATGCGCGCGTGTGCGTGGGGGGAGGGATATGGACGGATGAGGAGCTCGCGCACACGCACACGCACACACACATACAAGTGTACACTCTACACAAAACGTTAAGGACCATTTGTAAACTAAGTTTCATTTTGGAGCCGTTGAGGGTACGGTGAATTTATTCTGAATTTTCGGCAAACAGCGATGCATGCAGCCAGTGTAGTTAGCATCACTTACAACCAGAGACGCTTTCTTGAACATGCACTTTTGTTCTTTACCACAACTATCATTTATAAACCACTGAATAACTATCATCTTCTGGGCTGAAACACCGATTTTTCTAACATGTTTAAAGGAGTTCATTGTGTCCATGTGGCGAAATAGTCGTTTGTATGTTCCAAGAGAAGCTTAATTTGTGGTTGACCATAAACACCCTGCACATTTTAAACCATCTCTCGATTTATCAATATCAATTTTTATGAACACATGCCTACTTAAGTATTCTTCAATTTGTTTTGCGAAGTCTGTCTAACCAGGATTGTAACACCAACAAATTAAACAACAACAACAACAATAACAACAAAAGCAACAGTAACAGCGTCCGAAGCAAACGCATCAACATTCTAATTTAAATCCTACAACCACGATCACCAACACGCTGTATCTGCACTCACCAGCTAGCAGCACCACGCCCAAAGCCTTTCCCTCCATCTTCGTTGAAGGACGACGCGAAGCAGAGAACTTGCCTGGGAGGGAGAGAGAGCGAGCGAAACTGTTGACACCCAAACTCACACCTTTTTCTTTTGTCTTCTGTCTTCTTCTTTGGACCTGTAAGTTTTTAAAACTTTCTTTTTGTGGAACTGGCGCGACAGAGAATGATGAAGAAGTTGTAGTGATATGATTATGTCTGTTGACAGCAGCCTTTAGGGGAGCACAACAAAATAGGAACAGCAGACTTCAGGACGGAGCGTTCAGGACGAGAGACACTGAACGAAAGGTGTGGCCTCGTCGACTGCCGTGTCAGCTGAGGTGGATGTGATACACAGGTGTCAAACGGGCTGGAGGGGTACAGCCACTGACCTATAAACACGATCTCAGTGGGTACAGCGCACACGCGCGCGTTTGGTGTGTGTATGTGTGCGTGCGTGGATGATGGGACCGGGTTTTCGGGGCCGGGGGGAGGAGGGGAGGTGGCGGCGTGGGTCCGGGGGTGGGGGGGGGAGTGTGGTGATGGGGGGGGGGGGGGCTGTCTGGGTCGGGGAGTGTGGGTGGAGAAGGGTTGTACATCCAGCTTGGCGAGCAGCGTGTCAAATGGGGTTGGGAAATACCTGTTGCGAAAGGCGCTTTTGGGTGTGAAGACAGCGTTATACAGACAATATAAATTTCAAACGGCTATTGATATAAAAAAAAAAACATGATGTACATAATGCATTGCATGTATTCGTTGTATGCTGTCCGCCAATAAACTGCGCAGAAGAGAAAGTTTGTCTTTGAAGTAACCCCCAACAAACAAACAAAAAACCGACAAAAACAAAACAAAACAAAAACAACAAAACTCCTGAATGGTTCCACGTAGAACGTGGACAGGCCATACTAACACTATACCAGGCAGATGTTTGGGATTTTCAGAATATCCAGAAAAGTCGAAGAGGAAGCATGTTCAAGCAAAAAGAAACGGCTTCTATATGATATTGTTCGTTTATTTATTTATAGTCTGTTCATAAAGGATGATGACATTAGACTGAAAATAAATGATATTATTATTATTATTATTTGGATCATTATCATTTCTATCATAATGATAATTGTTATTATTAATTAGAAATCGACATTGCTGTATATTCGAATGAAAAGGGGGGCGGTTGAGGTGGAGTGGAGGGGAGGGGGGCAAGGGGGGGTGGGGGAACTAAGAAAGAGAGAGAGAGAGAATGTGGAAAAGATATATATAATATGTGTAGAATCCTTAAAAGGAAACAAAAGGCTAAAGTGTTGTCACAGTCTGTGTCGTTTAGCTGGTCAAGAGGGTGTCTGTTTGGGGAATAAACTTTTTTTTTCTTTTTTTTTCAATTGGATGTACTCTATTTCCTCTCTGTCTGTCTGTCTGTTTATCTCTCTGTCTCCCACTGTCTCTCTCTGTCCATCTGCCTATCTGTCTGTCTCTCGCTCTCTCTGTCCATCTGCCTGTCTGTCTGTCTCACTCTTATTCTTTTCTTGCTTTCTCATTTCATCGTGTTTTGTTTTGCTCTTTCCTTTTTTTCTATTTTCTATTTCTTAGTATGCATACATAAATCTATTCATTTCGTTCTATCATAATCGTGACAAATATCCAAGTAATATTGGTGATGGTGGTAGTCACTGTAGTATGTTGCACTTGCCACACGTAGATTTCAGAGACAGTAACAATACTGTACCTTTTGAACACCCGGATGTTTCTGGAACTTCTATACTGATGACATCTCTCTCTCTCTCTCTCTCTCTCTCTTTCTCTCTCTCTCTGTGTGACTCACTGTCCTATCCATCTGTCAATCTTAGTGTGTGGGGGGAGGGAGGGGGTGCTGTCAGTGTGTGTCCGTGCGTGTGTGTGTATGTATGTGTGTGCGCTCGCGCGTGAGCGTCAATGTGTGTATGCATGTGTGTGCACGGGTGTGGGTGTGTCTGTGTGGGAGGGGGGGGGGGGGGGGGTGCGGGGGGGTTGTTTTCTTCATTATGTATACCCTTCTGCATGAAAGCCTTTTCCTTTCATTTATGTGTGTGCTATTTGTAATAGATGTAGATTAGCGAGGACAGATTCTGTGCCTAAAATCTTAATCCTTGAATAAAAACGTTCCGAGTTCTCTCTCTCTCTTCAAGTGCATCTGCACTTTTCTTTTTCTGTGGATTTCACTTCAGCTCTGAGTTTGATGTGGTGATTCACTGTAGTCTGTTCAGATGCGGGTTTTTTTAATTTTATTTTAATTTATTTATTTATTATTTGTTTGTTTGTTTTTGTTTTATTTTGTTTTGTTTTTCACTCTCAACTTTTAAAAAGAATAACTGAGTTTCGAGTTTTTCTTACTTTTCCCGCGGGAAAGGCATACCCCAGGGAGTGGGGGGGAGGCCAGCGAGTTATGACGAACATTTGTTAGTCCTTTTACGTTTGTGGGCTGCAACTCGTACGTTCACTCTTGTGTACGTATATGACCGTTTTTACCCCACCATGTAGACAGCCATACTCTGTTTTCGGGGGTGTACAAGCTGGGTATTTCTAGTTTCCATGACCCACCGAACGTTGATGTGAATTACACGATCTTAAACGCGCTTATTTGATCTTCTGCAAGCATATGGGATTCGGAATAATATCGCCAGTGACAACCCCTTTGTTGCCGTGGGTTCTTCTACGTGCGCTAAGTGCGTGCTGCACGTAGAACCTCGGTTATTATTATTATTTTTTTTATTCATCTATTTATTTGTTTATCTATTCATTCATTCATTCATTTATTTTGTCTTATCTTATTTGAATTATTGTCACAAGTATGACTGGATATGTTTGCCTCGTGCGTGCTGTGTGTGGTGTTTCTGTTCGGTGTGGCGTTTATGATGCACGTGTGGTTGGTGATTGAGAGTTTCAAGGAGGTGAGAACAGACTTTATACTGTATCATAAATCACTCTCTCTCTCTCTCTCTCTCACACACACACACACACACACACACACACACACACACACACACACACACATGCGTACGCATGCACGCTCGTGCACCATGATCAGTGTTGCTCCAATCGACTTTAATAGTTTGCCGTGCAACAACAAGAAGGTACTGAACCTACATATTGAGAGGGAAAAGAAAAAAGGGAAGAAAGAAGGAAAAAAGAAAGAACGAAAAAAAGAAAAAAGAGAGAAAGCGATGAAGAAGTAAAGAAAAAAAGAAAGAAAGAAAGAAAGAAAGCTCGGAAGAAGGAAAGAAAGAAAGAAAGAAAGCTCGGAAGAAGTAAAGAAAGAAAGAAAGAAATAAAGCTTGGAAGGTGTAAAGAAAGAAAGAAAGAAAGAAAGAAAGAAAGCTCGGAAGAAGGAAAGAAAGAAAGAAAGAAAGCTCGGAAGAAGTAAAGAAAGAAAGAAAGAAAGCAAGCTCGGAAGATGTAAAGAAAGAAAGAAAGGAAGCTCGGAAAAAGTAGAGAAAGAAAGAAAGAAAGAAAGCTCGGAAGAAAGAAAGAAAGCTCGGAAGAAAGAAAGAAAGCTCGGAAGAAAGAAAGAAAGCTCGGAAGAAGGAAAGAAAGAAAGCAAGCTCGGAAGATGTAAAGAAAGAAAGAAAGGAAGCTCGGAAAAAGTAGAGAAAGAAAGAAAGAAAGAAGGAGAGAAGTAAAGAAAGAAGGAAAGAAAGAAGTAAAGAAAGCTTAGAAGAAGTAAAGAAAGAAAGAAAGAAGGAAAGAAAGAAGTGAAGAAAGAAAGAAAGGAAGAAAGAAAGAAGGCAGGAAAGAAGAAACGAAAAGAAACGAAACGAAATTAAACGAAATTTTTCTTTCAAAAGGGCAAACTGGAATAAGCACAATGCAATAAACCTCTTGTACACCCAGACCTCTGGACAAAGAAAGGTTGAGATAAAACGAGAAAGGGGAAAGCCAACACAAAGTGAAGGAAGAGAACAATGAAAAGCTTCACTGGGAAACCGGTGTCCGTGAATCCCCATTCAGTGTCGTCAGCGTTTCGCCGAAGCACTGTGGACATCCAGGAAAAGCACATCCGGGATCCGGGATCCGGGATCTCAGGGAGGGTGTAGTGTGTGTAAGGGGGTGGGGGTGGGGGTGAGGGTGGGGAGGGGGGGGGGGGTGTGGAAAGGCAAGACATGGACGCTTACAGCTGAACTGCAGAGGAAGATACAGGTACCGTATAGAAATGAGAAGCTATCTTACCATCCTGGGCATCTCAAGGCAATGCAAGGCACGGGGTTTATTTCGTGTGCCGGGGCAATAAAACATTACGTACATTCATCTTTTACACATATCCTGTAGATATGTGTTGTCAAAATCTAGAAACAGGCTCATTCGTTAAATCCACTCAATATACACATTGAGTACTATTTCACAAACAAAAATCATATAAATAGACAAAACATTAATGAAAAGAACTACGCAAAGCAGAACCGTGGACCACATCACCGATGACCAGGTTGGCAGTACCGGTAATCCAGCAGCACATTGGCCCCCACGAAGACCATCTCTCAACAGTTTCAGTTTCAGTTGCTCAAGGAGGCGTCACTGCGTTCGGACAAATAAATATACGCTACACCACATCTGCCAAGCAGATGCCTGACCAGCAGCCAGCGTAACCCAACGCGCTTTTTGAAAAAAAAAGAAGAAAAAAAAGAAGATAAATACATAAAAAAAAGAACTACTACTACTAATAATAATATGTATAAGGCGCAAAAACTTGATGAAGTCAACTATAAGCGTTCAAAAAATTAAATAAATTAAAAAAAAATTTTAATGATTAAAAAAATAAATAAAATATACATAACTAAATAAATAAATAACTAGATAATGATAATATAAATATAATAATAATAATAATAATAATAATAATAATAATAATAAAATAAATAAATAAAATACCATCTCTCAACAGTGAAGAAAAGAAAGCTGAGATGTTACGGCCACGTGACGTGATCTGATGGCCTTGCAAAGACCGTTCTACAAGGAACCGTGGATCATGGAAGGGGGAAGGAGGAGGGGGAGAAAGAAGAACAAGTGGATCGAACGCCAGCATTGAGGAGTGGACAGGGAAAGTGTTCGCAGAGACTCGGGCACAACCGTACTGGAAGGAGGAAACTGGTGGACATCTCATCAGGACGGCGCCCCGACGACTCCAACAGGAGTTAAAACTCTCTCGGGACGGCAAGTTTTCTCCCTTGCTTTTCCTCACAGACGGCCCATTTGTACGGGTTTGGAAAAAAATACAAAATACAGTGTAAGAAAATGAGACTTTCAGACCTGGTTTATTACGTGTTGTGCTATTACATAAAAAAAAAAATCAATTTTATCATCTTATTTTTACAATTTTGCATAATGCCAACTTGTTTTCACCCCAAATCACCATACCCATGCTCGCTTTCTGCATCTAATTCACTTTCCTCTTCATCGTCATCCACCTTTTCGATGTCCGACCCTTCAGTTTATAGCATTTCAAGTACTTCGGCAACACTAAAACGTTGCCGTCGCTGCCTTGTTCGCTCTGCAACATTAATTTTTGAGAACCCGCTTCTGACGCCATTTGCCAACAGGCTGCCACGCGAGCAGACGACCGAGTCAGTCACTTTTTCAGCGTGTGTGCGAGACAGGCCACACATCACAGGCTGGCCAATCATACCATTCGGTTGTGGAGTGACCCAGAATAGTGCATTCTGGTTGGCTAATCACAAAATCACGTGTACATCGCGTGATGAATTTTTATTTTTGGGAAATGCTATCCCATTCCGTCGTCCGAATACATTTTACGGCATGGCCAGGCAAGAGGGAGGTGGGGGTGGGGAGAGGGAGACAGAGCGACATGGGAGATGAACGTCACCTGAAATGTATGGGGAGAGGCGTGGACGCCCTCCTTTGAAATACTGAGGTCAGGACAGAGGACATTCCGCGGGTTTTATTTACTGTGGTGGTGGACCATGTTCACTGGACCGTGTTAAAGAATGCCAGTCAGCTTGTACACACTACATCTGCGTTGCTGCTGTACTGTTCCTGTGTTGTTGGCCGCATCCATCAGACTTGCGAGTGCTCGTGTCCCGAGAAGCCGGGCCTTCCATAGTGTTCGGCGGGTATCACTGAGATAATCGCGCGCGCGCGTGTCTGTCTGTCTGTATCTGTGTGTGTGTTTGTGTGTGTGTGTGTGTTTGTTTGTCTCTGTCTGTCTGTGCCGGTCTCTGTGTCTGTCAGTCCGT
>NC_134885.1:12954680-12979680 GCF_041734735.1 Babylonia areolata | reverse complement strand
GTGCTGTGGATGCAGTCCAAGAACAAGGCGTTTTCGGCGCTGATTGAAGTTTCCAGCCACATCTTGCCCGTGTTTCATCAGTCCTGAACCGATTAACAAGCTTGGCGGCGAGTTCTTGCTCAGTGCCGCCTGCCACTAGACTACGAACACAGTCCGCAAAGCTTAGGACCGTCAGCGTAGATGGTTCAGTGTTAAAATTCCTCGAGTCAGTCCACTGCTACGGCTCAGTGACTCAGTGTGCATCCGGCGCCGCGGCCGGCCGGCGCAGTCACCGTGATGCGTGCCAGGACTTTGTCGAACAACCGTGTGGGATGCTACTGAATTAATATAAAGGCAGTCCTGACCCGCGAAGTATGGAACCACTTTCCGACAGCAGTGTGTGCGTGTGAGAACCGCACTGATCACTTTGACTGATGAAAAATTCCAAAAAAATACACAGTGCTCCAAAAAACTAAAAAGCAAGCAAACAAATTATTATATACACTGAAAAATTATTTTTCGAATGATAACTAACTTACTGACTAACTGACTAACTAACTAACCAACTAACTAACCAACCTACAAACCAACCAACTATATAACTAACAAACCAAACCAACCAACCGAACGGAAAACCGAATTGCCTTAAACAAGGGAAGTTATCACATCCACTGCAGTCTATGATTGGTTATGAAGTTGCTTCCCCTGAATCAATTCGCGCCTGCCTGATCAAATTAATGGTAGTTATGCGTGTTCAGTGGGTGTATTTAGCCTGTTTCTCAATTCATAGTATGCTATTCAAGTACTCTCCACCTCTGCGGGAAAACGCAGACATGTAGTAAAGGCTTTTAATTTGAGTTCACTGATTTTACGCATTTCCATTGGTCACTCCGATCGACTGATCTCAGGCTCCACCAGTACAATTATTGATAATGATTATTCAAATTCATTTGTCCATCTGGAAAGTTCGTTTGCGTTTTTATGACGTGGTCTTTCTCTCATGGCAAAACTATATATTTCAAGGCTTTAATCGAATCCCGGAAAGAGCCTCAGCCGTGCACACACCGTGCCTCATATTGTGCGGATTCGCTGATGGATTTTTAAACCGAATGATTAACTAACTGGCTGTTCCGGAGAAAAAAAAGAAGAAAGAATTTGATCAAATGAAATGATTTTCTTTGTTTTTGTCTTTATTTGAAATATTCTCAAACTTTAAAATCGAAGTCTTTTTCAACGAAACATTTATTCAGTCAAATTATGGCCCTCATGAGAAGGCCGTGGTCCAATCCATATTTCCAGTCAGTGCAAAAATGAATATTAACTTGCCCCACTTAACAGTGTCGCGTTTGCTTTGAAAGCTGGCTGGGAAAGACTGCATGCATGTTGGAAGCTATTGCTTTGTTGAAAGTTTAAATTAATTTTTTGTTGAGAATTTAGCGAGCTTGTGTAAAATCAACAAAAGCTTCATAGAACATTGCACACTTTTGGTAAACAAAAGTGAACAGTTCCACAAACGCTTGTGCTGTGTGAGTGGCCAGGATTCCTTCCCGCAAAATCTGTTTGCACTTCCCGGTGCGCGGTGCGCAAAGTGAGCTTTTGACTCCACCCTGTGACTGTGCATTTGGTGCAACTGAACGAAAGGCGTTACCAGGACAAATGGCGCTTGAACGATTCCTTGCTCCCAGTCTTTTGGAGTCCCACTTCTTTGATGACATTTTCGATGAAGTGAATCGTGAAGTTTATCGTATGCATCATGATTTGCGACATGGGATGATGCGGCTTACTCCACGAGAATCCATTTCCAGCTGCGATTCTCTTGCCGAGCACATGAAAAGCGTGCGGGAATGCATCGTGAAGAATGATGACGGAAGCCAGGAATTTCGCCTTAATGTCGACATGAACGCCTTCAAACCTGAGGAGATCAAGGTAAAAACGAAAGGAAAAACACTGACCATTTCCGCCGAACACGATGAGTCGACCGAGGATTCTGTCGTGACGCACAATTTTTCCCGAACCATCACATTGCCCGAGGATGTGGATCCCGATACCCTGGTGTGCCATCTCTCTCGTGATGGCATCATGACTGTCAAGGGTCCGGCTGGTGTTCCTGCCATCGAAGGACCTCCCCAGAAGAAGCAGAAATCGGAGGGGCAGGGTGACGAGCAGCTCTCCGGGTAAGCAGCATCACCAGTTGCCCCTCCAAAACAGCAGCAGCATTGATTACATCTGTTCATGTTTAAATCCCAGCTGCTATCCTTTTTCCATGGATGAGGAAAAACTTTGGTAGAAGGAGTAGTTGGGGCGTACTCCTCCCAGGATGAGTGCTCATTCTCAGCAGAACCATCTGGAAACGGAACTTGTTTAGCTTTTGTTGTTGGTTTATCTGGTTGGTTTATGTTGTTTACTTATCTTAATTGTGTGCAGGAATAATATAAAATCATTAAAAATGATAAGGTGGTGGTGGGTTGTTATACTTTTTGCATTTTTTAATCGTTCTTTGATTTTTGTTTTGTTTTTTGTTTGTTTGTTTGGTGCAATGCCTGTGTGTGTTTAGATTAGGAGATTCTAGTACTTTGAAGTAGGCATTATTTCATGTGGCTGATATGATTAGGGGGGGGGGACTTTAAAAGTATCGGGAAAAAAATCAAATATTTACAGCATGTGAGGTTTCATTTACCCATGTCACAGTTCCTTGGGTTATAGTGGAAACACAAACATACAGAATGCACCAACCACAAAATCATCAGATAGTCCAAAAGGTTTTCTTTATGACAAGTGCTATGATAGCATCTAAAATAAAATAATGTGTTTTAAAAGATAGCGGTTATAGATAACATATTTTATTTAAGGTAGAATCTTGATGTTGCTCCACACACACACACACGCACGCACGCACGCACACACACACACACACACACGCACACTGTGTGGCACTGGCCAAAGGGAAGCAACCGCTCCCATACATTGTTGTGTGTGTACAGTCTGTGGCCTAAGGGAAGCAACTGCTCCTACAAAAATGAAATGCAGTGTGTATACTACTGCACAGGTTCTGGTATGTGTACTAACTTCACAAATATCATGGTGGTGTTTTCGGAAAGAAAGAAACAGTGTGTTCCACAACAGATCAGCATATAAGATTTGTTGGTTGATTTATTGCTTGTTTTCAGAATGTTTTGTTTTGATTAAAAAAAAAAAAAAAAAAAAAAAAAAACCTCGGTGGGCAATGTTTAACTCTTTCATACTAAAGTACGCTTTTGCGTACCTCATGTGCACATTGCTTCGTTACTGTGATATGCTATAGCGTACCGTGAGTTTAACATTCGTAGTTCATAGATTAACGCTTTTGTGCGAAACTAAATTTGTTGATTGGAACAATGGAAGAAAAAAAAATCTTTGTTGTTATTTATCTTTTTTTTTCTTTCTATCCATTCAGGGGAAAAATACCAGAATTGAGGTAAATTTTGTTTAAAAAAAAAACCCAAAAAACAACAAAAGCCACTGACTGTACAAGTTTTTAAAAATGTTTGGGATTTTTAGCATGTGCACATTTTCAGTGGCGTTTGACATGACATTTTACACATTAGCAAACATGCCTCATGCAGCCAAGAACATTTTTGAAAGCTGTTGGAGTCATATATGTTATGGACTTTGATCTTGGTTTATTATTACTGTTTCTAGTGATAATGTTTGGTTTTAAATCATCAACATATCTGGCATTGATTTATGCACGATACAGTGAGTACCCATGCAATGCACTAGTACTACAGTGTACACAAATTTGGTAAACAACACTATATATATATATATATATAGTTTTTCTGTTTGAGTGAGGTGTGTTCTCAAATGTTGAATATTTGCAAGCCATTTGAAGTTGAAATATAATATTGTTTTGACACACACTTTGATGCAGCCAATATATTTCAGATCCACTAACGTGACTTAGGTTTAAGTTTGACTTTAAACTCGGGAAAGGCAGCATTGTTAATTGTATGCTTGTAAATCTCTGGAACTGGGAGAGATCACCTTGACTATCACATTTCATGTTAAATACTTGGGTGTTCCTTATTCAGTTACTCAACAACTGTTTGATTTTTTTTTCAACTCCTGTCTTTGTGAATTTGATACATTTTGCAGGACAGTTCAGAGATGTTGAACTATTATTTGTTGTGCCATATACTCTAAAGAAACAGAGAAATGAGAAAACATGAATTGCATATTTTTCACGATGAGGCTTGTCTTTTCTTTCACATTTATTTATTCATAAATCATTTGCTCTGATGTTTGAAACAAAAATCTTTGTTGTTGAGATACATGTAATTTTTCTGTGTTTTCATACATGTATGTTTTTTTTATGTGGATTTTTTTTTAACGGTATAATATACATTCCCTTTGTTGTTGTTTTTGGGGTGTTTTTTTTTAAGTTTCATTTGTGTTCTGAAAAATCAGTTATTACAGTTTTATTTCCAGAGGTGATGTTCATCCATTGATTTTGATTTTAGATAAAGATTAAATGATCATTTGGAAGAGTCGAGGATTGCTTCGATGACAGTGGTCACTGCCACTATGACCTCAACTTAGAATTTTTTTTGTTTTTTGTTTGTTTTTTGTTGTTGGTTGGTTGTTGTTTTTTTTGTTTTTTGTTTCTTGCTTTTAGGCCAGTTGTTTTTAGAAAGGATTTTTACAAGTGCAGCTGTAGACTTTAAGTCTGTTAAGGTTACAGTTGATCTTCATTTCTTTCTGTTTTCATTTTTTTTCGCTTCTTCCAAAGGAATTAATTCATAATACAGTTTCAGGTACTGAGTAGTTCACTTGATTATTATTATTTTATTCATTGTCATACTCTGCATGTATACAGATTGTCATAAAAAGTAATTTTGTTGAGCATTTGGTGTGGTAGGTCTGTGACATTAGATAACATGATACTTTACAGCATATATATATATGCACTTCTCATTGGTTATATGGTGGAATATATATATATATATATATATATATAAATTTGACTGGTAACCTGACTGTTGATGCTTAACAGAGGACTGGTAATTGCCAGTTTCAAGTTGTTTTATTTTTTATCATGGTTAGGAGTTGTGTTTTCACTGGCTTTCAAATTCAGTGCACACACTGGAAACTGACGACATCTATGAACAGTGTGGTAACATGATTATCACAGTATCAGTTGATAAATGCAGAGAGGCGACAACTTGCAGTTTTCACATTTGACGGTGATACTGCTCATGGCAAAGATTTGTGTGGGTTGTGATTATTCTGTTGTTTTCAGTATTTGATAAACACATGGTTAGTACAAAGTCATGGCAATCCAGAATTGTCTGGGGGGAAATGTGTAACGAACCATTTCCAGAGCTGGTAAAATCTTGGGGGGAAAGTGAAATATTTGCCCTTCATGGTCTGGAAAAGTCTTGGAATTCTGATAAAACTCTTGTCCAGGCATTCAGAAAAGAGCTTAATGCATTTCAAAGAAAAAAGGGGGGAAAAAAAGAGGAAGTTGAAAAAATTGAACATTGATTCTGATTTTTTTTTTTTTTTTTTTTAAACAGCTGATCCCTTTCATCAGTCATGTAGCAATTTTTTTTTTTTATTTGGCTTTGCTTTTGGTATGCTTCACTGGATTAAAAAAAAAAACACAAAAACCCCCCGTCAATATGGACAAGGTTGGAAGTACTGTGGGCTCATACTCATTTGAAAATTGAAGAATGGTTCAAATAAATCTGCTTAAGTTTGAACATTTGATTTATTTAAATATATAATACCTGTGTTTGTCTGTTTTCACATTGACAAGAGAAGGCATTTTGTTTGCTGCTTTTTTTTCTTTTCTTTTTATTTTTTTTGTTTTTTTGTTAGTCTCTTGGTTCTGCTGTACTTTTGTTTGTTAAAGTAATAGGCATTGGAAAACATAGGTTTTTGTGTTCTCATGTTCTGTTTGAGCGATATCATTCATACTCATAAAAAAATGGCAGTTTTATTTTCACATTTGTTAATATATTGCTGAGAAGGATTGGTAATAGCTGTAGAAGCAACCTTAGCAAATGATCAATGGAAGGAACTGGTATTTCTCATTCTTTTAATTATCTAAGTCATCGGTCGGTGCTACAAGAAAAGACCGTTTCATCTTGTTAGAATCGGAGTCTTTTCATTCTTTGTGTCATATGTTGTATTCGAAATAAAATGTAACATCTTTTACAAACGTGTTATGGACTTTAATTTTGTAAAATTAGAAATTATGTTGATTTTATTTATTAAGTTGACGGAGTGTGGTCAAGGGAAGCGACTGTGAACGGCTTTAATGTCTTCAAGCCAACAGTTGTTTCCCTTACCAGGATGGCTGTTCACAACTCCTGCTCTCCGTCAGTTTTGGAACCAAACCGTTGCATACAATAGGCTGCCTGTAGAAAAGGAGAAAATAACAAAAACATTTCCAGACGCTGACCAGCCACTGATTCAGTATTATACAGATAAACATACAGATGCTTTGTTAAGCGCGTTGGGTTACGCAGCTGGTCAGGCATCTGCTTGGCAGATGTGGTGTAACGTATATGGATTTGTCCGAACGCAGTGATGCCTCCTTGAGCTACTGATACTGTAAACGATACACTTGTATATTGTAAATATCTTATGTAAAAACCCACTCGTTTTCAAATGAACGTGGGAGTCGCAGCCCACGAAAGACACACACACACACACACACACAGTCTAGTATCCAGTAAACGCCCACCCCCAGTTCTGGATTATGAACTGCATGGGGGTGAAATACCTTTTAAACGCTCCGCATTATTAAAAAAAAAAATCATGAAAATAATGACAATCCTGTGAACTATTTGATGATGATGATATGGATACTTATATATGGTGCCTATCCTCGGTTGGAGACCATGCAAGCTCTAAACGCTCAGTCTACAAACACCGCGTTATTTGCACAACAGGCTGCCTACCTGGCTTGAGCCGAGTGACAGCTGCCATTGGGCGCTCATCATTCGTTTCCTGTGTCATTCAATCAGATTTCAGGTACGCATAAATACACACTCAGACACACATGTAACATTTTACGTGTATGGCCGTTTTGTTTATTTACCCCGCCATGTAGGCAGACACACTCCGTTTTCGGGGGTGTGCATACTGGGTATGTTCTTGTTTCCATAACCCACCGAACGCTGACATGGATCACAGGATCTTTAACGTGCGTATTTGATCTGTGCGTTTCCACACGAAGGGGGTTTAGGCACAAGTAGGCCTGCACATACGTTGACCTGGAAGATCGGAAAAATCTCCACCCTTTACTCACCAGGCGCCGTTACCGAGATTCGTCGGAACCCGGGACTCAGATTTAGTGAGAGTCCACTCGACTTGAACCACTCGGCTGTTGCGCCCATCATATCTGGGATTATGTTGCAGTACAAGAGCAGAGTAAGACCTTGACATTAACGAACAGAACATCTGCTCGAGTTGTTGACACGTTGTTGAAAAAAAAGACGTAGTTCTATCATGACGTCATTCCATGACGCAGTGTCTTGTTCCAGTGGCAAGCATTTTGCAGAGAATGGGTAGGTGTCCCTGGACATTTCCATACCAATTTACCAGTCACCAGAATGCTGTGAAACAATAACATACAGTTGAATTTTAACTCCAATCTGATACAATCGAATTAAAACTCGATCCGGGCTTGATACGACACTTCGCAAACATGATGTGAACACTTAGCCAGTGCTTTATGGTAAAACAAGTAAAGGTTTACCTGGGGCCCCGTGAAGGGTAAATTACGATGTGAATTGCCATCCCCAACTTTGGGATGACGTTTGTGAAAAGAGTGGGTGGGCACTTACAAGGAAGTTTACAATCTATCTATCTATCTATCTATCTATCTATCTATCTACATGTATTGATTTTATAGCCTGAATAAAGCACCTTGCATGAAACACAATACGACAAACATACACGCACGCACACACGCACACAAACACATTTGCACACACAAAAATAGCAGCATCTACAAAGACTCAAAATATGGCGATACTTGCCTGTGGCACACATCAGTTAAACAATATTCTGTCGGGTAAGGTGTCAGCTTGTCAGCGTATTACGAGAGAAAACAAGAGAGGCAAGGCCTTCAAGACTCACTTGTGATAAATTAAGTCCCCTAGCATTAATTACAGAGTAATTTCCCTTTTTTACTATCTGCACCAAAATGTTTTCAAAATAAATAAAAATTCCATGCTTATCAAAAGAAGTTCCTATTTGAACAAAAAATGATAACAATGACTCCTCTTGTTGTGTCAGAATAAGAGGTCAAAGTGCCAAGTTTAGAGAATGCAAAAAATATAATTATAACAGTAAATGCAGTTTGCATATAATTAGGCTTCTTTTTTTATTTTTTTGTTCCCATCCCTGAGGTGCAATATTGTTTTAAACAAGATGACTGGAAAGAATTGAATTTTTCCTATTTTTATGCCAAATTTGGTGTCAACTGACAAAGTATTTGCAGAGAAAATGTCAGTGTTAAAGTTTACCACGGACACACAGACACACGGACACACACACACACACACACACACACACACACACACAGACAACCGAACACCGGGTTAAAACAGTCAAGAATCACAGCATTAGCACAGCATGTGTTATAGAAAACTAATCACACAGTTAATGAACACACACACACACACACACACACACACACACACACACAAGTCAAGTCAAGTCAAGTCACACACACAAATGTGGAACAGTTCAACTTTTATTGCTGTACCAGTGATAAATAACCGTGTGGCATGTCACAAGAAGAAGGAAAAACAGAGTTGATTAAGGGAGCTATTATCATCATCTTCTTAATCTCTCTGTTTTGCATTAGTTAAAGGTAAAGTTACAAAGGAACAATCCTAGACACTTCCTCAAAAAAGGAAGTTCTGAGCTTGTCGTTGTATTACGATAAAATGAAAGATAACTGCTGATTCTATAAAACACCAGATTTAGAAAGTTTATGAAAAAAAAACTTGGTTGTAAAATAAGACTTGATAATATTTGTCCAATGTAAAAACACCAAATGGAGAAAGTATATAAAAACTTGGTTGTAAAATAAGACTTGATAAGAGGTGCCCAACGTTTCAGAGGTTTGACTACAGGGACTGCGTTAGGTGGAAATGACGGTGGAGGTAAAAGCAGAGCTTGAGAAAACTTAGGAATATTATTCAGCTGGGGACGGCAAGGGGAGATTATGGGGAGGTGGAGAAGAAGGTACATAATGGGAAGGAAGGTGGGGGTGGAAGCGAATGACATGGATGGGCACCATCCCCCCCCCCCCCCCCCCCCGGCCCGCCACACCCACCTTCTCTCCCATTCTGTGCTTTCTACTCCCACCTCCTCTGAATATATTATATCTACTCACTTCTCTGTTCATCCTCGCCTCCGTTTTCTCTTTAATATCCATAACTTTTAACTGTCATTTCCAACTAACACAGTCCCTGAAGACAGACCTATGGTCTGAAACGTTGCATACCTCCTATCAAAAACGAATAGATCTTGATTTCACAACCAACAGTTCAGTGGGTTTTTTTTATAAACTCTGTCACTGTACCGATCATTTAGATAGCTTTTATGCCAGACTTGCATAGCCTTTTATTTCTGAATAACCTCCGGCATTTCTTATGCCACTGCTGCTGTGTGCACATGTCAAATCATCGGTATGAGGACACGCCCAGAACGTGCTTTGTTGAGGAAGTGTCTGGGTTTATTCCAGTTTGTACCTTTTATTTACGTGTGTGCTAGCTAAATCAGTAGCGTAAGCAGCATTGTCTTGAAGCTGTGCACCTAGTATGGAGAGAGTTGCTTCTCTTAATTGTTGTGAAACAAAACGTTTTTATGAATAACTTTTTTCTTTTTTCTTTTCTTTTCTTTTGTTGTTGTTTTAATGAGTTTGGGTTCGTTAGGAACAACCAGAGCGCAGGAGATGGCAAATGTTTTGTTGTTGTTGTTGTTGTCTAGGGAAGTTAAAGAACGTAGGCCTATGGCCGTGTCAATTCAGGAAACTTGGCATAGAAGAAGAAGAAAAACTACGAAAAATGTGTGGCATGACTTCTGCAGTTCAACACTGATCATTTGCTGCCAGAGAAATATCTCTCAGAGTTCACAAGGACATGGAACAGGGATTCAATTCAATCCAGTTAACTACTCTGAACGAGGACTTTACGTCTTTATGCAAGTCATCGTCCAGTTTTGCAAGATAACCGAGTCCATTCGAAAACTATGTATACACATATTTGTGACCAGCGCGTAAAAAAAAAAAAAGAAGAAAAAAAAAAAAGATAAACAAGCAGAGAATCAGTTTAACTTTTTATTCTGTTATGTGGGATACACAAATATACGAGACAAAAGTCACGTTTTAAAATCAACATTGGCGGAAAAAATTACGGATTTGATTGATCCGTTACAATCACAAAAACAAGACCACGCGCGAAATATATTGCTGAAGCAAACAATACTTTATACGCAGACGAAAATTTCAAGAACATGATTGAACTGGACATGAACAATATTTTGATTTCTTCTCGAAAAGCCTGCTGGTCGCTTGTGCTATAGAGTGTGTGTGTGTGTGTGTGTGTGTGTGTGTGTGTGTGTGTGTGTGTGTGTGTTACAGTGTGTGCGTGTCACAGTGTGTGCGTGTCAGTGTGTGTGTGTGTGTGTGTGTGTGTGTGTGTGTGTGTGTGTGTGCGTGTCACAGTGTGTGCCAGTGTGTGTGTGTGTGTGTGTGTGTGTGTGTGTGTGTGTGTGTGTGTGTGTGTGTGTGTGTGTGAACGTGCGCACTGGCACGCACGCGCACATTGCTACTGCGGAATATGCGTGACCAAACATTTTTTTTTTTAAATCAATAATGTAAAAATCAGTTAAGTACATTGTCTGAACACAAAAATACCAACCCCCATGATTAATTACATTGTCTGAACACGAAAAGACCACCCCTATAATTAATTACATTGTCTGAACACGAAAAGACCACCCCCTATGATTAATTACATTGTCTGAACACGAAAAGACCACCCTATGATTAATTACATTGTCTAAACACGAAAAGACCACCCCCATGATTAATTACATTGTCTGAACACGAAAAGACCACCCTATGATCAAGTACATTGTCTGAACACGAAAAGACCACCCCTATAATTAATTACATTGTCTGAACACGAAAAGACCACCCCCTATGATTAATTACATTGTCTGAACACGAAAAGACCACCCCTATGATTAATTACATTGTCTGAACACGAAAAGACCACCCCCATGATTAAGTACATTGTCTGAACACAAAAAGACCACCCCTATGATAAAGTACATCGTCTGAACACGAAATGACCACCCCTTTGAATAAGTACATTGTCTGAACACGAAAAGACCACACCTTTGATTAAGTACATTGTCTGAACACGAAAAGACCACCCCTATGATTAATTACATTGTCTGAACACGAAAAGACCACCCCTTTGATTAAGTACATTGTCTGAACACGAAAAGACCACACCTTTGATTAAGTACATTGTCTGAACACGAAAAGACCACCCCTATGATTAATTACATTGTCTGAACACGGAAAGACCACACCTTTGATTAAGTACATTGTCCGAACACGAAAAGACCACCCCTGTGATTAAGTACATTGTCTGAACACGAAAAGACCACCCCCATGGTTAAGTACATTGTCTGAACACGAAAAGACCACCCCTGTGATTAATTACATTGTCTGAACACGAAAAGACCACCCCAGTGATTAAGTACATTGTCTGAACACGAAAAGACCACCCTATGATTAATTACATTGTCTAAACACGAAAAGACCACCCCCATGATTAATTACATTGTCTGAACACGAAAAGACCACCCCAGTGATTAATTACATTGTCTGAACACGAAAAGACCACCCCTATGATTAATTACATGTCTGAACACAAAAAGACCACCCCTATAATTAATTACATTGTCTGAACACAAAAAGACCACCGCTATGATCAAGTACATTGTCTGAACACGAAAAGACCACCCTTTTGATTAATTACATTGTCTGAACACGAAAAGACCACCCGTATTATTAAGTACATTGTCTGAACACGAAAAGACCACCCCTATGATTAAGTACATTGTCTGAACACGAAATGACCACCCCTTTGATTAAGTACATTGTCTGAACACGAAATAACCACCCCTTTGATTAAGTACATTGTCTGAACACGAAATGACCACCCCTTTGATTAAGTACATTGTCTGAACACGAAAAGACCACCCCTTTGATTAAGTACATTGTCTGAACGCGAAAAGACCACCCCTTTGATTAAGTACATTGTCCGAACACGAAAAGAACACCCCTATGATTAATTACATTGTCTGAACACGAAAAGACCACCCCTTTGATTAAGTACATTGTCCGAACACGAAAAGAACACCCCTATGATTAAGTACATTGTCTGAACACGAAAAGACCACCCCCGTGATTAATTACATTGTCTGAACACGACAGGACCACCCCCTATGATTGCAACAGTTGTGTAATAATTGTGTTCTTTTAAAATGAGCGCTTTACACTCGCATCACAACCACTGTCATGGAATGCTCAGAAGAAAAAAACAACAACAAAACAACAAAAAACAAAAAAAACACACAACACACAATCACATCACGCATTCATTGGCTCTCGCGCACTGTCGACATTACTGTCAAGTTTCTGCAGTCGCTTCGCCTCCAGGCGTCTTGCCAGAGGTTCCATGAGGAGTATGACGGACGACAAGAGGAGACAACCCCCCAGGTAGCTGTACGGGATGGCGAAACTGCCTGTGACATCCACCATGGCACCTGCCCGATGGAAGTAAAAAAAATAATATGCTAATCAATAAAACAAAGAAGGAAACTGGACGAAACTCTCAGTCTTTCCCTCTCACCCCCCCCCCCCCCCCCCATCTCTATCCCCCCTCCCCCCTCATCTCTCTCTCTCTCTCTCCCTCTCTCACCTCTCCTGCCAACGAGCGAAATATGTATTTTCTTTTTGCATGTTGAATTGCCCCGTTGTATCCCCCCCACCCCTTTGTGTATGGGCCGGTGGCTTTCACTATTTATTAAACCTGTGTCAGTGTCAGTGTCAGTGTCAGTGTCACTCTCCTGCCACTTTTCCCCCCACTCCCTACCCCCTCCCTCGCATTGTCTCCATTCTATCCCCACCTCTCATTTTTTTTTTTTTTTTTTATCTCTATCCCTCTCCCTCCATCCCTCCCAGTCACCATTTCTCTTATCATTCTTTCTCTTTCTCCCTCTCCCTCTCTCTCTCTCTCTCTCACTCCACCCTCTCCCTCCCTCCCCTCTCTCTCCCTCCCTAACTCTTCTTCCTCTTTTCCTCCACTCCCCCACCCCCCACCCCCCTCCACTTCTCTTTTTCTTCCCCTCCCACTCTCCCACACTTTACTTCCCCCACATTCTCCACCCCCTCCCCACCACTTACACCCCCCCCCCTCTCCCTCCAACGTCTTTCCCTTCCTCCTCCATTCTTTCTCCATGCTAGTGCCTGCTGTATGCCATGTGTGTGTGTGTGTGTGTGTGTGTGTGTGTGTGTGTGTTGTTTTGTTTTGATTTATGCTTTTTTTTCCCCCTCTGTTGTGTATCTCTACTAACACCATACTTTCATTTTATCAAATATTGTGTAGTGTAGACCCTATTCAGGGCGGGGATTGGATGTAAAAAAAAAGCACACCAGTGCTTATCTATTATCCTCGAAATAAAGAGTTTGTCTTGTCTTGTCTTGTCTTGTCTTGTCTTGTCCACGTCAACGTTCCACCCGCAACCCCAACCGGGCCCACTTTATTTCACCAAACCCTCCTCCATCCCTCCTTGTCCAGCCTTTCTCCCTCCCTTCTCTGTCTCTCTGTCTCTCTCTCTCTCTCTCGCCCTCTCTCTCTCTCCTTTCCCCCTCTCCCTCTCCTTCTCTCTCTTCTCTCTCTCCCTCTCCCCCCCTCTCTCTCTCCCTCTCCCCACCCCCTCTCTCTCCCTCTCTCCACCCCTCTCTCTCTCTCCCTCTCTCTTTCCCTCCCTCTCTCCCCATCTCTCTCTCTCCCCTCTCTTTCTCTCTCCCTCTTTCTCTCTCTCCCTCTCTCTTTCCCTCCCTCTCTCCCCATCTCTCTCTCTCCCCTCTCTTTCTCTCTCCCTCTTTCTCTCTCTCCCTCGCCCCCCTTTCTTTCTCCTCCCTCTCTCTCCCTCTCTCTGTGTCCCTCTCTCTCTGTCTCTCCCTCCTCCCTCTCTCTCTCCCTCCCCCTTTCTCTCCCCTCTCTCCCTCCCCCTCCCCCTCTCTCTCTCCCTCCCCCTCCCCCTGTCTATCCCTTTTCTCTGTTTCTCTCTCCCCTCCCCCCACCTCGCGCTTTCCTCCTCTCCTCAGTTCTCCCTCTCCCAGCTCACTTTTCTCTATTCCATTCTCAACCAATCCTCCCTCCTTCTCTCTCCAGCTTCTCAACCCCCCCCCGTCCCCCATCTCTCTCTCTTTCTCTCTCCATTCCTCTTGCATCCTTCTCGCTCCCTCCCCTTCCTCTTCCTTCCCCTTCCTCTCTCTCTCCCCGTCCTGTCTCCCTCCCTTCCTCGCTCTCTCCCTCCCCTTCCTCTCTCCCTCCCCTTCCTCTCTCCCTCCCCTCCCCTTCCTCTCTCCCTCCCCTTCCTCTCTCCCTCCCCTCCCCTTCCTCTCTCCCTCCCCTCCTCTCTCCCTCCCCTCCCCTTCCTCTCTCCCTCCCCTTCCTCGCTCTCTCCCCTCCCCTTCCTCTCTCCCTCCCCTCCTCTCTCCCTCCCCTCCCCTTCCTCTCTCCCTCCCCCTCCTCTCTCCCTCCCCTTCCTCTCTCCCTCCCCTTCCTCTCTCCCTCCCCTCCCCTTCCTCTCTCCCTCCCCTTCCTCTCTCCCTCCCCTTCCTCTCTCCCTCCCCTTCCCTTCCTATCTCCCTCCCCTCCCCTTCCTCTCTCCCTCCCCTTCCTCTCTCCCTCCCCTCCCCTTCCTCTCTCCCTCCCCTCCCCTTCCTCTCCCTCCCCTTCCTCTCTCCCTCCCCTCCCCTTCCTCTCTCCCTCCCCTTCCTCTCTCCCTCCCCTTCCTATCTCCCTCCCCTCCCCTTCCTCTCTCCCTCCCCTCCCCTTCCTCTCTCCATCCCCGTCCTCTCTCACTCCCCTCCCCGTCCTCTCTCCCTCCCCTTCCTCGCTCTCTACCCTCCCCTTCCTCTCTCCCTCCCCTTCCTCTCTCCCTCCCCCCCCCCTTCCTCTCCTACCCTTCCTCTCTCCATCCCCGTCCTCTCTCCCTCCCCTTCCTCTCTCCATCCCCGTCCTCTCTCCCTCCCCTTCCTCGCTCTCTCCCCTCCCCTTCCTCTCTCCCTCCCCTTCCTCTCTCCCTCCCCTTCCTCGCTCTCTCCCTCCCCTTCCTCTCTCCCTCCCCTTCCTCTCTCCCTCCCCGCCCCTTCCTCTCTCCCTCCCCGTCCCTTCCTCTCTCCCTCCCCGTCCCTTCCTCTCTCCCTCCCCTTCCTCTCTCCCTCCCCTTCCTCTCTCCCTCCCCTCCCCTTCCTCTCTCCCTCCCCTTCCTCTCTCCCTCCCCTCCCCTTCCTCTCCTACCCTTCCTCTCTCCTTCCCCTTTCTCCCTCCCCTTCCTCTCTCCCTCCCCTCCCCTCCCCTTCCTCTCTCCCTCCCCTCCCCTTCCTCTCTCCCTCCCCTACCCTTCCTCTCTCCCTCCCCTTCCTCTCTCCCTCCCCTCCCCTTCCTCTCTCCCTCCCCCTCCTCTCTCCCTCCCCTCCCCTTCCTCGCTCCCTCCCCTTCTTCGCTCCCTCCCCTCCCCTTCCTCTCTCCCTCCCCTCCCCTTCCTCGCTCCCTCCCCTTCCTCGCTCCCTCCCCTTCCTCTCTCCCTCCCCTCCCCTCCCCTTCCTCTCTCCCTCCCCCTCCTCTCTCCCTCCCCTCCCCTTCCTCTCTCCCTCCCCCTCCTCTCTCCCTCCCCTCCCCTTCCTCTCTCCCTCCCCTTCCTCTCTCCCTCCCTCCCCTTCCTCTCTCCCTCCCCTCCCCTTCCTCTCTCCCTCCCCTCTACAACGTCCTGAGCTTCTGTGTTTTCTTCTTTCTTTTCATTCTTTTTTTTTTTTAATGTTTCAACCCGCACCAGGCCCCCTCTCCTATCTTCCTCCCTCTCTACCAGTGAGGAGGTGACTGAGTGAGATGCTGTTGTTGTTGTTTTCTTTTTTTCTTAACCGAGAGTCTCTCCCCCCTCCACCCCCACCACCACCCCCGCCACGCCCCCCTCCCCCGTCCCCGAAAATTACCATTACCAGCCCCCTAACCCCGCCCCCCCCGCCCCCCCAACTCTCATTACTAACCGGGGCGTGGTTGAGCGAGGGTGGTTTTTGTTGTTGTTGTTTATTTTTTGTTGTTTTTTACCTGCCCTCCCCCCCCCCAATCCCCCAGCCCCCCTTCCCCTTCCAACTCAAGCCCCCCCTCCAGGCCCCCCACCCCGACCCCCCCTTCCGTCACTGAGCTTCCTCTCGCTGTTTACCGATCAGGATGTGATTGAGCGAGGCGAAGATGGCGTTGAAGACCAACACCAGACCCATGACCTTGCCCAGCAGGGCCAGACCCAAGAGGTCGATGATGACCACGGCGAACAGGTTGCTGCACGCCCCGCCCACCAGTCCGTACACGACGGCGAACATCGCCAGAAGGCCGAAGTTGGTGTAGTACCTCGGGAAAGAAAGAAAGAAGGAAAGAAAGAAGTAGATAAAGAAGAAGAAGAACAACAACAACAACAAGAAGTCGACCAAGAAGGTGGTAAAAAAAAAAAAGAACTAAGAAGAAGAAGGAGGAGGAGGAGGAGAAGAAGGAGGAGGAGAAGAAGAAGGAGGAGGAGGAGGAGCAGGAGGAGAGGAAGAAGAAGGAGGAGGAGGGGGAGGAGAAGAAGAAAAAGGAGGAGGAGAAGAAGAAGAAGGAGGAGGAGAAGAAAGAGAAACAGAAGGAGGAGGAGGGGGAGGAGAAGGAGGAGGAGAAGAGGAAGAAGAAGAAGGAGGAGGGGGAGGAGAAGAAGAAGGAGAAGAAGGAAGAGGAGGAGAAGGAGGAGGAGGAGGAGAAGAAGAAGAACAACAACAACAGCAACACACGGATCCAACCACAAGGGCTTTGATTAAAGCAAGTACTGTTTAGTAAGGAGACAGACTTCTTGGGCACCATAAAAAAAAAAAAAAACGAAGCCAATGCTATTAGTGTTAAAGTGCGTCATGCACTTATTCCCATGTGGAAATGTGGAATTTTCACAGCACGCACTGCTTATTGAAAGACACCCCCCCCTCCTCCTTCCTCCCCACTCTTCTCCCCCACCACCTCCCACACCCCCTGCCCGCCCTCCGCTCCCCTCTCTTCTTTACCAATCATGGTATACTTTATACACCTTCCTATCACATGCTGTAACCAAACCCTTGCATCCATTCTCCATCACCTCCACCTTCAGTGGCCTCTATCTCTCTCCCCCCCCCCCCCTCCCTAAGCCACTGGGTTCAGAGGGAAGCAAATTACCAGCGGAATGCCAAGTAGTAAGGTGATATCTCCTCGGGCAGCACTCCACGCACCCCCCCCCCCACCCAGACCCCCCCCCCCCCGCCCCATTTGCTGTGGCCAGTCTCCCATGGGCCATGGGCCGGTACTGTTGTCATGGCAACTTGATCGTTCGTTTATTTATTTATAGTCTGTTCATCTAAGATGATGATATTAGACTGAAAATAAACTATATTATTACTATTATTTGGATTATTATCATTTCTATCATGGCAACTTGAGAGATTCTGTATGGACACAACGTTTCCCCTCTGGTAGCCACCGCCTGTTATCTCTCCTCCTCCCCCCTATTACCATCTCCCCCCCCCCCACCCCTCCACCCCCCACTCCCATTTATCTCTCATAGGATGGCATCTGTCTCATACACCACTGCCAGGTGTGGTGTGTGCGGAACTTGAGATATTCTGCCGGACTACGGCCCGGGTTTGTTTTTCCTCTTAGATAGTACATACTGTTCCAGAACTCTGTCATCACACCCCCCTCCCCCTCACCCCCATCCCACCCCCCCACCCATCCAACCCCTCACTCAGCCACCCCCTCCTGCCCCTCTCACCTAGTCAGTGCCTCTGACCTGGGCGGCATTGTTTTCCCTCCTTACACCTTCCGCTGTCTCAGTGTCTTTCATCACACACCCCCCTCCCCCCTCCAACCCCTCACTGGACCCCACCCCCACCCACCCCCCTGCCCCTCTCTCCTCCTCAGTGCCGGGTTCTGTGGGAACATTTGTTGAGACACGCAGCGTGTAGGTCGAGTCTGTCATCACTGCCGCTGGTTTTGGAATGGTCAGCTTGAAATAAGCCGACCAGGATGGGTGTCTTGGATCAATGACATGCACTGACTGTGTGACTGGAGGGAGGATGAAGACTGGATCTTTCCTTTCCTTCCAGAAGAACCTGACAGGAACCTGACACAAACTGAGAATGTCGCAAAGTGAACCTCGACTGACACAGGGGGCTGTGCTTAAACTTGTGCTGTGCTTTGTTGTTAATTTAGTTTAGGATTCGTGGAAACAGTATTGTGTCAGTGGAATTCGCATGATGTTTCACAAGACAGACACTTGAATCTGACGTGGTATTTCACAGTGAAATGTAACTGGAATTGATACAACCAGTGCCTGTGTTCGGCAGAGACAAAGAGCTGTATGTGATTACACCAAGGGACAACAACGTTTTAACTCAGTCCACTCACTTGCAGAACTGGCAGGCCACCCCCATGATCATCAAACAGACGGCGACCAGGTGTGTTCTCTTGATGAGCTGCAGGTCAGCCAGGTAGCCCAGCGCCAAGCGACTGACCAGGTCCACCCCTCCCAGCACCGTCATGAGAAGAGCGGCTTCCGACCGGGGCAGACCCATTTCCACCTAGGGAACAAACATTGGGTGGATACAGGTGACATAGACATACTTTGGGTGGATATAGGTGACATGGATATACATTAGGTGGATATGGGTGACAAAGACGAACATTGGGTGGATACTGGTGACATAGACGAACATTGGGTGGATATGGGTGACATAGACGAACAGCGGGTGGATACAGGTGACATAGACGAACAGCGGGTGGATACAGGTGACATAGACGAACATTGGGTGGATATGGGTGACATAGACGAACATTGGGTGGATACAGGTGACAAAGACGAACATTGGGTGGATACGGGTGACATAGACGAACAGCGGGTGGATACAGGTGACATAGACGAACAGCGGGTGGATACTGCTGACATAGACGAACAGCGGGTGGATACAGGTGACATAGACGAACAGCGGGTGGATACAGGTGACAAAGACGAACATTGGGTGGATGCAGGTGACATAGACGAACATTGGGTGGATATGAGTGACTTAGACGAACATTGGGTGGATATGGGTGACATAGACGAACATTGGGTGGGTATGGGTGAGACAGACGTACATTGGGTGGATATAGGTGACATAGACGAACACTGGGTGGGTATGGGTGAGACAGACGTACATTGGGTGGATATGGGTGACAGACGTACAATGGGTGGATACAGGTGACATAGACGAACACTGGGTGTGAATACAGGTGACATGGGACAGTGGACATTGGTCAAGATTACCCTTTAAGTTAACTTCCACAACGCATGCACGTGTTATGTTATCACGAGAATCTCACAAAACTCTTCCGGTTTCTTATAAATAGATCAGCACGGTTATAGACAGCAGTTCAATGCAGATCGAGCTTTTGGGTGGCTTTGTGCCATTTCCAGCACAAAGATTTCGGTTCTACAACACGTTTCTGACAGTGAGCAAAAATATGATTTGCATCTGTGTATGTCCGAACTGGCACAAGGAACAACCCCCACCCCACGCCATGTTTTCGATTTTGTTGTTAATCAGTGGGAATCACATGTGAGTATACATGAAAGTGTGTCTTCGCAAGTGACTGAGAACGTTGATGTTTTTGACTTTTTGCATTCATTATCAGTTGTTTCGCTTGTCAGTTTAACGAATTCTCTTTTACGAAGTCCTTTAAGTAATTTCCTGTAATTATATTTAGAAATTTGTTTCTTTTTTTTTTCAAATTTCACAATAATTTCACCCTCATTTGCCCAGTTTCCCCCAACCTTCCATTCATTCACATCTCCCACCCCTTCTAACCGATAATACTCAAATGTATTCATAAATACTTTAACAACATGTCTTCAATCACCGATATGTGTGACGGGACATTAAACAAAATTCTCCTCCTCATATGTGAGCCATGAGGGCTCTGTGACTCGCTGGGTGTGTGTTTACACACAACTTGAGTCTATGTAACAACCACGTGTGTGTGTGTGTGTGTGTGTGTGTGTGTGTGTGTGTGTGTGTGTGTGTGTGTGTGTGTGTGTGTGTGTGTGTGTGTGTGTGTGTGTGATTAACCTCTGTGTGTGTCCGTGGTAAACTTTAACAAATCCGTTTTCTCTGGGAATTCTTAAGGACACTTTTACACTGGCTTGAAAATAGGAAAACAGGGTAAGTTCTTTCCACACATGCCAGTTTCAATGACAATGTACTTCTGGAAAGGGCACGAACAATTTATCAAGAAGGAAAAAAATGCTTCCGAAATCAGGTTACTATTACATTTTCATTTCTTATTCACAAAATGTATCACATTCAGGTTATCTGACAAACTGAAACACTTATTAATGGCAGTCATTTCATCATTTCTAGTTCAAAATAGGATATCATTCTGCTGAGTATAGAAGTTGTATTGATGCATACATCTGTTAGGAGCAGCAAAATTGTGCCAAGTCATAGAACACCAATTCTGAATAATTATGATACGTTATTATTATTTTTTTTTTTTAACAAATCTCACTCGTCTAAAACATTATATATTAGATATCAAAATGTGACTAATGATGTCCTCTACATGTCCCATCCACGATCTTCTGCGTCCTGCATGTGTTTTATAGAACTGAAAATTACCGGGAGGCCGTGATCACTGCCTTGATGTGGAACCACCTCCGCACTCATTCCTACTCTGAACTTTGACGACACTGTCACTGTCCGCTTGACTTGCTCTTATGCGTATTGGAGATGTGGTTGCTAATGGACAGAAGAATTTCTCCTATTTATGTTTTTTGTTTTTTTGTTTTTTCAAGGGCGAGTCCTTGTGGTTTGGTGTTTTGCTGGTCTTATAACTTTGATCTGTAACGGTCTCCACAAAATTTATTTTCTACTTCCTCTAAAAAAAAAATTAAAAAAAGAAAAAGAAAAAAAGATTCAAGCAGTGCATGATGCCTGTGCGTACGAAGGCATTGAGGAGTACAACGTTTGTGATTTTCATCACATTTTTCAAGATGTACACCCACTCACTGTTCAATGAGCAAAATTTAAATGGTATACATCTGCGCTAGTCCTGGTTTCTTCGAGGCATAAAATCCCAGAATAATATGCTAATTTTTCAGTCACTGACAGTTTCTTTCTCGCGCTAGCAGTAGTAGAAAAAGTAGTATCATTAATATATGTATATGTCGTATATTATCATGAGTAGTAGCTGTAGTAGTAGTAGTAGTAGTAGTAGTAGTAGTAGTGGTAGTAGAAGTAGTTTCATTATTATCATCGTACACAGATGTTTGATACATGAACAGTTACATGCTTGCATGTACATACCTGCATTCGTACGGTAATTCGATATGTTTTTCTCTGTCTGGGTCAGTGTCTGTGTCTGTGTCTCTACCTATCTATGTATCTATCTATCTATCTCTCACTCTTTGTCCCTGTCTCTCTCATCTCTGTCTCACCCTTTCTCTATATCTGTTTCCTTGTTTCTGTCTTGATCTATTTCCCTCTCCACTTCCTCACTCATTCACACACACACACACACACACACACACACACACACACACACACACACGCACACACACACACACTGACACACACACACACTGACACACACACATACACATTCATAAAGACAGCCCACACGCGCACGTATCATTTTTTGATAGCAAGCTCTTCAATTGAAATTGAGCACACACATACACACACACACACACACACACACACACACACACACACACACACACACACACACACACACACACACACACACACGACAGGACCTCATTATGAAAACCATCATCACCTCCCTGCCTTTTCAACACTCACCCCCAGCGACGGGAAGTAAAAGGCAATGAACTGTGCATTGAACCCCAGAGGCACGTATCCAATAATCAACAGAAACAGCCAGTTTTTGAACAGCGACACATCGACGACAGCAGACACCACAGTCGCACAACGCCCCCAAAACCCTCCTCTTCCTTCTCCTCCTTCTCCTCCTCTCCCTTTCGATTCCTCTTCGTTGACATCGTTTGATGACGATAGGAAAGCGGCATCGGTCGCCATGTTCATGTCAGATCCGCAGATGTTGACGACGGAAGACCCAGACTTGTGGCTGTCCTGGCGGTGAGGGAGAAAGCGGTGATGGTCGGCAGGGCAGCTCTGCTGGCGGACGTAGCAGCGATCGGCCGCGGCGGATCTGATTCTGCGCTGCTGCACGCGCAGCTCTTCTTCCGAGGAATAGCGGAGTTTGGGTTGGTGGGCCAGCAGCGACTTTTCCGGGACGGAAGCGGAAAGAGGGGAGGTGGTGAAGGGAGGGGAAACTGAGGACGGCTGAGTCAGGGTGTCGTCAATTCTGGTTTCTCTCTCGCCGTCCTCACACTCGCGGGCAAGAAGTCTTGTGGTGGCGGTGGTGGTGTTGGTGGAGTCTCCTCGATCGTCGTCATCGGACGCGTCTTTCTCATCGTCGCCGGCGGTTTTGGCGGAGGGTTTCCTTTGTTCGTCCCCCTCCCGGGGCGGTTCACGGACAGCTCCTCCCTCACCTGCTGTCGGTCGTTTCTTCCTGGCGTACGAGGAGACGGGTCTGGACAGACAGGAGACCACCACGCTCTGCAGCTCCATGCCAGCGACCAGCAGGATGGCCCCACGCGTGCCGTACGCGTTGATGAGGTACTGGGTGAGGGGCGGGATGAGGAGGGCGGCAACGCTGAGGCCCGTGTTAGCCACGGCCATGGCGAAGGAGCGTCTCTTGAGGAAGTAGTGGCCCAGCGTCGTGTAGCCCGGCACGTACATCAGAGCGTGCGAGAACCCTGAAGGCAGAGCGGTGATGGCTGAATTGTTTTGCTTTGTTAAGGATCCGTCAACACCTTGTGCCGGAAACAGTTACAACAAAGCGTTAAAGGTCTCTTCAACACACAGTCCTCACAGAGACAATTACAGCAAAGCGTTAAAGGTCACTTCAACGCACAATTATCACAACGACAATTTTACAGCAAATCAATAAAGGTCCTTTCAACATACAATCCTCATAGAGACAATCACAGCAAAGCGTTAAAGGTCCCTTCAACATACAATCCTTATAGAGACAATCACAGCAAAGCGTTAAAGGTCCCTTCAACATACAATCCTCATAGAGACAATCACAGCAAAGCGTTAAAGGTCCCTTCAACATACAATCCTCATAGAGACAATCACAGCAAATCATTAAAGGTCCCTTCAACATACAATCCCCATAGAGACAATCACAGCAAAGCATTAAAGGTCCCTTCAACATACAATCCTCATAGAGACAATCACAGCAAAACGTTAAAGGTCCCTTCAACACATAATCCTCGAAGACAATCACGGCAAAGTGTTAAAGGTCCTTTCAACACATAATCCTCGAAGACAATCACGGCAAAGCGTTAAAGGTCAGATAATCATTTTCGGTTTTCATCGAAAAAAGAACACTTCAAAATATGGTGATAGTCAATTTCTAGATTTGCACTTTAACTCTATGCATACGAACGACAACAGAGGCGACGCTGATGACAACGTTTCACCGCTGTTGATGCTATTAAAACGTTACAAGCACAAGGGTGTCACAAAGAATACCGCGTTTCTAACGACGGAGGCTTCAGGCTGGACCACGGCATTGAAACACCCACACAGGACATGATCTGGTGGAGTATGCAAAGGGGAAAGAAAGGAAGAAGGCTGGCCGTCCCGTGAAAGTTGCACCTGTTCTTTCAGTGTGTGAACTACCCTACCCAGATCTCTCTAGTACCCATTTCTCTTGCCCTCACCGATGAAGCAGTGCGTGACGGTGATGATAGTCATGTTGGGGGCCAGAGCTGACAGGGCCACGAAGGTGGAGCAGATGAGGGACCCCGTCAGCAGCACTTTCCGGGTGTTGAACCGTGACAGGAGCACGTGCGACACCAGCATGTCTGCGGCACGTGATCACCGGATAAAGGAGTCAGGTTAGGTCAGGTCAGGGTAAGTCAAAACTATCTTCACTGAGAGTAAAAGAGTAAGTTTTCATACAGCAGTTAGGTCAGGTCATGTAAAGTCAAAATGATATTTATCATGAGGTAAACGAGTAAGTTTACACAGCAGTTAGGTCAGGTCATGTAAAGTCAAAATGATCTTTGTTGAGGATAAAAGAGTAAGTTTATACCGCAGTTAGGTCAGGTCAAAATGATCTTTATTGAGGGTAAAAGAGTTAGTTAATACAGCAGTTAGGTCAGGTCAGGTCAAAATGATCTTTATTGAGGGTAAAAGAGTTGGCTTACACAGCAGTTAGGTCAGGTCAGGTCAGGTCAAAATGATCTTTATTGAGGGTAAAAGAGTTGGTTTATACAGCAGTTAGGTCAGGTCAGGTCAGGTCAGGTCAAAATGATCTTTATTGAGGGTAAAAGAGTAAGTTTATACAGCAGTTAGGTCAGGTCAAGTCAAAATGATCTTTATTGAGGGTAAAAGAGTTGGTTTATACAGCAGTTAGGTCAGGTCAGGTCAAAATGATCTTTATTGAGGGTAAAAGAGTTGGTTTATACAGCAGTTAGGTCAGGTCAGGTCAAAATGATCTTTATTGAGGGTAACAGAGTTGGTTTATACAGCAGTTAGGTCAGGCCAGGTCAAAATGATCTTTATTGAGGGTAAAAG
>NC_134885.1:12879680-12942180 GCF_041734735.1 Babylonia areolata | reverse complement strand
TTTCAATGAACCGTGACTGAATTTAAACTGACCAATAACACCCTGCCATCAGTTTTGATTACTTTAAAAAGTTGCACGGCTTTCGGGCAAATCCATGTATATCCATGTATATGACACCATCACCACATCCGCTGGGCGGACTCTTGAACACTGAGCAGCAAAACCCAACGGCCGGCTAGACAGGATTTTTGTGCAATATTTGTGTAACTATTAGTGTGTGTCTGTGTGTGTGTCTGTACATATGTGTTTCTGTCTCTGTGAGTGAATTTTGAACTGAAATGATTTTCATATCAAATTTCTCTCTCTCTCTCTCTCTCTCTCTCTCTCTCGACAGAAACACCAACGTAAACCTCTCATTTTAAAGCTCGAGGTAAACAAGAACTCAGTTCAACAAGTTTGTGAGCACCGCGTTCTTGGGGTAATCATTGATAAAGAACTGAACTGGCAAGCTCATATTAACCATGTATGCAAACAATTAGCCCGCAATTTGTTCTTACTCAATAAACTTAGATATTACATCGATGCTCCAACCAGAAAATTATTCTTCGGGGCACACTGTCTCTCTCATGTCAATTATGCATCTACAGTCTGGAGCAATGCCAGTCACAACCAGCTAAAAAAAAAAAAAAAAAAGTTAACTCATTGCATAGACGAGCAGCTAAACTTATTTTACCAGACCACTCCCTATCAACAGATGAAAAATTAACATAACTGGAAATATTACCACAATGCAAGCAATTCGACTACAATAAAATGGTCCTCATGTTCAAAGTACACAAAAACATGTCACCACCATACCTCAGTGACCTTGTTCAACGGGCATCGGTTACGATTCAGATAATTATATTCTGCCTCGTGTGCGCATCGATTTGTACAAATGTAGCTTTGCATTTTTTGGACCATCTTTCTTCCTTCATTCATTAAGACGTGCGATTCATTACGTTCCTTCAAATCAAGAACACGAAAACTTCTGCTCCAAAAACAATAGGCCCACAAAGCTTTTTTTTTTTTTTTTTTTTTTTTTTTACCAGCTAAAAAAGACAGATAATCATGGTTTTTTTTGTGAAGTTTGTATCTATACCTTTACATGCAGCGAATTTATTTTATTTCTACATTTGTGCTTTAATGTTTTTACTTGTTCGCCTGTTAATTGGATGTTATTACCTGTAACATCTGCATCAGCAAATTAATCACTTTTGTATATGTACAATGTTAAAGTTGTGTTTCTCTGTTTTCTTTGTGTCCGCTATATGTTTCTCGGTCATGTCTCTGTATGTGCATAAGTATATATATATATATATATATATATATATATATATATGTGTGTGTGTGTGTGTGTGTGTGTGTGTGTGTGTGTGTGTGTGTGTGTGTTGGGTGGAGAGAGTGTGTGCATGTGTATGGATATGAATGTGTGAATGCGTTCGTTTTATTACTTTTTACGATGTTAGTGATGATGATGGTGATTATTATTCGTAGTAGTAGCAGTAGCTGTAGCAGTGTTAAAAAAGTTATTATTGTTGTGTCATTATCGTTAATGTTCTTATTGTTGTCACAAGGACAGATTCGAAGACTGGGCGATGCCTAAAATCTTTATCCTTGAGTAACAAAGTTTTTGAATCTGTGTGTGTGTGTGTGTGTGTGTGTGTGTGTGTGTGTGTGTGTGTAAAATTAATGAAAACGCTTTAATATCTGTTTTATTTCTTAAAATACAAAAAAATCCACTATTCAAAAATGTTTCATATCTGTGGGTTTTTTTTTTTTTTTTTTTTTTTGGGGGGGGGGGGGGGGAGGGTTGTTGTTTGAGTTTTTTGGTATTCCATAATAAAATGAATGGTAATTTGTTAAATCAGTCAGTCAACAGGCAGTTTCACAATAACTCTAAATATGATCAAATCAGATGAGAATTCCTCTCTCTGCCTGACTTGTCTCTTTGTATCTCAATGCAGACAGCAACATGCAAGAACCCACATACTAAATAAAAAGAATAAGTATACTCCCCTCCCTCCCCCCCCCCCCCCCCCCCCCACACACACACACACACCAGCACCACCACCACCAACAACAACACCAATACATACAAATACAAACCATTTGAGGTTTTTTTTTTTTTTTTTTTTTAGAAATACGTCGCCATGGTGTGAGACACATACAATTTGTAATTTTCAAAAATACTTATTCCATTTTAACCATGAGATCGAGTTAGAACCATGCTGATGAAAAACATCTGCAGCAGTCATGCCTGATTAACTGAAGTTCAGTTGTTTTGTTGTTGTTGTTGTTGTTGTTGTTCTATGCGCTTGAGTAAATGCATGCGTACGGCTAGGTCTTGTTTCTTCAAAGAAACCATGGGTTGCTGTTCACCCACGACGTACGGGAAGGGATTAGTTCTACACAGAGACCAGGGGTTGCTGTTCACCCACGACGTACGGGAAGGGATTAGTTCTATACAGAAACCATGGGTTGCTGTACACCCACGACGTACGGGAAGGGATTAGTTCTATACAGAAACCATGGGTTGCTGTACACCCACGACGTACGGGAAGGGATTAGTTCCTACACATAGACCACGGGTTACTGTTCACCCACGACGTACGGGAAGGGATTAGTTCTACACATAGACCACGGGCTACTGTTCATCCACGACGTACGGGAAGGGATTAGTTCCTACACAGAGACCAGGGGTTACTGTTGGGTTACTGTTCATCCACGACGTACGGGAAGGGATTAGTTCCTACACAGAGACCACGGGTTACTGTTGGGTTACTGTTCATCCACGACGTACGGGAAGGGATTAGTTCCTACACAGAGACCACGGGTTACTGTTGGGTTACTGTTCATCCACGACGTACGGGAAGGGATTAGTTCCTACACAGAGACCACGGGTTACTGTTGGGTTACTGTTCATCCACGACGTACGGGAAGGGATTAGTTCCTACACAGAGACCAGGGGTTACTGTTCATCCGCGACGTACGGGAAGGGATTAGTTCCTACACAGAGACCACGGGCTACTGTTCATCCACGACGTACGGGAAGGGATTAGTTCTATACAGAAACCATGGGTTGCTGTACACCCACGACGTACGGGAAGGGATTAGTTCCTACACAGAGACCACGGGTTACTGTTGGGTTACTGTTCATCCACGACGTACGGGAAGGGATTAGTTCCTACACAGAGACCACGGGTTACTGTTGGGTTACTGTTCATCCACGACGTACGGGAAGGGATTAGTTCCTACACAGAGACCACGGGTTACTGTTGGGTTACTGTTCATCCACGACGTACGGGAAGGGATTAGTTCCTACACAGAGACCAGGGGTTACTGTTCATCCACGACGTACGGGAAGGGATTAGTTCCTACACAGAGACCAGGGGTTACTGTTCATCCACGACGTACGGGAAGGGATTAGTTCCTACACAGAGACCACGGGTTACTGTTCACCCATGACATCGTGCGGCGACTGAGGAGTCTTTCCTTCACAGAAAACATGGGTGCCTGTACACCCACGACGTTCTAGTACGGCACGCAAAATATTAGTCGACGAACGGGAATAGTTAAATCTTTATAGTAGTTCCAGATCTCAGTCAACCCAGCCAGGTAGTAACAGTGGGCATCATTATCGTCTGGTTTATCCGGCCATTACTGCACATAACGAAAGTGTTTTCTTCTTAACTTCCATGTGTGTGTGCGCGCGCACACATGCACACAGAAAACACACGCACAAGTACTGGATTCGTCAGTTTCTATTCTCATCATCATCGTTGATTTAATCACAGACAGAATGATTCTAATGTCCATGCTATTATCAGTATGTTTGTGATGAGATGGAACAGTGACAGCTGACAATTTCAACACACACACACACACACACACACACACACACATTCATACAGACTGACTGGCACAGCAACAGATATGCTCACACATGCTCACATGTGCACATGTAACAATACATAAAAACAAAGAGGAAAATGATTTTTCAATGCAGCATTTTACTCCTTAGCTGTAATGGCCATTTATTGACTGACTCTTAAATAAAAAAAAGAAAAAAGAAAACAAACAATAATAAAATAAATAGAAAACAACAATTTTTTTTTTACATGATTTAGATCAAAATAAGTCAAGCCAAGTACAACCCCAACCAGTGACAATGTCAGTCAGTCTTAAAGGCAGCACACGAAGAAACTTAGAGGAAGTCTGACACAATGGTTGCTGAAGGGGTATGTGACATTCAGAGAAGACTGAGGCAGGTGTTAGAAATCTGGTTTGATTCTTAGTCTTACGTTTGCCCTGGCTGTGTTATCGTAGACCCAGCTATTGGTGTATTGCATGTGCGCTTCTTGACTTTCAGTGAAGCACTTGAACTGCTCAAATGTGTAAGCGCTCACGCCGAACACAAGATCGAGATGGAATGCGACTCATTCTCATTCCCTTGCATCGCATGGATCAAAACCAAATAACGCGCTCGATCTAGCCTCTGTGCCCAACTAACTGACTTACGTTAAATCATCCTTCGCCGAGTTCTTCCATACTGAAATAATAAACGTCATCTATCGTTCGCTAATCGGTCTGTGGTGGACTGCATGAGCGAAAATAGCAGCGGCTCTAAGTTTGCTTTTCTTTGTGAATGTTCCTTACTCGATCCACGATAAATTCCATATGTTGGAACATTCTGAACTTAACCCTTTCACCGCCAGTCAATTTAGAGTGCAAAATTCCCTTGTGCTGCAAACACAGAAACATGGTGTCTGGGAATAGCTGGCGATTCCCCCTGTGATGTGTAGAAAATATTACCTATCCTACCACTGAACATAAAGAGCAGTAGGTTCATCGGAAACAGTCCCATGATCTGGTCACCCTTCAGTGACATGGATCATCCACCTAGCTGCTGCATAATTGCGAGTCTGGCAGTGAAAGGGTTAAGCAAACGTTGCGCTGCAAAGATCGCCTCATGCAACCCAACTCATAACTCACTTCTCCTCTCAGCTGCATTGTTATGTTGTGGTTTTGTCCATCCGAACAGCATATATAACACTCCTGTATATGGTATGCTCCACAATGTATTTCATGTGTACACATGTGCATCCGTTAATGCGTGTGGAGAGGGGTGGTGGTTATGTATAAAATATTTTTACATGTATGTTTGAGGAGGAAGATGGTAGAATGGTTAAATGCTCATCTGCAAATGGCCCGTGAGGTTCTGAGTTTGAATCCTGTCCTCACCCTTTCTCCCACGTTTGACTGGAAAACCAACTGAGAATCTAGTCAATCAGATGGCACTTGGCGCACTGAAAAAGAACCCATGGCAATGGGAGTTTGGTCCTCTGGCAAAATTCTGTAGAAGAAATCTACTCGATAAGTACGAAAAAATATATATGCATGCACTCAAGGTCTAAGGGCATCAAGTTATGTTCCTTGTCAAGCATCTGCCTTGCAGACATGTTGCATATGTGCATTTGTCTGAATGCAGTGACACCTTGAGAAACTGAAACCTATATATTTGAACGTATGTTTCATGTATGTATGCACCTTGTTTGTATAGTTTGCCAGGTGCAGTTTGGTGTGTATATATGTAAGATTGGTGTTAAGTCATATATACTTCGTCACGTTTTGTTAAGCAGCCAGAGCAGTTTGCATTATACATCTTTGACAAATGGGGGAGTCCAGTGACTACGTGGTTAGTTTTCTTCTTCATGTGTAAAGATTTACAGTGACTGGTTTGTTTTGTTCAGGTCTTTCCTAACAAATGGGTGCTGCAAAAAAAGACCAAATTTCCATTTTATTTGGGTCATCAGTTTATCACCCATCATTGTGTGATGGTTAATGGATGGTGTCATTCAGTGATTAACACGATCTTACCCAATATCCCTAACTGAACAAGACGTCTTGGCAGCACTGATAACATGACAAGGACAAACCCTCACAGTTTTTTTTTTTAGCACAAACATAAAAATGTATCAAATGAAAACTGTGCCAATGCCCAACAGATACATTGGCATCGTTAAACATTACGATTTCACATCATTTTAAAATCGTGTTCCAAATCAGTTGCATTAACATTCTGAGAGAGGGTTCCATGAAAAAAAAATACTTATGGATCAAAATAAAATCTACAACTTACCTATTCTTTCCAGTTCGCTTAAAAAAAAAAATATGTTTATGTGTAAAATTGTGTGAATTAAATATATATATATATATCTTCACACACACACAAAATGCTCTACTGCATGTACCTCAATCAATGATTCTTTTGCACAATGAAATAGGAAGTACATTTTTTCCTGTTCAGTTATCAATTAAATACTAACATCTCTATAAAGCATTGACCTTCACGATCACCTGTCACAATAACTAACAGAAAACACAGCAATGTATACTACCTGTGTCTTAACACTGGATATCACAAATATTGAAATAATCTCCCTTGGTTTGTATGCTGTGCATTTCTGCAGCTACTTCAATCAATATCAGCTCTATCTTGTTTTTACACAATTCAAAAATAACAAAGTTTTCCTGTGAATAAAATCAGAAAATCAAATCTAGTTTTCTTTTCTGTCACAAATACATTTGCCAATGAATGCTTTCAAGGCCTTGGAAACGCTGCATAGAAATCGGGAAATCTGAAGTTTAGCAATGCAAAAAACAAAAACCACTAGATGTTTTTTCAGCTTTGCTTTGAATCTAAAGCTATTCGCATTAAAAACACTTATGGACGAGTATTCAAAGTTTGCTATAAAAAAAAAAATAAATAAAAAGCATGTCTAAGATGAAGACAGCTGTTTTTGGCTGTGTGAGGGTACTAGTTGATATAGAAGTTGATTTTGCCTCGTTTGACCTCAAACCAAACAAAGGCTGTGACAATGGAACTGATTTATGGCTGCTGGAACCATTGAAACAATTCAAAAGAGAAAGATCATGATAGACAATGACCACAGGGAAGCCAATCTGCTGCCATTATCCCGTTTGCACAGGATTTAATCTTTATTAAGAAATGGAGATTAATATCATGAAAAATGGAATGAAGACTACTATAATTTGCACTTGTACTAACTGAATGTGAAATAAATTTTAAAAGTTAATACTATCAATGTGAAACAGTGACGTGAATGTTTTTCAAACACAAGTAAACTGAATGTGTGGTGGAGAAAACCAGTTGTCCAGAATGAGCCAACTTTTTCCAGTTCCAGTCTGGCTGACAATGGTTGTTATCTACAGATTGTGCAGTCATCTGTACCGCCATACCTTATCTACCATCACCACCATCCACAAACATCAAAGAGAAAACGCAAAAGACCAGTGTCACTGTTACACCTCTTTAATCTTCAATACATCGGACTCTTTTCCCACCCAGCCAGGTTAGTCCTCTCCCTCTTCCTCCTCTTCATCCTGGTTGATCTGGAAGTAGCGCAGTTCGAAGGCCTCCTTGGTGGTGGCCACAACACGCAGCCAGTCACGCAAGTTGTTCTTCTTCAGATACTTCTTGGTCAGGTACTTGAGGTATCTGCAAGCATCACAGCACTGTAAGCAATGCGCTGCTGCAGAAACAACAAAATGAACCTGTTATTGTTACAACTACCACTGTGCTAGTAAACGAAGAAATACAGGTGTTCATTCAGTACATTTACAGAGAACTTTAAAAATTGCACATCCAGTTTTTTGTGTGTTTGTGTAAAAGTGACTGGATATCATTGAAATAACTCGTCAGTGCAAGCATGTACGTGTCGCTGCCACAATGACGAGATAACTCGTCACCAAAATACTCCGACTTTTCCCTGGTTTGCACAGAGTTTGTTGACAAAAATACTGGTAGCTTTAGCTAGGGGAATCTTTCTAGATTCTATTTATAGCTTGAAACCACATCTATGTCATGAGGCAGTCCTTTACTTTAACGTTTTGGTTGGATTACTGCCACAGTATTTGCATAGCTCCTCTCCTCGCTCACTCAACAAAATGTCGGACCCCATACTCAAGACATGCGATCATGGTTGCACTAAATCTACCAAGATTACTTTCTTTAGCTGATGATCAGAAATAATTGAAGTGTAAATTCAAAGGAGTAGACACTGATGAACTTTAGTAGGGCGATTTGATAGAAAATAAAGGGAACAATGAAGAGGCTCGCCAAGATACGACTATCAGTGAGTGATGCCAACTTTACAGCTGTAGCAGAAGTGACTGTGTGTGAGGGGGGGTGAAAAGGACGGGGCTCGAGACCAAGGGGGCTTGGCCCCACATCCATATTTATTATTATGACTTGGAGAGGTCACAATGCATTGTGTATTTGTCTTTTTTTTTGTGACCCCCCCCCCCCCCCCCCCATAGAATTCACTTAAATCTTACTTTCCTTTTAGCAAAAGGGTTAGGGCATGACAAAAAAAATAAAGAGAAGGAAACACAAAATGCAAGAGAGAAAAAAAGAAAACAGCCACATTAACCCTTTCGCTGCCAGGAAAATAAGATTTAAGTGGAATCTATTTGCCAGGATTTTTTCCACAAAAAGCAGGTATATATTTAAAAAAAATTCTGTGCTCTTTGTTATTGGAGAAAGATCCATGAAAGTATATATTTTTTGACAGGTAAATGAATAAAGAACAGAACACATGTTTTCTCCCATTTTATATATTTTCAGTGACATGCTGTTGTTTTGAAATCGTGCTTTGTTTTTTTTATCACATTTTCAACTTGTTCGTTACAAACATTAGTCAGGTACTTTGCACTGAAATATATTTTCTGGACAAATGGATAATATCTGCACACACAAATTATACTAAAACAACCACAACAAAAAAAATTTTTTAAAAAGAGAGACAGATACACAAATGCGTCATGACTTCTCAAAGTGGTAATATGGATGTGGGGCCACGCCCCCTCAGTCTCCACCCCCCTCCTCTTCATCCCTCTCACACATGGTCACTTCATCCAGTTCTCATCAGACCGCGTTGGCCAAGTGTCCTGCTAATAATTCGGTCACTTTCTGTTGTCTGCTACAGCTGTTAAGTCTGCATCACTCACTGATAGTCGTATCTTGGCCAGTCTCTTCATTGCTCCCTTTATTTTCTATCAAATTGTCCTGTAAATGTTCATCACTGTATTCTCCATCAAATTTACGCTTCAGTTCTTTCTAAGCATCAGCTAAAGAAAGCAATCTTGGTTGATTTAGTTCGCCACGATGTCTTAAGCATGGTGTCGGCCTGACATTTTGTTGAGCGAGCAAGGACAGGAGCCAGAACACTGCAGCAGTAACCCAACCAAAACGTTCAAATAAAGGACTGCCTCATGACATTGTGGGGTTTCTAGCTATGAATAGAATCTAGAAAGATTCCCCAAGCTTAAGCTACCAGTACTTTTGTCAACAAACTCAATGCAAACCAGGAGAAAGTCAGAATATTTTGATGAGTTATCTCGTCATTGTGGCAGCGCGTACATGCTTGCACTGACGAGTTATCCTGTCATATAGGCAGCCTAGGGGTTAACCCAATTATACACATATCTGGTTATGACGCATTCTGTGATTTCTTCCCTTGCTGGGCATAGATAGGTCGTGCTTTATTCCGTAATCCCTTTCCTTCCCTGGTGGCCCTTACGATTTTGCATGTTTCACTTTTTGCATCAAACATGTGACAGCAACAACATGAAAAGGCAACTGAGTAAATGGCATATAAACTCAAATACTGGTCATCCCAGTCAACTCCGGATCAATCGATCCAGAAAGTTCACCTGCATAACTTTCTAGTTAGCATACTATCACTGTCCCAGCTCATGACATTTTCTGTGATATTTTCTTTTCACAAATATTGGTAAAATATTTCTTAACTTCCCCAAACAACATGCAATGTATTTCAACAAATATACTGTTTAAATCACTGGATAGACATGTAAAAGTGATTTTTCTTTTCTTGTTATAGGATTTTTATTTTCATAAAATTCATTTTATAATCTCAAGCATTGCTTGAACACCACCATCACAAAGAAAACTGACAGAAAATAATTATGCAAATGCTTCATCAGGACTATCTCCCTCAGCTAGCAAGGTGCATCCCCCTCCCCCCCAAAAAGCACTATCCTTTCTCCTAAAAAAAAACCACACACATAAACCCTCTCAGACCCCATTACAATTGCTGATCACTTTATTTTCAGATATTTGGTTGTAAATTAGCCTTTCCCTGGGTTTCAAAGACAATACTCAAAATCAAGGAGCATCAACTCCAAGGAACCCTACCATGATGGTGGAAAATACATATGGCATGAAACCAGTTTAAGGTAGTTTACTAGCAGTATCATCAAAGCTGAAATATCCACCATTACAGGTGTGCACATTTGACAACTTAGCAAAGTTTCTATCTTCCGAGTCATAGTTTGCTTCAGTTTCTCAAGGACGCATTACAGTGTTCGCACAAATCCATATATGCTACACGACATCTGCTAAGCAGATACCCAACAGCAGCATAACCCAACGCGCTTGTCAGGCCTTGAGTGCATGCTTACACATTTGTGTACCTATCAGTGTGGATTTCTTTTTACATAATTTTGCCAGAGGACAACACTCTCGTTACCATAGGTTCTTTTTCAGTGCACCAAGTGAGTGCTGCGTGTCTGTCTTGCACCTCCAACCCCCCTTCCCACAAGCCCATCTCAATGATGAAATTCCCCCAAAGTATGCAAATTCACAGGAATCTGGGACTGTGCAGTATGTGTGTGTGTATATATATATATATATATATATATATATAACACCAACTTTTAATAACTTAGGAGAGAAAAAAAAAAGCATGTGAAAAGACAGAATAATACAAACTAAACAGTGGACATAAATAGTAATGCCCGGTCAATACCAGCACACCAAAGAAATGAGCCCACCTCTTTGAGAAAGGAATCTCTGAAGTGAGGGTGATCTTGTTCTTGTTGCGCTCGAGAGCGACAACACTGCCAAAGTTGTTGGTCTTGCCCTCCACCTTGATGCGCTCATGCAGGTACTTTTCCTGTCAACACACAGGTATGGCGTGGCCACACACCTGATTAGGGAAGGTGACCCTAATCGAACTAGGGAAGAGGACCCTAGTTCACAACCATTCTGTTAGAAAATGTTCGGAAATTTATTACAAGCAGGTTGGAAGCTTTTGGAGGAATGTTCAAAAACAACTGAGCGCCAAAACTAGTAAATGGGTAAAAAATAAAATTTTAGTTTAATTTCTAAAATGTAATTACCAAACTGACCAATATACTTTCTAAATTCTTCTGTGCCCATTGGACTTAAAGTGCAAATGTATGTTAATTTTTTTTTTTTTTTTCAATTTAAAATGTAAAAGAAATTCATAAATTTATGACACTTGGACAAATAAAATAGAATGACTTGAAAAAAAAAAAAAATTTCAAATATGAATTAAAAATACGTACAAAGTTGGCCACATCCATGATGCCATCCTCAACAGGGTGGGTACAATCTATCATGAATCGGAGGGTGCTCTTCTTTTTCTTGCCCTTCCCAGACTGCGGCTTGCCTGGGCGCTTGGTCGCTTTTGTCTGGAAAAAAAAAGAAAAAAAAAAGAGAGGAGGTAACAGTATGCCATGATTTAATTTTGTATCTGCTAACGGCCCACAAACAATTCCTTGATCATTCTGGCACTATGGGTGTTTTGCTGTTATTTTTTTCCTTTTAAAAACCATTACTTTTTTTTTGTTATAGCAGTCACATCATAAACTAAGATCTGCTGTTTTGAAACAGATTTATCCAGCAAAAGTATGAAAATTTTAAATGCAATTGGTATTTAAAAAACAAAACAAAAAAACTTAGGGACACAATGGGGCTGTTAATTACCATACAATCTGATACAAATATTCTGAAAAAAACCAAAAACACTTCTGATGAAAAAGAATTGTTCAACACATGAAATGCTGCTCAGGTTGTTTTTTTCCGGAGGAGCTTCTAGCCAACTTTTACACCTTACCTTTGTCCTGTTAAATCATTTTGTCTGACTTCTAATGTTCTATAGCCGTATGCATCATGAGCTGTAGGTGAAATATGTTTTACAACAGATGGAGTTTTTTGTGCTTTTTTTCTTTCATCACAAATTTTGCTGACAGCTAACATGAAGCTCTTTCAGTTTGAGATACAAAAAACATGCACATGTTTGTGAAAGGGCAGAGAAAGCAGATTCAGAGTATGAACATGTGATGTTAAGCATTCAAGCTTATGTTTAACTGGCACTCCATCACTCCTGTCAGTCTTGTATTTATTTATTTTCATGTTAAATGCCAATGAATGTCATAGATATATGCAGGCACTGGAAAGAAGGTGATCTGGACATGAAGAATGGAGGAAGTCACAAAATTTAAGCCAAACAGATGTAAATAACAGAGACCTGTATGGGAAATAATAATAATGGATACTTATATAGCACACTATCCAGAAATCTGCTCTAGGTGCTTTACAAAAACGCTTCGTTAACATAAAACATTACATCTATGTTACATACAGTGATACACACACCAAAATTTGACTACACACATACACACACACTGCATACATACATTTTAACAATACATGTGTATCTAACAGCTGCCCTAACACATACGCACACATTGGCAGGCACAAACTTACATAAACTCACGCACACACAATACACATTCATATACATGCATGTAGTTATGTACACATACATATGTATACACACATAGTCAAGCACAGCTAACGCAAAGGAAGTGGGCCTGCCACAATTGAACTTACTGCTGAGGGAAAAGGTGGGTTTTGAGATGAGATTTAAAAGATGCGAGGGAATCAGAATGACTGAGGTTATCAGGGAGCTTGTTCCATGTCTTCGGCGATTGAAAAGAAAATGATCTGTGTCCATAGGTCTTACTTCTGACGCGAGGTATCCTGAGAAGACGAGTATCAGAGGAAGAACGGAGCTGGCGAGACGGGGTATAGATATGGATAGATACTAAATAGAGAAAAAACAGTGTCAAAGCCTAATTTAATTTCAGTAATGATTATAAACCAGCCTGGAGTCCGACAATAAAAACATACAATCCCGAGTGCTGTATACATGCACACACATGCAATACTGTCTGCAGCACAGGTGAGAGGGAGTGGTCAAACCGATCTGGTGGAAAGTCAAAAACTGAAAAAGTAAATGGCTGATCAGTAATATGTTCCTAAAATGAATAGAACCAACCTAAATGATGAATGGAGCTAGCACTTGGTTTAGAATTATATCTTACCACAGTGTGCCTTATGGTGTAGTTTCAGTTCATTTTTTGTTCAAAGGAAGACAGTTCTGCTCTTTACAAAGAAGTGTACAATGTGGGAGGTTGGATTGATAGTGAGGAGGTTCAATGCCAAGAAAAGAATAACATTTGTGCAAATTAACTTTGATGTGTTTGAAGATGGGATGCTATGACTTTCACCTGCCTTTGCAGGATTGTCTTATTTGGTTATATCCACAATTTCCCCCCTCCACTCCTCTGTCAATCCGTGCGACTGAGTGACCGTCCATGTCTCATACAGTGGTACTGGTAGTGAACTGTTAACTACACTCATTCCATCTTGTGCCCGGAGGGGAAAATTGTGGATTCTTCTTCCATCGAAATGACCAGTCATAATGTTGACTATTCTGTCACTATTACTGTTGTGACTTTAAATACTGTGCAGACAGTGGCAAGGGAAATAAACTATTGGCTTGTAATAGACTAAAAACAAACAAAAACAAAAAGGCGCATATTGATATTCATTTTTGACAGCACGGCAGTAGAAAGGGCGGACGGGACATGAACCAAATATGGCGGAAAGAAATCGTCGTCGGGGTTGTCATGTTTTCATATTATCTCGTACTTTACGAGAAAAGCAGATAACTGAACACGGTATGTGAACAGGAAAAAAAGCTTCATGAACGGGAAAAATGGATCAACTGTCGCTAATAATATGAACTGGTCATTTTCATACAGTTCTGAGTAGCACCGGCCATGCTGTAAATGTCACACGTGTACGTCACCGTACCGGTCGAAATCGCAGGCAAACCTATTTCGATTTCTTGCCGTTAAAAGACTGCTGAACAACGTTTATTCTTACCATATCTATTATCTGCATTTGAGAAAAGCATAAATTATTGGTACAAACACAACAAAACCAAAATAATAATCGTATTTTCCCCAACTTTCTGACAAGCAAGTACCTACCGGTGCCATGTTGTCTAGATTCGTCAGCGGAAAGGCGGATACACAAGTGAATGCTGGGATTGTTAAAGTTTGTTATCACGTGATAGGTTGGGGTTTTTTTTTTTTTTTTTTTTTTTTTTTTTTAAAGCTGGGAACACTTCATACTCATAATATGTCCTAATGAGAATGATTTACCACTGTAATTGTTACCTCAACGATCTTCGACCTTTGTTGAAGATGTGTTCAAGTTTGGGTGTTTTTTTTTGTGTGTGTTTTTGTGTGTGTTTTTTCAGTCAGTCTCAAAGAAGTAAAGAACTTTGAAAAGAAAGCAACTCTTTCGTTCAGACCTTGCCACCCTGACTTTATAATATTGTGTTGATGTTTGTTTTGATTACTTCGTGTGATATTTGATTGCGTCGTGTCATATTGATAAGATATGATACGCAGATTGGAAAGGCTGTTCAGCCACGAGTGGTCAACCATGAAAGTCTGTGTGTTCAGCCCACATCTGATTTGGATTATCGTTCTTGGTCTGCTCCAACTTTTCATCTGCTGATCCTGTACAATCTTTTGATAGCGACACAGTCTGGCACTGTTGTTACTCTGGCAAGGCGAGTGATTATGGCACAATGGTGACAATTTTGACTGATGATGTGTGGGGCCCGGCCGGGTTCCCCTGAACTAGGGGCCGGGCTTAAGAACAATTCTGTTGCGCCAGATATCATTTTCCCGACTGATGTCTCCCCTTCTTTGCCGGCCGGGATAACTCCACTGCCGCCAATTCATTGATGAAAAAGGTAAACAGTTGTGGGCTTAACCCCTCTTGGACACTGAAAAAAAAATGAATAAATACCTTTGTCACGAACACATACAAGTACAGAATCATAGATGCTTTCCGCACTGAGCCATGTAAAACTTCCCATGTACCCCCGGGCCCTTTCTTAGAGTACTCCACAGGGGGAGCGTGTCGATACTCCCCCGTGTCAATACTCCCCCGTGTCGATACTCCCCCGTGTCAATGCTACCCCGTACACACACACACACACACACGTGTGTGTGTGTGTGTGTGTGTGTGTGTGTGTGTGTGTGTGTGTGTTGTTGTTGTTGTTGTTGTTGTTGTCTTCTTCTTCAGTTTAGCGTCTTTTAGCCAAAAGTGTTATTTGACAAAGATAGGGGGGAAAAGACGGCTACTGGTGAAGGTAACTGTTCGTGTGTGTGTGTGTGTGTGTGTGTGTGTGTGTGTGTGTTGGATAATCATAATTGGTGAAATTTTGATTAAAAAATGAGATTACAATAAAACATCATTAGAACGAAATGCTAATGATAACAGTAAGCGAACTTGACTAATCAAAGATTTGAATCGGTATGATTAAGCGTTAATAAGCAATATAATATAATGCGATTAGCAACATATAAACAGGTAAAAAAGATATTAATTAATTGTATGATTTATTTAAGGCATATGGTTTTGAGGGGTGGGGTTATGCGTCAGTGTTTGCATGGATTTTTCACGGTTTTCGATTCTTTTTATTGATTGTTTTCACACCGTCACACACACACACACACACACACACACACACACACACATAGCGTTTTGCCGCTGTCAGGTTTAGCACGGATAATTCATGTTACATAATTTGTAATACATAAAATAAAGAAGGCAATTAATCAGTTGTATGTAGCAATTACTGCTCGTTGCATTTAAATTTTTTTTTTCGTTTCGTTTTTATTGATTATTTTCACACACACACACACACACACACACACATAGCGTTTTGCCGCTGTCAGGTTTAGCACGGATAATTCATGTTACATAATTTGTAATACATAAAATAAAGAAGGCAATTAATCAGTTGTATGTAGCAATTACTGCTCGTTGCATTAAAAATTTTTTTTTTTTTCGTTTCGTTTTTATTGATTATTTTCACACACACACACACACACACACACGGCGCGTGCGCGTACAGTGACATTGTTGGACCTCGATATATTGCCCCCCACCCCCCACCCCCTTCCCCTCGGCCCCCCATTCTTTGGCCAAGCCGCCGCGCTAGGCTTTGATCCCGCTGCCTGAAACAACCTTCCGACCTTTTATGGGCCACTTTTATGGCCTTTTTATGGCCCCATCTTGGAGCGCCCCACCCCAGATGCAGATGTGAAGGGGCCGAGGAAGAGACGTTACACATAAGACAAAGACCCACCTTTAAGAACACACACACACACACGCATACACACACACACGCACACACACACACACACACACATATACACACATGCATACATGAACGCACACACAAATGCACACACACGGACCATCTGACGCCTCCCCTCCCACCCTCATACATACCCATTCCCCACATACATACCCACCACTTACACACACACATATTCACATGTATAATTCAAATGCACGCGCTAGCATACACACACACACACACACACACACACACACACACACACGCACGCACGCACGCACGCACACATCGACACAGTGAGCACAGCAGACACAAAAGTTGTAAGTTTTATGACCCAGCCAAGTGGCGGAGATAACACGACAGCAATGATAATTATAAACGCCAGATAATACTGGGTGCGATCGCCGCCGTGCGCGCACGCACGCAAGCACCCACTTACACACACACACACACACACACACACACACACACACACACACAACTTCAAAGTACTTTCACACACAAACACACCTTGTAATACTCGCACGCATAATCACACATACTCACACACGCATGCGCGAACGAACACACCGTGGCCACCACCACCAGCACAACAGCTACGCAACTGTTGGGGTGATTCCCGGCGACAATATGCCGCAATATGTTATAGTTTGCATGCAGTGTCGCCGGCGCAGTTGATTTTTTGTTGTGTCTCTCCTGCCATACATTACCGGCAACAATAATTATGTGTCTGCCTGTTTATCCATCCATCCATCTCACTCTATTTCTCTCTTTCTTTCTCTCTCTCTCTCTGTCTCTCCCTCTCCCCCCCTCTCTCTCTGTCCTTTTTGCCAGGATGAACTGAAACTGAATACCATTTATTGTTTGTTATATGTACATTGATTTGCAGATGAGTTTCTTCAAGACTGTTTAAATATGTTTCCAAGGACACTTTTCCGATCAAACAACAAGCAGATAAATTGTCAAGTATCAAAATTTATTTTCCACGTGATCAAAAGGAGAAACAATCTACTCAGACATAATTTAGTGAAATGTCACGTCCATGAAAAGACCAAAACTGTGATGCTGTTCAAGTATCATCAGCCTCCTTCCCATGAGCAAATAAACATATATCTACATCACTCTCTAGGTGTGCCCTACTCTCCCTTCCACCATCCCTCCCCCTTCCAACATCCCTCCACCGTCCCCCCCCCTACTCTCCCCTCCACCATCCCCCCACCATCCCCCCCTACTCTCCCCCCTTCCACCCCCCCACCCCCCATACTCTCATTCCACCATCCACGATGGTAAAGCATTGTTTGCTAATGAGTATACACGCTGAGAGCAGCGGAGTAATTTTAGTGATGTATCACACCTTATCTTTTTGTCATGCAACGTCTTGTGTTTGTAAGATAATCATGTAAGATTTGCTTTTGTAAAAGGGTTAAAAAAAACAACAAGAAACCAAGAAAATATGGTAATCATGCCGTATCAAATTATGCAAGAAGATTGTATGAAATGAATATAGCGCTTTAGTATCATTGGTAAGGCAGTAAAATCTCGGAAAATGAAAAGAATTGAAATATGAAATACGCTACAAATTGCTAAAGTGGATACACCAGGACATTATGAGCATTTTAGTTTGGTTGGGTGGCATTGTAGCAGGAAATATCTGCAAAAACTAGCTTTGAGTTAGGCGATCTCTGCGGGGATCACACCCAATAACTCTACTCCGCTGTTCTTTTGAGGAAAATGTGTCGTCTTTCTTCCGTTTTTTTTTTTTTTTTTTTTTGTGTGTGTGTTTTTTTTTGTGTGAAAAGTGTCTGCTAGGTCAGACAGGAGAGTAGAAGGAGGGCGTGGGGTGGAGTAGCACCTAGGGGTGGAGATGCAGGGCCGTGGGGGGAGGGGTGGGAAACATAGGGGAAGGTCAAATAGGACAAGGGGGGGACAGTGGGAAGATGGTTGAAGGGAGAGTAGGGTGGGGGGGAGGAGGGATGCTGGAAGGGAGAGTAGTGGGGGGGATGGTGGAGAGAAGGGAGAGTAGAGGGGGACGGTGGAGGGATGGGGGATGGTGGAAGGGGGGGGAGTGAAGGGAGAGTAGGGGGGTATGGTGGAGGGATGGGGGAAGGGAGAGTATGGGGGGGATGGTGGAGGTGGGTGGGGACAAAGGGTAAGAGTAGGACAGTGGGAAGATGGTGGAAGGGAGAGTAGGGGGGGGAGTAGTGCGGGATGGTGGAGGGATGTGGGAAGGGAGAGTAGGGGGTGGATGGTGGAGTAAGGGGGGGGACGGTGGAGGGATGGTGTAAGGGGGGGAGGGATGGGGGAAGGGAGAGTAGGGGGGGACGGTGCAGGGATGGTGGAAGGAGGGGGATGGCTGAAGGGAGAGTAGGGGGGGGGGACGGTGGAGGGATAAATGATAAACATATATCTACATCACTCTCTAGGTGTGCCCTACTCTCCCTTCCACCATCCCTCCACCATCCCCCCCCTACTCCCTCCCTTCCACCATCCCTCCACTACTCTCCCTTCCACCATCCCCCCCCTACTCCCCCCCTTCCACCATCCCTCCACCATTCCCCCCCTACTCTCCCCCATTCCCCCCCCCTGCTCTCCCTTCCACCATCCCACCCCCCATCCCTCCACCGTCCCCTCCCCTACTCTCCCACCTTCCCTCCACCTTCCCCCCCCCTACTCTCCCTTCCACCATCCCCCCCTACTCCTGCCTCTTCCACCATCCCTCCACCAACCACTCCCTAAGGGGGAACAGTGGAGGGATACATGATAAAAATATATCTACATCACTCTCTAGGTGTGCCCTACTCTCCCTTCCACCATCCATCCACCATCCCTCCACTACTCTCCCTTCCACCATCCCTCCACTACTCTCCCTTCCACCATCCCCCCCTACTCCCCCCCCCCTTCCACCATCCCTCCACCGTCCCCCCCTGCTCTCCCTTCCACCATCCCTCCACCGTCCCCCCTACTCCCACCATCCCTCCCCCCATCCCTCCACCGTCCCCTCCCCTACTCTCCCTTCCACCATCCCTACCCCCCCCCCCCTACTCTCCCACCTTCCCTCCACCATCCCCCCCCCTACTCTCCCTTCCACCATCCCCCCCTACTCCTGCCTCTAGAGAGTAGGGGAGGGATGGTGGAGGGATGGTGGAAGGGAGAGTAGGGGGGGATGGTGGAGGGATGGGGGAAGGGAGATTAGGGGGGGGGACGGTGGAGGGATGGTGGAACGGGGGAAGGGAGAGTAGGGGGGGGGATGGTGGAGGGAAGGTGGGAGAGTAGGGGGGGGATGGTGGAGGGATGGTTGTAGTGAGAGTAGGGGAGGAGACGGTGGAGGGACAGTGGAGTGATTGTGGAAGGGAGAGCAGGGGGGGGGACGGTGGAGGGATGGTGGAAGGGGGGATGGTAGGGGGGGGACGGTGGAGGGATGGTGGAAGGGGGGGAGTAGGGGGATGGTGGAAGGGAGAGTAGTGGAGGGATGGTGGAAGGGAGAGTAGGGGGGGGACGGTGATGGGATGGTGGAAGGGGGGAGAGTATGGGGGGGATGGTGGAAGGGAGAGTAGGGGGGGGATGGTGGAAGGGAGAGTAGGGCACACCTAGAGAGTGATGTAGATATAGATATATGTTTATTATTTATCCCTCCACTGTCCCCCCCATACTCTCCCTTCCACCATCTCCCCCTACTCCCCCCCCCACTACTCTCCCTTCCACCATCCCTCCCCCCCTACTCCCCCCCTTCCACCATCCCGCCCCTACTCTCCCTTCCCCCATCCCTCCACCACCACCCCCCTTCCACCATCCCTCCACCATGGTGGAAAGGAAGAGTAGGGAACACCTGGAGAGTGATGTAGATATATGTTTATTATTCATCCCTACACCGTCCCCCACTACTCTCGTCCCCCACTACTCTCCCTTCCCCCACCATCCCCCCCTACTCTCCATCCCCCCCCCTACTCTCCCTTCCACCATCCCTCCGTCTCCCCACTGTCCTACTCCCCCCCACACTCCCTTCCACCATCTTCCCACTGCCCTACTCTTACCCTTTGTACCCCCCCTTCCACAATCCCCCCCTACTCTCCCCCCTTCCCCCCACCACCCTACTCTCCCTTCCACTATCTTCCCACTGTCCTACTCTTACCCTTTGTCCCCCCTTGTCCTATTTGACCTTCCCCTATGTTTCCCACCCCTCCCCCCACGGCCCTGCATCTCCACCCCTAGGTGCTACTCCACCCCACGCCCTCCTTCTACTCTCCTGTCTGACCTAGCAGACACTTTTCAAAAAAACAAAACAAAAAAAAAAAACGGAAGAAAGACCACACATTTTCCTCTAAAGAACAGAGGAGTAGAGTTATTGGGTGTGATCCCCGCAGAGATCGCCTAACTCAAAGCTAGTTTTTGCAGACATTTTCCTGCTACAATGCCACCCAACCAAACTAAAATGCCCATAATGTCCTGGTGTATCCACTTTAGCAATTTGTAGCGTATTTCATATTTCAATTCTTTTCATTTCCCGAGATTTTACTGCCTTACCAATGATACTAAAGCCCTATATTCATTTCATACAATCTTCTTGCATAATTTGATATGGCATGATTACCATATTTTCTTGATTTCTTGGTTTTTTTACCCTTTTACAAAAGCAAATCTTACATGATTATCTTACAAACACAAGACGTTGCATGACAAAAAGATAAGGTGTGATACATCACTAAAATTACTCCGCTGCTCTCAGCGTGTATACTCATTAGCAAACAATGCTTTACCATCGTGTCAAACTGCATGTGAAGCGGAGAAATCAAATGATTGTTGTTTGGGTACAAAAGCCAATGGGTTTAGTTGGAAATTACTGCCCTTTGATTAACAGAGGGAACGTCCACCTTCATCAAGAATTTATAAAATTATATGAGACGTTACATGACAAAAAGATAAGGTGTGATGCATCAGTAAAGTTACTCAATTGCTCTCAGCGTGTATACTGATTAGCAAACAATGCTTTTGATTTGTGTTAAACTGCATGTAAAGCGGAGAAATCAAAGGATTATGTCGTTATGGGGGGAAAAAAAACTCAACTAATTATTTCGTCGGAAATTACTGCCCTTTGCCTAACAGAGGGAACATCCACCTTCACTCCCCTTACTGCCAATATTCGACAACTGAGTTATTTCTGTCCCTCTCCCCGCCACCTTCCTGTCTCTGTCTAATTCTTCATCATGATCAAAGTGTAATCTGTTCAGTCTTAAGGATAAAGTCCTGTCATGCACTGGATTGAATAATAAGTGACTTCCACACACACACACGTGCGCGCACCTGCGTGCACCAAATAAATACCTCCCTCTCCCTCGACACACACACACACACACACACACACACACACACACACACGCCGTCTAAAAACACTTATAGTGAATAGACGTTAAACTGAAGATAAAACACACACACCAAGAGAGGGGTGAGGGAGGCATGGAGATAGATTTATATTTGTTTATTTATGTGTGTACGTCTTTTTAAGCCACTGATGATTAGATGTGTTCAATTCTGTGCAGGATAAGACGCTATCCTAAAGACTGAGCAGATTATATTTTGATGTTGATGATTGATAAGACAGAGAAAGACAGGAAGGTGGGATGGTGATGGACGGATATGACTCAGTCGATTGTTGAATAGTGAAGGTGGATGTTCCCTCTATTAATCAAAGGGCAGTAATTTCCAACTAAACCCACTGGCTTTTTTACCCAAACGACATAATCATTTGATTTTTCCGATTCACATGCAGTTTGACACGATGTTAAAGCATTGTTTGCTAATGAGTATACAAGCTGAGAGCAGCGGAGTAATTTTAGTGATGTATCACACCTTATCTCTTTGACATGCAACGTCTTGTGTTTGTAAGATAATCATGTAAGATTTGCTTTTGTAAAAGGGTAAAAAAACCAAAAAAACAAGAAAATATGGTAATCATGCCGTATCAAATTATGCAAGAACATTGCATGAAATGAATATAGGGCTTTAGTATCATTGGTAAGGCAGTAAAATCTCGGGAAATGAAAAGAATTGAAATATGAAATACGCTACAAATTGCTAAAGTGGATACACCAGGACATTATGGGCATTTTAGTTTGGTTGGGTGGCATTGTAGCGGGAAAATGTCTGCAAAAACTAGCTTTGAGTTAGGCGATCTCTGCGGGGATCACACCCAATAACTCTACTCCTCTGTTCTTTGGAGGAAAATGTGTGGTCTTTCTTCCGTTTTTTTTTTTTGGGGGGGGTGAAGAGTGTCTTCTAGGTCAGACAGGAGAGTAGAAGGAGGGCGTGGGGTGGAGTAGCACCTAGGAGTGGAGATGCAGGGCAGTGGGGGGGGTGGGAAACATAGGGGAAGGTCAAATAGGACAAGGGGGTGACAAAGGCTAAGAGTAGGACAGTGGGAAGATGGTGGAAGGGAGAGTAGGATAGTGGGGGGAGTAGGACAGTGGTGAGAGGGAGGGATGGTGGAAGGGAGAGTAGGGGGGGATGGTGGAAGGGGGGGGAATTGGGGGGGATGGGGGAAGGGAGAGTAGTGGGGGATGGGGGAAGGGAGAGTAGTGGGGGGGAAGGTGGAGGGAAGGGGGGAGAGTAGTGGGGTGATGGGATGGTGGAAGGGGGGGATGGTGGGGGGAAGGGAGAGTAAGGCACACCTAGAGTGATATAGATATATGTTTATTATTTATCCCTCCACAGTCCACCCTACTCTCCCTTCCATCATCCCCCCTACTCTCCCTTCCACCATCCCTCCACAGTTTGACATTTTAGTTTGGTTGGGTGGCATTGTAGCAGGAAAATGTCTGCAAAAACTAGCTTTGAGTTAGGCGATCTCTGCGGGGATCACACCCAATAACTCTACTCCTCTGTTCTTTAGAGGAAAATGTGTGGTCTTTCTTCCGGGTTTTTTTTTTTTTTTTTTTTTTTAAAGTGTCTGCTACGTCAGACAGGACAGTAGACGGAGGGTTTCGTGTGGAGTAGCACCTAGGGGTGGAGATGCAGGGCCGTGGGTGGAGGGGTGGGAAACATAGGGGAAGGTCAAAGGGTAAGAGTAGGACAGTGGGAAGATGGTGGAAGAGAGGGTTGGGGGGTGGAGGGATGGGGGAAGGAGGGATGGGGGAAGGGAGAGCGGAGGGGATGGTGGAAGGGGGGGGTAGTAGGAGGGGATGGTGGAGGGATGGGGGAAGGGAGAGTAGGGGGGGGAAGGTGGAGGGATGGTGGAACGGGGGGGACAAAGGGTAAGAGTACGGCAGTGGGAAGATGGTGGAAGGGAGGGGGAGTAGGACAGTGGGGAGACGGAGGGATGGTGGAAGGGAGAGTAGCTGGGGGATGGTTGGGGGAAGGGAGAGTGGGGGTGGAAGGGGGGAGTGTGGGGGGACGGTGGAGGGATGGTGGAAGGGAGAGTAGGGGGGGGGGGGGACTGTGTAGGGATAAATAATAAACATTTATCTATATCTACATCCCTCTCTAGGTGTGCCCTACTCTTCCTTTCCACCATGGTGGAGGGATGGTGGAAGGGGGGTGGATGGTGGAGGGGGGTGGATGGTGGAGGGATGGGAGAGTAGGGGGGGGGGACGGTGGAGGGACGGTGGAGGGATAAATAATAAACATATATCTACATCACTCTCTAGGTGTGCCTTACTCTCCCTCCCACCATCCCCCCACTACTCTCCCTCCCACCATCTCCCCCTACTCCCACCCTTCCACCATCCCCACCATCCCCCCACTACTCCCCCCTCTTCCAACGTCCCCCCCCCCCCTTACTCTCCCTTTCACCATCCCTCCACTACTCTCCCTTCCAACATCCCCCTACTCCCCCCCCTTCCACCATCCCCCCCTGCTCTCACTTCCACCATCCCTCCACCATCCCTTCACCATCCCCCCCTACTCTCCCTTCCCCCACTACTCCCCCCCCTACTCTCCCTTCCCCCAACCATCCCTCCCCTACTCTACCCCCCCTTCCACCCTCTCACCACTGTCCTACTCCCCCCACTGTCCTACTCCCCCCCCACCCTACTCTCCCTTCTACCATCTTCCCACTGTCCTACTCTTACCCTTTGTCCCCCCCTTGTCCTATTTGACCTTCCCCTATGTTTCCCACCCCTCCACCCACTGCCCTGCATATCCACTCCTAGGTGCTACTCCACCCCACGCCCTCCTTCTACTCTCCTGTCTGACCTAGCAGACACTCTTCACCAAAAAAAAAACCCCCCAAAACGGAAGAAAGACCACACACCAAAGAACAGAGGAGTAGAGTTATTGGGTGTGATCCCCGCAGAGATCGCCTAACTCAAAGCTAGTTTTTGCAGACATTTTCCCGCTACAATGCCACACAACCAAACTAAAATGCCCATAATGTCCTGGTGTATCCACTTTAGCAATTTTTTGCGTATTTCATATTTCAGTTTTTTTCATTTCCCGAGATTTTACTGCCTTACCAATGATACTAAAGCCCTATATTCATTTCATGCAATGTTCTTGCATAATTTGATACGGCATGATTACCATATTTTCTTGTTTTTTTTTTGTTTTTTTTACCCTTTTGCAAAAGCAAATCTTACATGATTATCTTACAAACACAAGACGTTGCATGACAAGGAGATGTGTGATACATCACTAAAATTACTCCGCTGCTCTCAGCGTGTATACTCATTAGGAAACAATGCTTCAACATCGTGTCAAACTGCATGTGAATCGGAGAAATCAAATGATTATGTCGTTTGGGTAAAAAAGCCAATGGGTTTAGTTGGAAATTACTCTCTCTCTCTCTCTCTCTCTCTCTCTCTCTGCCTCTGTCTGTCTGTCTCTCTCAGATTCTCTCTCTCTGTCTCTCAGATTCTCTCTCTGTCCCTCTGTCTCTCAGATTCTCTCTCCCCGTCTCTCTCTCTCATTTTCGGTCTCTCTGTCTCTCTCCCCTCCTCTATCAGATTCTCTCTCTCTCTCTCTCTCTCTCTCTCTCTTGGGGGAGTGAACTGAGACGATGCGAGTGCAGGTCGCATTTTTCCACCTCTGCAAAGTTTCTGTCAGTGCCGGAGACTGCAGTAGTTCTATGCGTCGTCATCCTGTCAGTAGTCGTGTGAACTGTCATGCCTTCAGCACCTCTAGTTTTCAGGGCTTCCTGTGGCTGTTTTCAGCCAGTATTTCTATTGTTTATGGAGAAGAGAGCAAAAGAAAAGGCAGCGATGCGCATCGCCATGTTGACACCGCGCTGTAGAACAGACGGTGTCATGTTAGGATTTCTCCTGACGCTGATGTTTTGGGGGAGTTTATTGTTGAGGTGCGGCGATGTGGAGCAGAACCCCGGGCCTGGACCTTCCAGATCGGAGAACCTGAGGCAGAGCAGACTGACCAGCGGGGGACGGAGAGCCAGCGCGGACAGACCGGGCAGTGCGTCGGACAGCAGCCAGTCGACACCCCCTTCTTCCCAGGAACCGCCCACCCTGACCGACATCATGGCCATGTTGCAGACGATGAACGGTACCATGAACACGAGGTTTGGTGACGTGGACAGACGTATGGGCACTATTGGGGAACAGTTTGGTGCACTGCGGGAGGAGGTGGTGGGGCTGAGGGAGGAGGTGAGCGTTCTGCGACAACAAAACCAGGAGCTGACAAAGACGAACAATGATCTGATGAACAGAGTTGACTCACTGGAAAAGAAGACGGATAACTTAGAAGGAAGATCTAAACAATCTGATCTTTTACGGCATAGAGCGACGAACATCTGACGGTTATGAAGATTGTGAGGGCATTGTACAAGACCTTTTGACAGACACACTGGACATGACAAAGGACATAGAGTTTGACCGGGTGCATCGGCTTGGCGGAAAACCAGACTCTCCTATTATTGCCAGATGTTCTTTGTACAAAGATAAGGTGCTAATCCTGAAAGAAAAACGTAAGTTGAAAGGCACTAATATTTTCATTGGAGAAGATTTCTCCTCGCGTGTCCGTGAAATCCGTCGCAAATTGTCCCCACACTTAAAGAAAGCAAGAAATAATGGTCAGAAATCATTTATGGTCTTTGACCATCTAATCATTGATGTCAAAAAGTTTTTTCTTGACGAGCATGATCAGCTCAAAGAAGTGAAATAGGTATTCGGCCGGCCTTTTTCTAGGCACCGCATTCATCCACAGAATCTTGGCACTTCTTTGAGGGGCCACAAAAATGACACGGCACCGCTGGAGTGTCACTCTGAAATGAACGCACGTGCATGCACGGCTTCTGTTCAAGGCAGTGGATTTGGGTTGTCGACTCCCGTTGAGCACGTGGAGTTTAATGTTGTGGAGCGTGACACAGAAGTTGACAGCCAGCGTCTGTCATGTCACAATGCGAGATCCCAGTCAGATGATGTGTCAGATTGTGTAAATGAAGATTTGTGCAATGATGATTTGTCGGCGCTTGTAAATAAACGATTCTTTTCATTTTTATTATGGAATGTCAATGGTTTGTTCTCTAAAATCAGAGATTGTGATTTTCTTTCATTTATTTGTACATTTGACTTCGTATGTTTAGTTGAAACCTTTATGGATAACTGTGACTCCGACATATTTGTCGGCTACAAAGTTTTTTGTAAACCTGCAATCAAATTTTCAAAACAAGGAAGACGTTCTGGCGGTGTTTTGTGTTTAGTAAGAAATAGATTTGTTCCATTTATAAAAGTACTTGACGTTGAATATACTAATTTTTGTGTGATTCTTATTGACAAAAAATTGTTTGGAACACCTAAAGATGTACTTTATATTTGCGCTTACGTTCCACCAGAAGGGTCTCCTTTTTATACCTATTTTGACTATGATAAGGGTATACATTTACTTGAAGAATGTTTGACTGATATTTTGTTGAAATATGATGCATATATTGTTCTTTGTGGAGATCTGAATAGCAGGACATCAAACATTTCTCATGATTATTTAGAAACTTCTGTCCTTGACGTGCAACATAAGAGTCAATCACTTAATGCTAAACGCTCTTCGGAAGACCGTACTCTGAATAATTATGGGAAAGAACTGCTCAGCATGTGCACTACTTTGAGTTTAACTATTTTGAATGGAATATGTAATGGCGACCTTGAAGGTCGCTCCACATATATTTCTGATACAGGGAGTAGTGTTGTTGATTACTTTATTTTTTCAAACGAGCTTTTTTCCATTGTGTGTGATGCATGTATGCTGAATGTTTGCGAACGGATAGATTCTGATCATATGCCTATTACTGCAAGTGTTACTTTTCCTAATGAAAATATATGTGATACAGTATGTAGTCATCAAATTTTGGAGAAGTTTGTATGGAATGATAACAATGCTCATATATTTAATGATCTTTTACGCACAGAAGGAATAAGTACTGAAATTGATAAGGCGATAGATTTAATTGATGTTGATGTTAACGAAGCTCTTGTTAAGTTTAATGAATGTATGAGAGAATGTGCTGACTGCATGAAGAAACGTATCTATATTGGTAATAACAGAAAGTTTGATGATTGGTTCGATCAAGAGTGTAAGATTGAAAAAAGAAAAGTAAGAAGACTATTAGCGAAATGCAGACGTTCTTTGGATGGGAATGTTTGCCATGAATATAATCAAGTCAAACGTGAATACAAAAAAATGTTGAAAAGAAAAAAGAAACAGTTTAACGATGCATTGTTAGATCAACTTGTCACATCTATACAGAACCAGAAAGAGTTCTGGGAAGCTGTTCACAAAACCTCATTTAAAAGAAAACAACCAAGAAATGACATCAGTATCGACACATGGTTTCATCACTTTAAAACGTTGTTAGAAAAAGATACAGCTAATGGTAATGTAAATGGGGATGTTCAGTATGTTGAGTCTAATGACTATATGAACCGTCCAATTTCCAGGGAGGAAGTATTATATTCAATGAGGAAACTGAAAAATCGTAAAGCTGCTGGGCCGGATAGTATTATTGGTGAAATGTATAAGAATTCAAATGACCATGTTATACACTTTTTTGTTAAATTATTTAATACACTGTTTGACAAGGGTATCTTTCCTCAAAGCTGGACAGAATCAGTTATTTTACCTCTTTTAAAGAAAGGAGATGTCAACAATCCAAATAACTATAGGGGCATTTGTCTTAGTGATATAAGTAGCAAAATGTTTAGTACAATATTAAATAATAGAATACAAGAATGGGTACAAGAAAATGACATTACCGGAGACCACCAAGCCGGCTTTAAGAAAGGATATTCAACAACAGATCATATGTTTGCTCTTTTGGCACTGGTACAAAAGCAATTTTCTAATAATCGTAAACTTTATGTAGCCTTCATTGACTTCGAGAAAGCCTTCGATTCCATAAACAGACATCTGCTATGGCCAATATTGTTGAAAAATGGTATAAGAGGTAAATTGTATAAGTGTATTCGGAGTATTTATGATACCGTAAAATGTAGAGTTAGATGTGGTGCACAGTTAACAGATTATATAGCCTGTACAGCTGGAGTAAAACAAGGTGATGTGTGCAGTCCAGTGTTGTTCTCACTTTTCATAAATGAACTGGCCATTGATGTTATTAATAACGGAAGACATGGTGCCACTTTTTCTTTTGATGCATTTGAATTATTTATCTTGTTATTAGCAGATGACGTTGTACTTTTGTCAGAAACTATTGTTGGTCTACAGACTCAGCTGAATAACTTACAACGTGCAGCAAGTTCCCTTCAACTGAAAGTCAACATGTGTAAGAGTAATATCATTGTATTTAGAAAGGGGGGATATTTAGGTTCACGGGAAAGATGGTTTTATGATAGTATTACAATGCCTGTTGTCAATGTTTATAAATATTTAGGGATAAATTTTACTACACGTTTGAGCTTTGTTTCTGCTTGTAAAGATCTTGCTAGCAGGGCCAAAAATGTCTTATTGTGTGTTATAAAAAGATTATCTTCGTTAAATAATACTTCTCTACAATTGTTTTTGAAAATTTTTTATGCTCAGGTACAACCCGTCATGCAGTATGGTTCTGAATTATGGGGTCTGCATAAAGCCGCGTTGGAATGTGAATCTGTGCACTTGTTTGCGTTGAAGAAATTTCTAGGCGTAGATCTGCGTACACCTAATGATCTTGTTTATGGTGAAACAAATAGCCATCCAATATATATTAACTCTGCTATACAGTGTATACGTTATTGGCTTAAGTTGTTACAAATGGAAGATTATAGAATACCTTATAGAGCTTACAAAATGTTGTATGAGTTAGATATTAGGGGAAAGAAAAATTGGGTCACAGATGTACGTATTTGTTTATTTAGATATGGATTTGGTGATGTATGGTTGAATCAAGGTGTTGGTAGTATGAATCAGTTTGTAAGACTTTTCCGGCAACGCTTGATTGATTGTAGATGGCAGGACTGGAATTACCATATTCAAAACAGTGAAAGATTTAGTTTCTATAGAACTTTTGGACATACGCATGATGTTAAACAGTACCTGGTATGTAACATGGACATGTATTTGAAGTATGTAACAACAAGATTTAGGTTAGGCGTGTCAGACTTAGTTACACATTACTATAGATACAGATATTTTACTGACAATGATTTAATTTGCCCACTATGTAAAGAAGACAAAGAAGACGAGGTACATTTTGTTTTTCGTTGTCCAGCTCTTTGCAGAATTAGAGAAAAATATATACCACCTAAGTACTATCGACAGCCATGTTTATTCAAACTGAGTTTATTATTGTCATCCACGAGACATGCTGATATATGGAATCTGGCACTGTTTTTACACCAGGCATTTAAATTTCGGGACATCGTGACATCTTAAGATGCTGTACTTCATTGCAGCGTTTATGTAATATGTGTACTTATTATGGTTGGTTATATATTTTCATTTTGCTTGTTATTACTTATATTGTCACTTACCCCTTCATAAGGGGCCTAGGCCTATTAATGAATAAATAATCTGAATCTGAATCTCTCTCTCTCTCTCTCCCTCCCTCTCTCTCACTCTCTCTCTCTCTCTCCCCCCCTCTCTCTCTCAGTCTCTCTCGTTTTCTATTGTTTTGTTTTTTCCCTTATCTGATTTTGTGTTTCAATGTTTTCACCATTATTCTGATTTGTACTCCCATGTCATCTAGTACAGCCAATGACATTAGATATTTCAGTATTCAGCTCTCTCTCTCTCTGTCTGTCTGTCTGTCTGTCTCTCTCTCTTATATTAGTGTGTGTGTTAGTGTGTGTGGCCAGGGACAGGAACCGGCTGTTGGACAGCTGTGTGTTATTCTGTTATCAGCGTTATTAGCTCGGACTTCACATCGAGTCGTGCTGTTCACCTTGATTTTCTTGTGATGCCTGTGTTGATGTCCACCTACCACTCTGAGTGTCTTCAATGCCGCTGAATCAGTGAACAAGAGATTTTTTTTCCCTTCCTGAAAAAAATAGATTCCATTATTCAAATAATTTTCATTATTTCATCCGTTCAGTCTATCTCTCATCCACTCCTTTCGAGTCTCTCTTAATACAATATTCAACAGATCATCTCTCTGTGTCTCTTTCTCTGTCTTTCTGCGTGTGTGTGTGTTTGTGTTCGATCGGTCCATATATTTGTTAGTTCCGTGCATACACACGCAGACACATAGTCTCTCTCTCTCTCTCTCTCTCTCTCTCTCTCTCTCTCTCTCTCTCTCTCTCTCACTCTTTTGCAATGCACGTGCACGAGCATACACACAGACAGATATGCAGACACTCACTCACTAACTCTTTCTCTTTTTCTCTATTTATCTATTTATCTATCTATCTCACACACGCACACACAAGCGTACACCCTCCTACTCTCAAACACACACGAACTCATACACGAGGCCACAACCACACACACACACACACACACACACACACACACACACACACACACACACACACACCTGGTTTCAGTGACTCCAAACATTAGCAACACCTGTGATCAATACGCAGCACTACACAGGTGCCAGACTGTTGGACGTAAGGCAAAAAAAAATTATTTCCAACCAGAACTGGCAAAATACACATATGAATGCTTTAAAGTTCGCAGTCCATAACTATGTCTTATGGAATAGCCTTCATGTGCTCACAACTTATTGCTTTTACTTTTTGTTTGCTTGTTGTGTTTAGTTTATAGTGTCCATAATTCCTATGATGGTTTTACGACAATTAAATGAATTCTGAGTTCTGAGTTCACAGAGAGAGAGAGAGAGAGAGAGAGAGAGGACGAGGGAAGAATGGAGAGAGATATCTATGTACCTCTGTATACACACACACACACACACACACACACACACACACACGCGCGCGCGCGCGCGCGCGCGCATATATATATATATATGTATATATATATATATATATATATATGTGTGTGTGTGTGTGTGTGTGTGTGTGTGTGTGTGTGTGTGTGTGTGCTCTTAAGTCACTGATTATATATTCAGTCCAGCTTCACTCCTGTAGTACCACTGAATTATTTCCGTCCCTCCCCTGTCTCTCTAATTCTTCATCAAGATCAAAAGCTCTGTTCAGTCTTTAGGATATCGTCTTATCATGCACGGAATATGATATATCTAATAAACATTGGGTTAAAAAGACACGCACACATGAGCAAATAAACATAAATCTACCTACATCACTCCTCACCACTCTCTATGTGTGTGTGTCCTACCTGTCCTACTCTCACTCCCACTATCCTCCCCTTGTCCTACTCTCGCTTCCATCATCCCCACTGTCCTACTCTCCTTCCCACCATCTCCCCACTGTCCTACTCTCCTTCCCACCATCTCCCCCTTGTCCTACTCTCCCTTCCGCCATCTCCCCCCTGTCCTACTCTCCCTCCCACCATCTCCCCCCTGTCCTACTCTCCCTCCCACCATCTCCCCCCTGTCCTACTCTCCCTCCCACCATCTCCCCCCTGTCCTATTCTCACTCCCACCATCTCCCCCCCCCCCCTGTCCTGCTCTCACTCTCACTTCCATCATCTCCCCCCTGTCCTACTCTCACTCTCACCATCTTCCCCCTGTCCTATTCTCCCTCCCACCATCTCCCCCCTGTCCTACTCTCCCTTCTACCATCTCCCCCCTGTCCTACTCTCCCTCCCACCATCTCCCCCCTGTCCTACTCTCACTCCCACCATCTCCCCCCTGTCCTACTCTCCCTCCCACCATCTCCCCCCTGTCCTACTCTCCCTCCCACCATCTCCCCCCTGTCCTACTCTCACTCCCACCATCTCCCCCCTGTCCTACTCTCCCTTCCACCATCTCCCCCCTGTCCTACTCTCCCTTCTACCATCTCCCCCCTGTCCTACTCTCCCTCCCACCATCTCCCCCCTGTCCTACTCTCACTCCCACCATCTCCCCCCTGTCCTACTCTCCCTTCTACCATCTCCCCCATCTCCCCCCCCTGTCCTACTCTCACTCTCACCATCTTCCCCCTGTCCTATTCTCCCTCCCACCATCTCCCCCCTGTCCTACTCTCCCTTCCACCATCTCCCCCTTGTAGCCTACTCTCACCACCACCATCTACCTCCCCCCATCCTACTCTCACTCCCACCATCTCCCCCTTGTCCTACTCTCCCTTCCATCATCTCCCCCCTGTCCTCTCCCTCCCACCATCTCCCCCTTGTCCTACTCTCCCTTCCACCATCTCCCCCCTGTCCTACTCTCACTCCCACCATCTCCCCCTTGTAGCCTACTCTCACCACCACCATCTACCTCCCCCTCATCCTAGTCTCCTTCCCACCATCTCCCCCTTGTCCTACTCTCCCTCCCACCATCTCCCCCCTGTCCTACTCTCCTTCCCACCATCTCCCCCTTGTCCTACTCTCCCTCCCACCATCTCCCCCCCCCGTCCTACTCTAACTCTCACTTCCATCATCCCCCTGTCCTACTCTCCCTCCCACCATCTCCCCCCCCCTGTCCTACTCTCACTCTCACCATCTCCCCCCTGTCCTACTCTCCCTCCCACCATCTCCCCTCCCTGTCCTATTCTCCCTCCCACCATCTCCCCCCTGTCCTACTCTCCCTTCTACCATCTCCTCCCTGTCCTACTCTCCCTCCCACCATCTCCGCCTTGTCCTACTCTCCCTTCCACCATCTCCCATCTGTCCTACTCTCACTCCCACCATCTCCCCCCTGTCCTACTCTCCCTCCCACCATCTCCCCCCTGTCCTACTCTGACTTCCACCATCTCCCCCCTGTCCTACTCTCCCTCCCACCATCTCCCCCCTGTCCTACTCTCCCTTCCATCATCTCCCCCCATGTCCTACTCTCTCTCCCACCATCTCCCCCCATGTCCTACTCTCCCTCCCACAATCTTTCCCCTGTCCTACTCTCCCCCATGCCCATCCATCCCCGTCCTTCTCTCCCACATCCCCATTTCCCAGCCCAGTCCTACTCTCCTTTCCCCCTACTCCCCCCTCCCGCTTCCTACTATCCCCTTCTTACACGCTACTACTCCCGTTACCCTCAGTCTGGCGACCCCCTCCACTGATCGACCTCCTACCCCATGCAGTAACCCTGTATTTGATATAATCACCTGCAGACTCTTCACAACAGAAAGAAAGAAAAAAGACCACATATTTTCCTCCAAAGAATGGAGTAGAATGATTGGGTGTGAACCCCCCTCGTCATACTGTCCCTCCCCCCATTTTCCCCACCTACTCATCCTCCCCCAGTCTCTCATGCCCATCCCCTGTCCTACTCTCCCTCCCCCCTCCTACTCATCCACCTTCAACCCCCCCCCCCCCCCCACCCCGTCCTACTCTCCTGTCATCCCCCCCACCACCATCCTACTCTCCCTTGCCCCTACCACTCCACCTATCCTACTCTCCCCCCTTCAACCACTATCTCTCGCCTCTCCTACTCTCCGACCCCCCCGCCACCCTACTCTACCTTCCCCCTACCACCCCACCTGTCCTAGTCTCCCATTCCCCCCTATCTCTCACCAGTCCTGCTCCCCTTATTCCCCCTCTCCTACTCTCCCATCCATCCATTTCTCCCCCCTGTCCTATTCTCCATTTGACCCATCTCCCACCTGTCCTATTCCCCCTTTCCCTATCTTACCACCTGTCCTACTCTCCCTTACCACCTGTCCTACTGTCCTACTCTCCCTTACCACCTGTCCTACTCTCCTGAACTATTCTCCCTTACCCCATCTCCCACCTGTCCTACCTCCCTTGTCCTACTGTCCCTTTCCCTAACTTACCACCTGTCCTATTCTCCCTTACCCCTCCTACATTTTCCTCCAAAGAACGGAGGAGTAGAATTATTGAGTGTGATCCCCTCCTGTCCATCTCCCTATCCCTCCTACCCCATGCAGTAACCCTGTATTTGACTCTTCTCAACAGAAAGAAAGAAAAAGGCGACATTTTCCTCCAAAGAATGTGGTAGAATTATTGGTTGTGAACACACCCCTTCCCCCACTATCTTGTCCCCATCCATCTCTACTCCCTCTCCTACTCTCACCCTATGTCCCCCCCGTCCTAATTGCCCTTACCCCTATGCTACCACCCATTTTATTCCCCCCCCCCCTCTGCCCTACATCTCCTACCACCATGTCCCTCCAGCCCCCAATCCCCCACCCGTATGTTCACCCAGGTCCTACTTCCCCTCCTTCTACTCCCCCTCACCTGCCTGACATCTTTCATTTGACCTAGCAAACACTTTTCACAGAAATAAAATTAAAAAGGGAAGAAAGACCACACATTTTCCTCCAAAGAACAGAGGAGTAGAATTATTGGGTGTGATCCCCGCAGAGATCGCCCTAACTCAAAGCTAGTTTTTGCAGACATTTTCCCACTACAATGCCACCCAACCAAACTAAAATACCGATAATGTACTGGTGTATCCACTTTAGCAAATTTTAGCGTATTTCATATTTCAATTCTTTTCATTTCCCGATTTTTTACTGCCTTACCAATGATACTAAAGCCCTATATTCATTTCATACAATGTTCTTGCATAATTTGATACGGCATGATTACCATATTTTCTTGGTTTTTCACCCTTTTACAAAAGCAAATCTTACAAAATTATCTTACAAACACAAGACGTTACATGACAAAAAGATAAGGTGTGATACATCACTAAAGTTACTCTGCTGCTCTCAGCGTGTATACTCATTAGCAAACAATGCTTTACCATCGTGTCAAGCTGCATGTGAAGCAGAGAAATCAAATTATGTCGTTTGGGTAAAAAAGCCAATGGGTTTAGTTGGAAATTACTGCCCTTTGATTAACAGAGGGAACATCCACCTTCACTACCCTTTGTGCCAATATTCAACAATCGACTGAGTCATATCCGTCCATCACCACCCCACCTTCCTATCTTTCTCTGTCTTATTAATCATCAAGATCAAAATATAATCTGCTCAGCCTTCAGGACAGCGTCTTATCCTGGACGGAATTGAACATATCTAATCATCAATGGCTTAAAAAGACGTACACACATAAATAAACAAATATAAATCTATCTCCATGCCTCCCTCACCCCTCTCTTGGTGTGTGTGTGTGTGTGTGTGTGTGTGTGTGTGTGTGTGTGTGTGTGTGTGTGTGTGTGCCGAGAGAGAGGGAGGAATGGAGAAAGATATCTATGTATTTATTTGGTGCACGCGGGTGCGCGCACGTGTGTGTGTGTGTGTGTGTGTGTGTGTGTGCGAGTTGAAGTCACTTATTATTCAATCCAGTGCATGACAGGACTTTATCCTTAATACTGAACAGATTACACTTTGATCATGATGAGGAATTAGACAGAGACAGGAGGGTGGTGTGGAGAGGGACAGATATTACTCAGTCAGTTGTCGAATATTGGCAGTAAGGGGAGTGAAGGTGGATGTTCCCTCTGTTTGGCAACGGGGAGTAATTTCCGACCAAATCATTAGTTGTTGTTTGTTTTTTTCCATAACGACATAATTCTTTGATTTCTCCGCTTCACATGCAGTTTAACACAATGCAAAAGCATTGTTTGCTAATCAGTATACGCGCAATTGAGTAACTTTACTGATGCATCACATCTTATTTTTTTGTCATGTAACGTCTCATATAATTTTATAAATAAGGTAATTATGCAGGAGGGTCTCACCCAAGTCATTCAGGCGCTGTACAAGACATCCAGCAGCGCAGTCCTCCTCAACAACCAAATCGGAATATACTTTAAGACCACAGTCGGTGTCCGTCAGGGTTGCCTGCTCTCCCCAGTACTATTCAACCTTTTCCTAGAAAACATCATGCGCGAAACCCTCCATGACTTCCACTCTACCATCTCCATAGGAGGAAGAATCATCAACAACTTGAGATTCGCAGATGACATAGATCTACTAGGAGGCAGCAACAAAGAACTACAAGACCTCACCAAGAGACTAGAAGGAAGAGCAGGTGCATACGGAATGGAAGTGAGCACCGAGAAAAGCAAAGTGTTGGTAAACAGCTCAACCAACACCCAAGCTCAAATCTTCATGAACGGACAACAACTTGAAGAAGTGGATGCTTTCAAATATCTCGGCACCACCCTCACAAACGACGGTCGCTCAACAACTGAAATAAAGATTAGGATAGCGATCGCAACATCAGCAATGGCTAAGCTCAGCAAGATCTGGAAGAGCAGAGAGATCAGCTTTCCAACAAAGATCAAACTGTACCGATCCCTGGTGCTATCCATACTGTTGTATGGATGTGAAAGTTGGACTTTAACAGCAGAGACTACTAGGAAAGTCCAGACGTTTGAGACAAAATGCTTCAGACGACTGCTTGGAATCTCATGGAAGGACAGAAAGACCAATGACTTTGTCAAGAGCCAAATAACTATGCTAGTGGGTCCACTGGAACCACTCTTAGCAGTGGTCAAAAGGAGGAAGCTGTCATGGTTCGGGCACGTGACACGCCACAATTCACTGCAAAAGACAGTTCTACAGGGAACGCTAGAGGGTGGTAGGCGAAGAGGGAGGCAAGCTAAATGCTGGATGGACAACATCAAGGAATGGACCAATATGGATAGCGCTACGCTGATACGACAGGCAGAAGATAGAACCGGATGGCGTCGTCTGACTACGGAATCGTCCCTCATGTCTCCTCTACGCCCATCCCGGGCAGGAGAATGAATGGAATGGAAATTATGCAAGATTTCTTCTTCTTCTTTTTTTTTCTTTTTTTTATATAAAAGGGGCGAAAATCTGACAAAATATGGTAATCATGCCAAATAAAATTATGCAAGATCATTATATGAATTAGATATAGGGATTTAATATCATTGATAAAGCAGTAAAGGTGGGGAAGTTAAAAGAAATCCAAGAAGGAAATATGCGAAAATTTGCTTTTTAGTGGAAACACCAGGACATTATAAGTATTTTAGTTTGGTTGGGTGGCATTGTAGCAGGAAAATGTTGGCAAAATTTAGTTCTGAGTTACTGAGGGCGATCTCTGCTGGGATATAATTCTACTCCTCCGTTCTTTGGAGGAAAATGTGTGGTCTTTCTTCCTGTGTGTGTGTGGATGAATAGGTCAGATGGAAGGTAAACCATGAGAGGGAGAGTAGGACAAGGGGATATCAGGGGGTGGGGGACAGGGTGAGGGAGAAGTACTGGGGTGACATAGTGGGTGGGGGAGTAGAACAGGTGGGGACATAGTGGTGAGTAGGACAAGAGGGACTCATGGGAAGGGAGATTACGATAGGGGGAGTAGGACAGGGGAGAGAGAAGGATGGGGGAGACGGTAAGGTAGGACATGGAAAGTGATGGGGGAGGGAGATCGGGAGGTGGGTTGAAAGAGGAAAAGGGGCAGTTGTCTCCTCCTGTCCTACTCTCCCTCAACCCATCTCTCATCTCCCCCATCTTGCCCCCTGTCCTATTCTCCATCCTCCTCCCGTTACCCTCAGCCCGACTTCCCCTCCACTGCCCATCCCCCTACCCTTTGCAGTAACCCTCCAGTTGACACAATTTACTACATTTTCAAACACACACACACGCACACACACACACACACACACACACATATATATATATATATATATATATGTATGTATGTATGTGTGTGTGTGTGTGTGTGTGTGTGTGTGTGTTTGAAAATGTAGTAAATTTGGGACACTAGTTTACGACCTTAACATTCTGCTTTGTGTTCCTTCGAAACCAGTATACACATTGTTGGTCCTTATATTCATTGATAGATTGTTGATCTGGTGGAGAAAATGTGAGGAGAGAGAGAGACAGAGGCAGAGACAGACAGACAGACAGACAGAAACAGAAAATGAAGGAGGGAGAGAAAGAGAGATAGACAGAGACAGAGAGAGATACAGTGAGAGAGAGAGAAGGAGTGAGAGAGAGGGGTGTGGAGTTTCAAATGAAATGTGTAGTTAGATATCATGTAAATCAATTGGAGAGAGAGAGAGACAGAGACAGACAAAGACAGAGACAGAGTTGAATATATCATTGGACTGATGTGGGTTTTAGTGAAGGAAGTGTGCGCTGAGTTGAAAGAGAGAACTAACGAGCGAACGAAAATGTTTTAATAAACTTTGGCTATGGACCACAATTCAAAACCAGGGGACTGGGGGGTGGCACGGGAAGGGGTGTTATGATACTTGAACAGCATCACACAATTTTATTCTGTTCATGGACATGACATTTTACTAAATTATGTCTGAGTAGATTGTTTCTCCTTTTGATCACGTGGTAAATAAATTTTGATACTTGACAATTTATCTGCTTGTTGTTTGATCGGAGAAGTGTCCTTGGAAACATATTTAAACAGTCTTGAAGAAATTCATCCGCAAATCAATGTGCATATAACAAACAATAAATGATATTCAGTTTCAGTTCATCCTGGCAAAAAGGACAGAGACAGAGTGAGGGGGTGGGGGTGGGGGCGGGGGGAGGGAGAGAGGGAGAGACAGACAGAGAGAGAAAGAAAGTGAGAGAGAGAGAGAGTGAGATGGATGGATAAACAGGCAGACAGATGGTGATGCTGGCATAGAGTTTCCAATGAATAGTGCAACTGTATATAATGTACACTGATTGTATTTCCATTTTATTGTGTTTAATTTACTATATTCCTGACACAGCACTTTCAGATTAAAAATATTCATAAATCACATCAAACACCCAATAATCAAGCTTCTAGAGTGAACACATGTGTAGGCATTAGTCTATGATATAGTCCAACAGATATTCAGATAGGTATTTTAATTATGTGTATTTAATGTGGTATTGTGAAGTTAGAGAGTGCGTTTTCAAAATTATGTAATATATGCCATGCTCTTTGCATCATTACTAAACCTCATATGAATTTTGGAAATGTGTGTATTATATGCCGCAATATGTTATAGCTCGCATGCAGTGTCGCCGGTGCAGTTGATCTTTTGGTGTGTCTCTCCTGGAATACATTGCCGGCGACAATAATTATGTGCATGGCGACAATATGTACCTCAACATGTGTAAGCCTCGAGTTCGTGTGTGTGTGTGTGTGTGTGTGTGTGTGTGTGTGTAGAGGGGCGGAGGGGAGCAGGAGGGGGCTGGAGGGGGTGGGGGGTGGGGGGGCGAGTAGATTCCTGTATATGCGCGCACGTGTAGGAGTATGTGAGTTTATTCAATAATCTTTAGGGTAGCAAATGGTAATGCTTACTCTGGTGGGGGTTGTGAATAGTAAGTCAAGTGCTGCTTTCGTTATCCAAAACCTTAAGTCTCAACAGTTACTTCATCTGGAAAAGTTCTTAAAAGTTCTTTTTCACTGCTGAACAATTCTGATGGTGTTAAAATGTATAATCGCGTTTCCGAAAAACCGTTTTTCAGATTCTATTTTGTGTTGATAGTAAATCAGTTCTTCACGCCATCAGATCTGTAAAAGACACAGTCAGGTCAGAACTCATTGAAATAACCATTTCGTTCACGAACTCGAGGCTTACACATGTTGCGGCACATATTGCCGCCATGCACATAATTATTGTCGCCAGTAATGTATGGCAGGAGAGACACAACATAGTTACTAGTTATACACATTGAATTCACCATTCCCGTGTGCTATGTTCGCTCCATCATCTTGACTGCATTAATTAACCAGCGTTTCAAAGTGATGTTGCCACTCTACTAGTGTAATATGTCTGGGTCGGGATAAGTCTTCCTTAGCTGTGTATATACAGTACCCCACCATCTGCCACTCTCTGAAAGCGAACTGGTTGATGGCTCTAAAACTTTCTTCTCCTTTTGTGTCTGTTTGTACTCTTTTCTTATGTTGCAGTGTTCTACTCGTTCCTCAGATTCGCGAGTTCTACATTTTCTCAGTGATGAATGCTGTGTGTCAGTCTCTTTTCAGCTTCGAACAATATTCATCAAGCCATTCCACTTTTCTGTGCATATTTCTGCCAGTTTTAATTGTTTTCTTTATGGACACAGACACATGGGACAATGTGTGAATTTCACAGCTGTTGCTTCTAAATCAATATAAATGCACTCTGTGTGTGTGTGTGTGTATATATATATATATATATATATATATATATATATATATATATATATATATATATATACATTTTTTTTAAATTCTTTTAAATCGGCGGTAAAGGAGACGTTGACATCGCCTCAGGCACACCGCAACATAGATCTGCACGCACCAACAGGTTGACCGAAACTGAAAGAAACGTTCGATTCAATTTTTCTTTCTCTTAATGATGTTCATTCCAGTTAATTCAGTATCCACTTTCGAATATTCATATGCAGTAAATACGTCGATGGTGTAGTTAGTAGTTTGTGTCACTGTATATGTTCTGTCCAGAGTTTGTATTTCTTTTCTTGTAATTATGAACAAGGAAAACGACATTGTGCCGTCTTCCCAAATGTTGTCTACGTTCTGGCAAATGGGAAGCAGGATCATGGAATTTCGGGATTGGGATCGAGCGTCAACGAAATAAACCGTTAATGATCCGGAAACACGGGCTTAATTCGGAAGACCTAGTATGACTGTGATGATTTCTTTCCTGCTATGTTTAATCCAAATTTGGTATTGGCAGACAAAGTATTTCCAGAGAAAATGGCATTGCTAAAGTCAGTTTACCACGGACACGCAGACATACATACACACAGACAAACACCGAAAACTGGGTTATAACATAGACTCACTTTGTTTACACAAGTGAGTCAGAAATGTGACATAACATTTTCCCATCATACTCATTTGTGGTTTTATCCTAAGGATTTCTTGAACAGTATTGTAAAAATAGGTCTTGGCTGTGCCAGCAGAGTTCATCATCTGTCAGTTTCAAAAGGACTGACAAACGTGTTTGAAAGAAAACTACCCCTACTTTGAAATGAGAATAAAAGTAAATGATTCTCACACCTACACAATTAAGAGGAATGGCTGCGAAGACTATATTTCTCCTTTTCCCGTAGAGTACAAAAGCTTGTAGAGTTCTTCAGAACGTGGAATTGTGATTTAAAACTTCACGGTTCCGAACGTAATTCAAGTTGCCGAAATTAGGTTGCAAAGAGGCCGCGAATTGAGTTACAATATAAATCATCACGCATAGGTAAAGTTTATTCATATAACCCTTGTCTGAATTTTTATCAATATCCATTAATGAATGGATGAAGAAAAAAAAAAATCTTTTACGTAAGTGCAGCGGTCAGATCAGTAATGTTCAAATCTCTCTCTGACTTAACTCTTGTAATTAAATCAGTTCAAGTTTCTATGATTCGAACTCTATCGCGGCGCTATCAGGTACAGTTAACTAATCATAACTCGATGATAGTCCATATTTTGGTTAAAACAAAGCTTTATTCAGGAAATGTATTATACATGTACACGTTAACAGCAGAGCAAGAGGTTACATCGTACTCAAGCATGTGTCAAAACATTTTTCGTTTGATTTAGTTTAGCGGCTGGTGAACACATTACACAAGTGCAGAAATGCAGAAACAAGGTGCATGTAAATCGCAATTTCACTTTTTAGCAAGCTAGGATTGTTCGATCAATAAGAGAATTTTTTTTTTTTCATTTTTTGCAAATTTCTGTTGATGTTAACAAGCAAACAGACAAACAAAACAATGATGTACATTGAATCAAAGCTGCAGAATATCAGTAGAACCAGTTGATAAAGAAGGGGGACAAAGGCAGAACTGCACAGCATTGAATCAGTATCGTTTGCGGGCATGGTTTTTTTCCATAGCAAAACTTAAAAAAGCAGTGGTGTATAGTGATTTGTAGGAACGTTACAGGTCTACAGTCCTTTCTTGTGACCTGTCCGACTCCCTCCCTCGTCTTGTTGCCGTCTGGATCATCGACCACGTGACTACTCTTCGGACGCTTCCGACGCCATTTTGACCCAGATAGCCAGCACATCAGCTTGGCGCACATCTGAAGATCATCAACATTCAGATTTCACTTTTCAGTATGATCTAACCAGTCATAGCCTTCATCCACACCTGCACCCACACTCCCTGTTCATTCATCATTTCAACGAACGGATGAACCATCCAACACACACGCCAACATCCTAAACTTGCAATCTTTGATTAAATCTCAAAAGTTTAAGCCGTCACCACCATCATATGGGAATGTTGCTGATTAGCAAATTATATTTCCTTCATGTTGAATGAATGAATGTGGCTAACTAACTTCATCAAATGTAATTCGTGAAATAAACGATAACTATTGGAAATTTCAGTCATAGATTTTCATGAGCACCAGTTTGTTGAATCGTTTCCCAAGTAAAGTACAATACCAGCACATACAGCAACAAGTACACCACCACTATGCACAAGTACACTATCCCACCCATAACAAGTACACTATTATTATTATTATTAGCATCAGCATTAGCATTATTATTATTATCGTGAGCATTTACCATCCTAATCTTGAAAATAAGCCCAATGCGTTTACAAATAATACACATATGTAAATATCAAAACGGAAATATTGAACACAAGATACCAAACATTATCAAAAATAATGGACTTGAAACAAAGAGAGACAACTTTGTAAATGAGTCTTTCTTGTACTGGGAGCCAGCGTAAATCATGAAGGAGAGGAGAGACGTGATCAATGTTGGTGGAACGAAAGACAAGACGAGCAGCATAGTTGTGGACTTTCTGAAGCCTAGCAATGAGGTAGCTGGGTGAACCGACAAGTAGGGAATTACAACCACCAACAACAAGTACATGACCAACACCCATAAATACACTACCACCAGCCTTAACGAGTACACTACCTCCTTACACAATTATACTACCACCACTCACAATAACAATTACGTCCACCACCCATATATCGCGTAGGCTACACTACCACCACCTACAACAAACACACCACCACCACCCACAGTAACCAGTACACCACCTACCAACAACAACAAACGCACCACCCCCACCCACAATAACAAGTATACCACCCCCACCCATAACCACCACCCAGAAGACAACTTACATTTGGTCTATCACCACCAAGAGTAACGCGTAATGACTGCACCAATTAGCCTTTACCAATCAGGACATGTGCACATCTTCATCAGCAAACGAAACATCACTTCTCTTTCTCTCTCTCTTTACGCGCGCGCGCGCGCGCGCGTGTGTGTATGTGCGCGCTCGCGCGCGCGCGCACACACACACACACACACACACAAACAGCTACGAATGGACACGTACACTTGCTGGACCAGAGTTGACCGGTTTTCCCGTGCATGTAGCCAACAGCAGGGTAGGGGGGGTCCGCTCCCCATATGGGGCGACACCCATCGGCTGTGTCCGCAACAACCAGCCAGCCCCTGTCTTTTGCGCAGCCACCGTAATTCCGGTTGATGTAAAATCGTCGATATGAGGCTGCCCTACACCATGAAACAAAGCGGGAGATGTCAGAAGTACTCACCTGTCTCAGGAACACATAAAGTGAAAAAAGGAGGGAAAGGATTACATATTTTACGCAAACCCCGTTCTCAGAATAAAGATACCTGGTATTTATTCGTCCCAGCATGAATCAGATCATTAGGCGTTTTGGTAGCTACTCCAAGAGAGACTTTCAATGCAAATAAACGTACATTCGCACAAAAGACAAAAGAAAGGCCACAAATTTCACCTTCACACAAGGCAGAATGAGCTAGGCAAGTGCCAACTAGTTTCATAAACCATTTAAAAGATTTCACGAACTTACCTTTTTTTGCATAGCATGGAGTAATGCGTGTCCAGCTAAGCTACTTAAAATTTATATACATACTCATATATCCGTCTTCCCAATGTTCCTGAATAACAAGCTTTTAAAATACATTACTTTTTGATGTCATTATTTTCATCTGAAATGAATTTGCATGAAGAAATAGATTATCTCATTGTGTTAGAAAACAAACAACAGTTTCATACATCCACTGATTCAGGCTCTGTGCTGTTACTCTCTATCCTGTTATCAAGTGTTGGTCACAGTACAGACCGATAGTAGCAAAAGACATTCAGATATTGCAGTTTTATAAAGCTGAGGTACTTGTTTTAGTTTGTGATAAATGTGCTGTGTTTATGTGTTGTTTATTTCTGAGGAAGCAAAATGCAATATCTGTCTGTTTTAAAAGGTACTTTCCTCACAATATTTACAATGAACTTTTTTCTTTGTATATTGAGCAAAGTAGGTGACTGCATTTGAAGGGTGACATTGTGCATTATTTAGATATGGTAACAGCAATGACAAAATATGTCTGGTCAGTAAAGTTGAAGATCACAGATTATCTTTGCAAATTTTAATTCTAAGTAGCAATTATGCTTTTTCGACACTCAATTAAATGATAGATCCAGCCCAGGTAGCAAACACTTTGTTAAAAAAAAAATTCTGTGTTTTGTTCAGTGCAGTTTGCAGACATTTTCTGAAAATGGCCAAACAAGACTCGGACATAAACAGACACACAGACACAGACAGACACAGACACACACAGACACACACACACAACACACACACACACACACACACACACACACACACTTATATACAACAGACAGTGAAGTACACATTGCCCTTCAATACAGCACAATGACAAGATAGAATATACTGTGAATTGGTTAGACTGCTTGAATCTCAGATCCCTGTCACATCTGATACAGGGTGAAGAACTTTCCTATCTCCCAGGTCAACATATGTGCAGACTTGCTAGTGCCTGAACCTATTTCGTGTGTGTATGCATGCAGACCAAACACGCACGGTAAAGATCTAGTAATTCATGTCAGCGGTCGGTGGTTCATGGAAAGAACACATCCACCACGAAAACGGAGTATGGCTGTCTACATGGCGGGATGAATAAACAAAAAGGTCATAGCCATAAAAGGTTACACACGTATGTGAGGGTGTGTGTGCGTGACTTAAACCTGAGAGAATGACACACGAATAGAATGATGATTGCCAAGTGGCAGCTGTCAGTCGCCTCTACCCAGGTAGGCAGCCTGTTGTATAAATGATTCAATGTTTGCAATGCACTGGGAGACTGGTCTTTGACCGAGGATAAGCGTTTCATAGGTATCCATATCATCATCATCATGACCATCGTCATCAACAGAGCACAGTGACCAGTTATGGCAGACAGTGAAATGCATAGATACCCTTCAATAGCGCACAATGACAGGGTATAAAATAAAGTGAACTGTTACCCTTCAATAGAGCACAATGACAAGCTATGACAGACAGTGAAGTGCACAGTTACCCTTCAATAGAGCACAATGACAAGCTATGACAGACAGTGAAGTGCACAGTTACCCTTCAACAGACCACACTGACAAGACAGACAGTGAAGTGCACAGTTACCCTTCAACAGACCACAATGACAGACAGTGAAGTGCACAGTTACCCTTCAACAGAGCGCAATGACAGACAGTGAAGTGCACAGTTACCCTTCAACAGAGCACAATGACAGACAGTGAAGTGCACAGTTACCCTTCAACAGAGCGCAATGACAGACAGTGAAGTGCACAGTTACCCTTCAACAGAGCGCAATGACAGACAGTGAAGTGCACAGTTACCCTTCAACAGAGCACAATGACAAGACAGACAGTGAAGTGCACAGTTACCCTTCAACAGAGCACAATGACAAGACAGACAGTGAAGTGCACAGTTACCCTTCAACAGAGCACAATGACAAGACAGACAGTGAAGTGCACAGTTACCCTTCAACAGAGCACAATGAAAGACAGACGGTGAAGTGCACAGTTACCCTTCAACAGAGCACAATGAAAGACAGACAGTGAAGTGCACAGTTACCCTTCAATAGAGAACAATGACAAGACAGTGAAGTGCACAGTTACTCTTCAACAGAGCACAATGAAAGACAGTGAAGTGCACAGTTACCCTTCAACAGAGCACAATGACAAGACATACAGTGAAGTGCACAGTTACCCTTCAACAGAGCACAATGAAAGACAGACGGTGAAGTGCACAGTTACCCTTCAACAGAGCACAATGAAAGACAGACAGTGAAGTGCACAGTTACCCTTCAATAGAGAACAATGACAAGACAGTGAAGTGCACAGTTACTCTTCAACAGAGCACAATGAAAGACAGTGAAGTGCACAGTTACCCTTCAATAGAGCAGTAGTTTTTAGGTTCAGTAAGCACGTCCGTGTAGCTGCTGTTGGTAAGTTTCTCTGCTTTGAACCAGTTGATGTAGTTCTCCCCCACAGCATTGAACTCAAAGAAGGCAACTTCACTCCCGTTCACGTACAACGACACTCGTGCCTGTCAATGGAAGCGTGAAACCTCAGTCAAACAATCAGAATTAGCTATTGATGATCCAGTTTGTCTACCAGTCTGTGTCTGTGCACCGCAGTGAAACAAGCTAACAATTAGTTTGTCTGACAATTTAATCACTTGTCTGCCTGCATGTCTATCAATATGTCTGCCTGTCACTCTTCTGCATGTATGCATGCACAACCAAGTTGATTGAATGCCGAGCTTACAATTGTTATCAATAGTATTATCATAATTATTGTAATTATTATTATTATCATTATCATTATTATCAGTGTTTTCGTATAGTACTGAATCTTATTCAGACAAACCATAGTGGTGTCACGTTAATCATACCTACATACAAGCACAACTGAATCTGAGGGATGAGTTAAGAAAAGGTGATAAACTTGCTAGTAAATAGAGAGCGAGATTGGGGAGAAGAGAGAGTTGGGGGGACCAGAGGAGAGTAAAGAAGAGAGAGGGAGCTTCTATGGAAAGATAAGTTTTAACCCCTAGGCTGTCTACATGACGAGATAACTCGAAAGGGTTTTAAGGCCAGACTTCAAAGAGCTGAGTGTAGAGATTTGACGAAGCGAAAGAGGAAGGTCGTTCGGATATTGGAATTATCGAAGTTATCATTGGTTGGAAATGGAAATCGGCAGACGCAAAGGCATACCATGGGAGTTACGATCATGTACTGTTTGACACATGTCTGTGACTGGGGATGAGTTCCATTTTATAGAGGAATGTCCGAAGTATGATAAAATGCGAAAAGACTATGTGCCTAAAAATATTCGTCACAGAAATTAGTTGTTTTTTGTTTTGTCTTTTTAAATCAAATTTTGCAATTAAAAAAAAGCTCAATTGAAGCAAAAATATCATATTATCTCTAAGTTCATATGATTTTCAAATGTTGTGTACGTACTCTTTTGGGGTTAAACGACATATTTAACTTTTATGTGACACTGTTGTGTATTTGGGAATGCATGTCCTGGGCATCAAATCATTATTTTGTAGTCGTCCTCCGTACCCCAATAAGGGTGGATGGATGATTAAAAGTTGAGACTTGAAACTTGTTCAAAGTACATTAAGAATTTGTTAAATGAATGTCGGCACATATAAATGCAGATGATTATGTGCATTTTGTATGGCTAAAGAAAAATATTTCAACAAATGGTTAAGAAGAATAGTATTCTAAAATGATACCCAAAATGCACTGTTCAAAATCAGCAGGAATTTGAGTTAATGTTAATATAGGTTCTTGTAAGCAAATGCAATATGGAACACTGCACACTTGATGACTGGTACCAACACTTTAAAGCACTTAGTGGGAAATAAATTGAAAAGCTTACTGCAGTTGGTAACATACCAAGTAAAATGTGAAGGAGATAATAATGAAATCTTTGTTTCAATTGCACTAGGCTATTTCAAGAGGAGTCTTGCATGCATTCAAGAAAATGAAACCGAAAAAGCTTCAGAACCAGACGGAATAATAGAAGAATTCTTCAAATATCATTGTGATCAAATCGCTGCTTTTTATGAGTTTGTGTGTGTGTGTGTGTGTGTGTGTGTGTGTGTGTGTGTGTGTGTGTGTGTGTGTGTGTGTGTGTGTGTGTGTGTGAGAGAGAGAGAGAGAGAGAGAGAGAGAGAGGGGTGGGGGGTTAATTTCTTCAATGCATTGCTTTACAATGGTGCTTTCCTGATAAATGTGATGAATATGAAATATTACCATAATATAGGCATGGATATGTAAATAAGCCTGACAGTTATGAAAACATTGCCCTGTGTGACACCAGCAGTAAACGTTTTGGCACTGTCATCAATAACAGTCTGGGACTCCGAAAATGGTGGTACTTGAGATTAACAGTCAAGATTTTTATACAGGTTATTCCTCCATCGACCACAATCATATTGACGTGAATGACTGCAGTAAACAACGTTCTAACCAAAAGTTTGCCGTTGCTCTCTCTCTCTGTGTCTCCCTCTCTCTCTCTCTCTTCTCTCTCTCTCTATCTCTCTCTCTCTCTCGTAGATCTGTCGTAAATTCTCCCTATCGTAAACATCTCCCATAGTTCTGTTGTAACATCTTTCTGTAAGCTTATATCTATTGTAAACATATCTCTCGTCATGGTCATCTCTCAAAGGCGATTTCCTGATAAATGGAATTAACCAAAATATTACCATACTATGTCATATAGAAATGGAGGTATAAACAATCCTGGCAGTTATAGCAACATTGCCCTTGTGACACATGCAGTAATCCTTTTAGAACTGTCATCAATAATAGAAACTCAAAAGATGGCGTTCTTGAGATACACAAGCAAGATTTTAGAAGAGCTATTCCACTATGGATCATGAACATATTCACGTGAATGACTGTAGTACACTGCTTTCTGCTAACCGAACGTGTCCATTGCATTCACTGATCTCGTAGATCAATGTTAAACACCTCTCTCCTGTTGATCGATAGAAAACATCTTCTCTCTCTCTCTCTCCTCTCTCTCTCTCTCTCTCTCGTAGATCTGTTGTAAACATATCTCGTATATCTATCACAACCATCTTTCTCTCAGATCTATCGAAAACATTATCCTCGTAGATCTACTGTAAACATCTCTCATTAAAGTTATCTGTTTTAAACAAATCTGTCATAGACATCTCTCTCTCTCTCTTTCTCGTAGATCTGTTGTAAACATCTCTTGATTATCCATCGCAAACATCTGTCGCAAACATCTCTTTCTCGTAAACATCTCTCAGAAGATCTATCTCTCTGGTAAATTTGTTGTAGACATCCCCCTCTCTCTCTCAGTCAGGAACTGTTCCCACCAACTTTGCAACAAAATTTCATTTTAACTCACTCAGTACGGCCAGTCCTCTCTTCTCCTCTACACAGACCCCTCGGATGTAAAGTGGGTGTCTGAATGACCCAACCTTTAGCTTCCGTCGTCAGAATTGTGGTATTCTTTGTCAACATTCACCTCTTCAGTATAAGAGCCTTCCGCTTGCAATATTTTGATGGTGGTAATTGGGGTGAAACGCTGTTAACGTCGTCTCTTTCGCCGTTCGTATGGAGAGAGTTAACAGGTGAGATTGTAGCGAACTTCAGATCCCTACTCCAAGGATTAATCCACATTATTTTACTCTGTCAGTTTACTCTAGAACCAGCTCCCAACATGTGTCAGACTGTTGTGGTGCCTTTATCCTCACACTGCTGTTATCTTAACTTTCAGACAGAAATAACAACAGATCCCCACCAGACACATTAATGATGCTGGGATTGTTGCTTTTGAGTACTAATATACACATGTGGTTTCATATGTGTAATTTATCATTTATGAATCTGGAATCTCAGAAAAAATAATGTCAGACTCTCATATCATTCTTTGAACAGTTAATTCAATGACGGATCACCGTTTTCACTGTTAATGGACATAGTTCAATGTATCATGTATTCTGTGTGTGTGTGTGTGTGTGTGTGTGTGTAGGTGGTGTGTGCACGTGGGACAGACTCGTGGAAGTGATTTCTTATTTCATATTCTTGATTTTGTATTTATTACTATGTAGCATAGAACCTGTACAGGGTAGGGACTGGCTGAAAAAAAATTCTTCAAAATTCAATAATTTTGTCATTTTTAATTGGTCACTTAAAGCATCTCTCTCTGGTAGATCTATCATTATCTATTAGGTAATACAGAGGTGCCCAAGGTAAATTATTCTAAATACTCAACAAAGGTGTGTGTATATATATATATATGTGTGTGTGTGTGTGTGTGTGCGCGCGCGCGCGTGCACACGCGCGCAGAAGCACGTGACCTTTTCCACATGGAGGCCATCCCACAGGTCCAGCACTTTGCTGCGGTAGTGTCTGTCACAGGGCTGCGAGCCGTCCACTGTCAGACAGCCGGCAGGCATGACCCTGCGGACCAGAGGGTCGTCATCATTGTAGCCAACCTTGGTGTACGTGTCGTAGGACGACTGGCCAATGCCGGGTGTCAGGCGGAAAGCCAGAATGTACTCCCCATCATGAACCACGCCTGAAACAGACCACACTGGTGCAAACACGTGCAAACGGACAGGTGTAAACACACAAAAATCGATTCGAATTAAATCATGTTGCTTATATTCATGAAAATTATTCATTCTGGAAAGGGATGTTTAGTGTAATTCGGGAGGGAAAGGTGGCTTTTCAGACTGGATTTGAAAGACTGCAGCAAAGCTCGAAGATGAGTTATGGAAAGGCTAACGAAGTTGATTAAAAAAAAAAAAAGTGGGGCTTTGGAATGAGAAACTACGTTGGCCATAAGCTTATGTTTTGGTTTGAACAAAGGGGATCCTAAACAGGCGTGAAGATGTGTAAAGTTCAACAAGACCAGAAAGATACCATAGACCAGTAGCAACCATGGACCTGAAACAAAAGACGTCTCAAAATATCCACGTCAAATTCAAATCAAGCCAGAAATATTGTGTAAAAGATCATCTAAACCATGTCTGTTTGAGTTCACGTAAAATTCGAATTGGAAACACTGATTTCCTCCAGGAACTCAAAATGAAATTCAGGGAAGTGGGGGGAATGAGTGTGTGTGTGTGGAACAAGATCGTAATGCAGCCAGCTGTACGATGTCTTTACCTGCAAGGTCAGGGGAAGGTGGTTGGGGTGGTGGTTGTTCAGGTTGTGTGACACACTGCTCTCTGCTGCACCGGCCCTGCAGGGAGGACATGCTGGATTCCAGCACCCTCAGTCTCTGCTCCACACTGTTCACCTGACATTGTCAATCACAGTGCCTTCAGTCTCTGCTCCACACTGTTCACATGACATTGTCAATCACAGTGCCTTCAGTCTCTGCTCCACACTGTTCACCTGACATTGTCAATCACAGTGCCTTCAGTCTCTGCTCCACACTGTTCACCTGACATTGTCAATCACAGTGCCTTCAGTCTCTGCTCCACACTGTTCACCTGACATTGTCAATCACAGTGCCTTCAGTCTCTGCTCCACACTGTTCACCTGACATTGTCAATCACAGTGCCTTCAGTCTCTGCTCCACACTGTTCACCTGACATTGTCAATCACAGTGCCTTCAGTGTCTGTGTCACACTGTTCACCTGACATTGTCAATCACAGTACCTTCAGTGTCTGTGTCACACTGTTCACCCGACATTGTCAATCACAGTGCCTTCAGTCTCTGTGTCACACTGTTCACCTGACATTGTCAATCACAGTGCCTTCAGTCTCTGCTCCACACTGCTCACCCGACATTGTCAATCACAGTGCCTTCAGTCTGCTCCACACTGTTCACCTGACATTGTCAATCACAGTGCCTTCAGCCTGCTCCTCACTGTTCACCTGACATTGTCAATCACAGTGCCTTCAGTCTGTTCCACACTGTTCACCTGACATTGTCAATCACAGTGCCATCAGTCTCTGTTCCACACTGTTCACCTGACATTGTCAGTCACAGTACCACATGTTCTCTCACTCACAACAAACAAACAAACAAACAAGTGATTGAATCAATGATTGAAGAAATTAATTTAAGGATAAATGGATGATTGAATAATAACAATAATGATGACAGTACCAGTAATAATGATAATAATATCATTATTATCACAGAGATGACTATAATAATGAATGGCAACAGAACAGTGCATTTCTCAAAGCAAAGTTAGACTCGTTGCACTGGCAATCACCTATGAACAAGCAACCATGCTCGAGAACGACAAACCATACTGAGCCATGCACACACTCACACACTTTAGCAGAAAAAGAGCTCAAATTGTCAGTGAAGAAAACACATCACAAAAACGCCTCACAGAACACACTGGTCTTTAGCTGCAATCTGACCAGAGGGAATGCTGTACCGAAGACAGACAGCATGTTACAGACAGTGGGAACACAAAAACTAAAGGTCCAGGAGCCTAAAGACTTAAAGTAATTTTTTGGCACTTTTAAGATTTCATCCCCAAAGGACTGGAAGGAACGCAAAGGCTTGTATGATAGATAAATCAATCAATCATTAAATCAATTCATTAACAACTAAACAAACAAAATACAATGATCATTAAATCAATTCATTAAAAAACAAAATAGAATGAAATAATATAAATGAATTATCAGAACAGATGAAAAATACATCAAATAGATATATAAACAAATAAATGAATAAATACAAAGTTTTTTTGCACCTGAACAATGAACGAATGCATACAGACAAGTCTGCAGAAGAAGAAGAAGAAGAAGAAGAAGAAGAATTCAGTGGATCTAATTTCCAAAGTGGATTCAAACAAGTTTTAGAATACCTGACACCTAGTTTTCTACCAACATTATTCTGTGGGGAGAAGAACCAAAGTTTCTGGTGGGTGCGTGACAATGATCACCAGACAGACCATCTCACGGTGTGGGGAGAGAGCAGTCTGGGTCAACACGATGTTGGACAGAGTGGGGGGCGGGGAGGGGGGAGGCAACAGCACATGGCGGGAACACCAGAAATGAAATACTGACAATGTTTGACAGTTAATTCCTTACATTCTTTATTGCCAACCCTCAGCACACACACCTAACACACACACACACACAGACTCTGCCCCTCTCTCTCACTCAAATAGTCAACTCACGTAAAGGCTGGCAGCTATCCCTGACACAAAGTGTTTGTTCTGGCAGAGGTCTGTTTGAAGGAGACAGGAGTAGACGCCCTGTTCCACCGGGTTAGGAACGTGCAGGACAAAGTGACCATTGTCTGACCGCGTGCTGTTCAGCAGTTGGTTCGATGGTGTCTGCAACACACACAGTGATGCTGAAATGTTGTTTTGTAATGTGAATACGTCAGATTTAAAGAAGCAAAGAAAGAAAAAGAAGTCTTCTCAACATTTTAGTGAGGTACATGTCGACAAATGACTGATCACACTTACTGGAATGTATATTTAAAGCTTTTGAATATACAAGACACAGACTATCGCATGGACTGAGACTGATAACAAATTTCGCGTCAAAGGGTTTCCAACTTCAGGAGGTATATAGGCAAAGAGATTACAATTAAGACAGCTTGTCCACTTACTTATGAATGGAGTAATCAAAAATAAGTATATGTAGTAATAATAATTTATCAGTTGAATTTGGCATGCATAATAGCATTCCTCAAGAAGAACGCATTTTTCCTAACTGATATAGGTGTAGATCGAAATAAAGCTCATTTTGTCATCAAAAGCAAAAAACAAAAAAAACAAAAAACAACAAACAACCCCCCCCCCCCCCCCCAAGAAAAAACAACAACAAACAAACAAAAAACCTTAGAAATATACTTATATCTAAAGAATGTATTAAACGAAAATATATTCGTGATTTCTTTGATTTGTTCAAAGTAGAGAGTTGATTGTGTGTAGGAAAATTCATATGGAAAGGAAAGAATATGTTTTTAGTTTCATTTTATCACCGATTCCATGTGGCTGTTGAGGATCTTTCTTCTGGCCTGTCAAATCACCAAAGGAATTTGCTTTGTCAACTTTTCATGCTTTCTTTAACCAAAGCAATGTATATGTTGCTAATGTCTATCCTCAATGTCTCAACAGGAATCAAATTATTAAAACTTCATGATTATTGAGAATTCCTTGAACAGGGGTTTGTATGATAGACACAAAGTCCAAAAGGTAGCATTCTGAATGATTTACCCTTCACACATAATTTTACATAAAGGATTCCTTTTCAGACATGTGAGACCAAGAGCCTCTACATGAGGCACGAAAGACCGTTTGTGAGTGTCCACAAACCTGCCACATCACTGTCACATGGTCCTTGACTTCAGAAAGAAAGCGGCCGCACATGATCTGCACGTGCCACTCGTCCGTTGATCTGTCGTATATGACGTCATCAGCGATGTGAATTTGTGACTTATCTTCTTCCAGTTGAATATCATCTGCAATCATCAGATCAAGCTATTGGATGCCAATGTGGTACTGGGCAACGCTTATGTTACTTACAGTTTTTGTTCTTCAGTAATTAATAGAATGCCTCCATCAACCCATTCTCTGTCTCTGTCTCTCTCTCTCTCAGTGTGTGTATGTGTAAAATGATTATGTTAAATGCCTTTGTCAAGTGAGCATGGACTCAACAGATGTCTGTCCCCAACATAATGCATGTGAACTGCAACACAACTAGATGTAAAGCTGCACTGATCCTCTGCCAACAGTGCTCAGAGATGCTGATGATCCAGCAGTTATGGATGACTGAGCCAGATACAGACAGCAGCAAGATGCCACAGAAGTTGCTAATTCTGTTGTTGCACACGGACACAACACATCGTGCAGGACCTCTGATTTCCAGATTCCGCTCAAAATTTCATGGAAAGCTTGAAGTTCTGGGATCCTGCTGTTTGGTAAAGCAGGCAAATAAACATAAACAGCTAGAAAGGCACGTGAAACATTTCGACAGAATCAGTCTGAGATGTTCGGTAATTAGTCGCTGTGGTAATGTTTTTTGTAACCATGCTGACAGCTGAGTCCTCTCTTTTCAAATTAAATCACAATGAATAAACCATTCCACAAAAGAATCACTAAAACCAATAGTTAAACACCAGCCACAGCTCCAAGTGGCAACACTATATACGTTAGACAATGAATTCATTATCAACGACCAGGACAACCGAGTGCTTACAGCATTGGAGCTCCAATTTCAGGGCCATGGGTTCGATCCCAGTAGCACCCAGTGGTAAACGAGTGACACGATTTCACTGTCTCCTGGTTTAAGGGTGGAGGATTCTCCTATGTTCTGGTTTAAGGGTGGTCAGTTTTTCGTATTTCATAGGTCAACAGATACGCAAACCTGCCAGTGCCTGAACCTTTTCAGGGGTGTGCATATTCAGATGTTCAGCTACACACAGAAAAGATCTTGTAATCCATGCCAGAGTTCAGCGGTTTTGAGGAACACAGGAATACACAGCATGCACCTGCCACATGACAAGAATCCCCACCTAACTGATAGAAACAGGCTGCATGGGAAGCGGCCATGATGCAAAATTCCTTTAGAAGTTAACACTTCTGCCTTATTAAATGCTAAAAGAACTGGCAGGGCTGTTAAGAGCATGGCATTTAGGTTATTACTAAATGCCCCATACACAAAATATTATGAAAATACTGAATGCATTTGCAAGGGACGTTTAACGGTAGAGCACATTTTGTTTTTTTGTTTTTTGTTGTTGTTTTTTTTTTTTTTGCTGCCCCGTCATCTGCACCGTTTCAGTGGCATTACTCCCACGCCGCTCATTTAGATTCCCCCATACACGGCCACACCCGGGTTTGTCCGTCGTAGATCCAGCGTCGGCAGTCCACAGGGGACCATCGATGTTAGGTCGCCAGGAGGCCACACACCAGAGGAGACCCTGCACTGCTGCTGAGTCACTTCGGTGGTGTTCAGTGGTGCCTGTTCTGTTTTAATGTACTTAGGACACCACCTACTAAGCCCCCTACTAACGACAATAATGGCTTAGTCGCGGAGCCAGACTGAGTGAGCGTCCCTCCCAGAGTGGAGACCGCCACCACGTCCCTCAAACAACAGCCCTCCATGAATCTGCCGACACTGACGACATTGACAGGACTCACTCCAAGCACGGAAGTGGATGGGTATCGAAATTGAGGTCACCATGAGAGCAGGGCATGAAAGGCCACAGACTTTGAGACTATTTTTGTTTCTATTGATGACGATGAAGGAGGAGGAGGATGACGATGATGATGACAATGTTGCTATGGAGGTCCATTTTGGGTTGGGACTGCGTGACAAGGCTGCACTCTACGCTTCCTGTCATAATGATATCTCGGTGTTAACCAGGCCCGAGAGATACAGACACTTGCAGTGTTGGTCAGGTAATTTGAGCAACACACCCAAAGACGCATCCTTGAAGTGGATGACACTCGACTGTGTGGTCCCAGTCTCCCCATTTAAGCCCACAGCACACTCAACTCTGGGTAGAAGCCGGCCACGGGCCGAAAAACCCACCTCCGCTGGGATTCGAACCCGCGTCCTTCCAGCCGTCAGTCCGCGACGCTAACCACTTCGCCACGGCGGCTGGTGGTAGAGCACGTTTTAACCTGCTGTTCAGTAATGAAACCTTTTTTGCCTCCAGAAATTACGGACCACGTGTTACCAGTTTCAAATGTTAACATTTTTTGGAAAAAGTTATATATTTCAAACTGTTCTTTATTAAAGTTAGCTAGCTATGTGTTAAATAGTCCAGTTGGTTGTTTATTGTAGGTCCCCACATGAACCTCTTTTCAAATAATAATCTACAGAAGTACTGCATACAATATTTGATTATTGAAATTTGTTTGGTCCTAATCCCGCTTCCCCCGTCCCGCCTCTCTCACACACCCTTCCAATATTATGTTTTTTTCTTTCTCCAATCACTGACACTCACCCTCTCCTTTTTAGATTTTGTACTCTGTCTTTCATACATTCTGTTCTCTCTCTGTCTGTCTGTCTCTCTTCCTTTCCTAGTCCCCTCCCCCTTGCTCCCCCCTCCCCTCCACCCCCCTTTACATTCGAATATACAGAAATGTCGATTTCTAATTAATAATAACAATCACCATTATGATAGAAATGATAATAATCCAAATGATAATAATAATATCATTTATTTTCAGTCTAATATCATCATCTATAAATAAATAAACGAACCATGATCCTACCTTGCTGGTTCAACACCACCTGAGTGTCCTGCACGTGCAACACACCCTTCCTGACAGAGTGGACACGGACTGTGTAGTGGCCCAGGTCTGCCTCTCGCACCCCGGGGAGGGTCACGCCCTTGTCTGGCACGTGCAGCAGGGCACGTCTGGTGCCCAGGTTGGAAAGGAAGTGCCCTGACATGTGCACTGCCAGCAGGTTCTCCTTGTCACCTGAGTAGACAGTGCAAATGCACAGGTGTTCATGAAAAAAGGAACATATATAAAAGCACATACACACACAAACAGACAGACAAATACAGACAGAGATTGAGAGAATGATTATGTTGGGGCAAAGGAAGTCACTTGTATGTACTTACTTAGCCATTCAGCTAGCCTGCCAGTGAATGAGTCAGTTAGCTGCACAGTTTACTTGACAGTCAGTCAGTTGTTGCTATTAGTGAATTTGATAGGAAAGCGAAATTTTCTGATCCTTCAGTTAGTTATAAAGCCAGGCTCGCTCAATAAGATGATTAACTTTTAACACCTTACAGTAATTCTCACCGTCGTTTTTCAGCCAGCCCACACTGACAATCTGTCCTTCTCCAGCATCGGATGACGGCTGAGAGGCACCATTAGGCAGCGTGACATTCTGACCAAGGCACGTGGGTATGGTGACGTCCGGAGGTATGTCTTGCGCTGCACGTGCTGCTCTGTCATTGACAGGTGATCCTGCCACAGAAATATGTCCGTGCTGTTGTTCAGATATGTTTTTATCTTAGTTTTGAAAACATCCAGTGATAAAGTTTATATTTCATTGAGAACGGTGACAAAAGTTATAAGAAAATTGTCCTCTCATAGACATAAGTCGTTCCCTCGTGAATAAATAGTCTGCTAAACTCATCCGTTAGTGTGGAAGGAAAGCAAGCTGACCACAAAGTTATCACAGGCCAGCTTCATTAAGGAGCGACAAGTATTGACAGTTTACAAGTTGACAACAGACAATCAAACAGTTCGTAACGGGACTGCTCTGATATAAATCATATCAAAATAAGTTTGGCATCAGATTTAATCAGAATAAATAAAACCTGTAAATATATCTGTCTCTGTTGGTCTATCTGCCTCTTGTCAATATGGCCCTGGAGTGTCAGATACTGACCTGCGTGCTTGGTACATGCATGTAGCAAAGATCCGGTTATTTGTGTGTATGTGACTAAATCTCATTTTAGTGCCTGTGTTAAAATTTTTGATTGGGGAATTTTTATCATAAGAATTATTGTATCAAATGTTCATAAACCATTGCACACACATATGGTTTTTGTTCATACAACAGAATATTGAAGAGAATAAGTGCTGATAACATTTCCGATATTCAAAAATAACTTTTCAAAGACTAAAAAGCGAAATGTCAAGGGAGATCTTTCAGCAACAGCAAGTGGGAATCAATGACAGAACAGTGTGTGTCTCACATGACTGCAGTTCCGCCCCCTGTTGATTCTTTAACCATCTCAGAATTAACAGTGAATCGATCTCCTCTATGGCAAGTGATCAAAGGAAAGCAATCAAAGTTTAGCGATGTTCTCAATCACAGTGAAAAAAGTCACAATCCAATATCTTACCAAAGCAGCCACTGAATGACCAAAGCAAGTGGTTTTGTACAATGTAATAGTGAAGGAAAACAAGTGCAGGTAACAACTAAACAACCTTTCCCAGCGTTATTCAAAAGTAACTTTGCAAAGACCAAAAAAGGAAATGTAATATGGTAGCTCTTCATAGGCTGCAACTGGGGGGCACTGAAATTCTCTCTTTTGGATAAGACAGTTGTATGCCTGATACAAGTGAAGATTCTTCCCCTGGACTCTTCAGATATATGTTGATCCCTTGTGGACCCCTCAGATATCTGGGCATTGGCAGTAAAATAAGGATATTAGTCATCATAAATCCTTAGGTTGTAATCAGGAGTTTGTGTTCACCCCTCCCCCTCTCCTTTTTTCTCTCTCCCAACACATCCCCCCATACTCTCCATGCTCTCTGTTTCAAGATTCTTCACTTTAAGTTTGTTTTAATATCCTTCATTTTTACCTTCCTCATTACCTGAAGTGCCATACAGACCTAAAGTGTTAAGAAAACGACTGAAACATGAAAAGAAGTAGGTAAGATATTTCGTTACGGCATTTTGTTGTTGTGATAGGCAGTATTGATCTCAACAAAATCACGACTTTCTTCACAATGTTGTTGATTAATCTTCAGTTGGTGTTCTGAATGTTTCACTTACTGGTTGGAGTTGTTTTGGCACTAACAACCAAAAACAAACAAACAAACAGACAGTCACAACAATAACAGATGATGCTTTCTTTGTAACTGATGATTCAAAAGCATGTGATGAATTAATACACAGTGGGTTGTTTAGGTCTGGGTATGCACCAGGCATAATTCCTGTCAAAAAGACAATGAACAGGTAAGGGACCAGAAATGCATTATCATGCTTTTAAAAAAAAAATCACAAAATAACTGACCTGCTTTTCGATACAAACAAGAGTTATGAGATCTCATGAGTTTTATTTTCTATCATTTAGTTTAGCTTTGTATCAAGATGCAGCCTGTTCAGTAAATGAATCAATGTGTTCAGTTCGAATTAAGTTCACAGATGGCCCCCATATTTGTTCTGTGTACGCTCGTCACGAGCCGCCCCCTCTCTCGGCTGACAGGTTGTTTAGATAAGGCCGACTCCTGGTGTAGTCGGCAATGTGGGCCGGCGATATAAAAAAAAAGTTCGGTTTGTGGGCAGTTCGCAAAGCTCTCTGCTTAACTCACTCAGTAGGGCCAGTCCTCTCTTCTCCTCTACACAGACCCCTCGGATGTCCAGTGGGTGTCTGAATGACCCAACCTTTAGCTTCCGTCGTCAGAATTGTGGTATTCTTTGTCAACATTCACCTCTTCAGTATAAGAGCCTTCCGCTTGCAATATTTTGATGATGGTAACTGGGGTGAAACGCTGTTAACGTCGTCTCTTTCGCCGTTCGTATGGAGAGAGTTAAACTTATTATAAGTCTTTCCAATTCGGTAGCCGCCATGTTGTTTCTAGAACCATAGTAACGGTTGTTCTGACGATTCCAAAATAAGATTTGGCAGTGCTCACTGCTGTTGTAATATTATGGAAAATTTTATAAAGTACAAATTAACAACATAAAAACTGCTATGAACATTTGTTTTAAATTGATCAAAATTTGTCACAGCTGCAAAGAAACTAAAAATTATATTCCGATATGGTATACATTCATTCACTTTCTCAAGGAGGCGTCACTGCGTTCGGACAAATCCATACACGCTACACCACATCTGTTGAACAGATGCCTGACCAGCAGCATAACCCAACGCGCTTAGTCAGGCCTTGAGTGCATGCTTACATATTTGTGTACCTATGAAAGTGGATTTCATTTTACGTAATTTCGCCAGAGGACAACACTCTCGTTGCCATGGGTTCTTTTTCAGTGCGCCAAGTGCGTGCTGCACACGGGACCTGGGTTTATCGTCTCATCCGAAAGACTAGACGCTCAGTTTGATTTTCCAGTCAAACTTAGGAGAAAGGGCGAGAGCGGGATTCGAACCCACACCCTCACGGACTCTCTGTATTGGCAGCTGAGCGTCTTAACCATTCTGCCACCTTCCTCCATGGTATAGAGATTATAAACCCTGTCTCGCGCGACCACGTGGTAATCTAATTGGATTTAACAATTTTTTCCTGATTCTTATACAAATAAGATGTCACAGAAAATTGTATTAAGCTTGGTCTGACTCGTTAATTGAGAAAAAGAAAATGAGACCTGGCGCAACTATGGATAAATATAGACCAGGCCGTCCTTGACACGGCCCTCACGGTCCGGTGCCGCGAGCATGGATAAATATAGAGCAGGCCTTCCGAGAGGCGGGATTTACAAATCGGGGAAAATAGTCATTAAAAGAAATATTAGTAACATACAAAACACAAAATACATTCACTTTGTGGAGGTGTTAGCTGTTGAAAATGTTCTTTATTATTCATGAGAACGAAAATTAATGTGTGTGGTTGCATTCTAGCGGTGTAAATGACTTTCAAAATTTTTTCCTGTGTCGTACCTGTTTTATAACTTTGTATAACGATATACAGTTTTTGCAGCACGAAACGAGGGTCCCTTCTTTTCCTCTTTCAGCTGCGGCTCACGGGAGGGAAGGGAACGGGTGAGATGCGTAAACAAACTGGACAAGCTTGACAAGGCCGAGCTAAACTACCCTTGCAACAGCGGTAGAAACGCTATAGAAGATCTCCACGTGACTCGGACAGAAATCAACCCATGCCACCACAGAATCATTATATATAAACATAACAGAAAAAAAGCAAGCATGATAAAGCAAAACAACATTTTATGGTGGTTTATGCACTTCAGGAACAGAAAATTTCTTCTTGTACAGTTATTGTAATCTAACTTTTTAAGTATGTGCGTGTGCATGTGCGTGCCAGTGCGTGCGTGGGTGCGTGTGTGTGTGTGTGTGTGTGTGTGTGTACAATGTCACAGTATCAGAAGATCCTGTTTTATGTGAAAAAATGACTTTGCAACAATGTCTGCAAGTAAAATACTTGAAACAAGAAACCTCCCTTTCAAGAACTGATGAAAATTGAGAAAGCAACACAGCCCGTGAAACAACTGAAGAAAAAACAAAACAAAAAACAAACAAAACTGTTTAAAAAAAAAATAAACAAAAATAATTTTTACAAAGACGGAAATATGGAGACAGAACAGAGATGAGACCTTCCCTTGCTAAGCCCACTGACCTGAGCCTGAATGCACAGCAGACAGGGAAAAC
>NC_134885.1:12869680-12877180 GCF_041734735.1 Babylonia areolata | reverse complement strand
TGTCCTCTCATTGACATCAGTCATTCCCTCGTGAATAAAATTTAAAGATTTGCTGAACTCATCCATTGCTGTGGATGGAAATATTTCCAACTGAACTGAAGACTAAACAAGGAAATGCAAAATCATAGCTCTTCATAGGCTGCAAATGGAGGGCATTGGAATTCTCTCTTTTTGGATAAGACAATTGTATGCCTTATACGAGTGCAGATTCTTACCCTATGGATACTTCAGATATATGTTGACCCCTTATGGACTCCCCAGACATATCGGCATTGGCAGTAAAATAAGGATTATTAGTCATCATAAATCCTTTGATTGTAATCGGATGTCTGTGTTCACCTCTCCCCCTCTCTGTTTTTCTCTCTCTCTCAAGTCACCCCTGACACATCCCCCCATACTCTCCATGCTCTCTGTTTCTAGATTCTTCACTTTAAGTTTGTTTTAATATCCTTCATTTTTACCTTCCTCATTACCTGAACTGCCGTACAGACCTAAAGTGGTACGAAAACGACTGAAACATGAAAAGAAGTAGGTAAGATATTTCGTTCCGCCATTTTGTTGTTGTGAAAGACAGTATTCATCAACAAAATTACGACTTTCTTCAAATTGTTTATAACAATTGGTGCTTTGAACGCTTCTTTGCTTTTTGGAATTGTGTTGACATTGACGACAAAAAAGTGAAAACTAAAATAGATGATGCCTGTTTCGTAATTGCCGGTTGATCAGTTCAAAAACATGGGAATGATTTTTGTTGTCTCGTTCGTCATTTATCAGATGGATTCCCCCGTCTCCTCGACGAAGGCGGCAGTACGTCGCAGGTCCTCCACTGAGTCCTCCGTAGAGCTTCCGGGCCGTTGGGATTGGGTCGGGCCAGGTTTTCTCTCGGAGCGCTTGGTGGAGCGGGCAGAACTGCAGCAGATGTTCTGTTGTCTGGCTGTCTGTTCTGCAGGGGCACTGCTCTGTGTCGCCGATACGGAGTTTCGTGTATAGGTGGTGTTTCAGGCGGTTGTGGCCTGTCCATGATTAATACGCAGAAGGAAGTAAGTTGTTAAGAAGGTTTGAGTATGCACCAGACCTAATTCCTGTCAAAAAAAACAACAACAAACAGGTAAGGGACCATCGGCAAAGAGCAAGGAAAAGATTTCTTCTATCAGCTGTGAAAACTGAATACCGTGTTTCCCTGTTTTCTGAATACCTTCTGCAACCTGATTGATAGATAAACAGACGATCTTTGGACTTAATAAACATCCTTGGTTTACTGACGCCACAGTAATATGTACATTCATATCCGCTTCTGACGCAGTATAATACATTTTCATACAGGCTCTTTAAGATATTTACTGTCTTTCTTGATAGCCCCTTTTTTCCTACTAAAGGCAATAAACACCACCAATCAACTCTGTCGAAGGCTTCTTCGAAGTCTCACCACTCATGCTTTTTTGTATAGCAGATATTAATGTAAAAATGTGATGAACTGTAGGGTGTCCTGATCTCAGTCTTTTTTCTCTTTATGTATGTATGTGTGTGTGTGTGTGTGTGTGTGTGTGTGTGTGTGTGTGTGTGTGTGTAAAAGAGAGTCAGAGTGAGAGAGAGAAAGAAAGAGAGAGAGAGAGACGGACAGAGACAGAGAGAGAGACAGGGACAAACAGCATTCTTTGTGTGAGACTGCATACAGTGATTCCTTTGAAATAATAATAATAATAATGATAATAATAATGTCATGATGACTGTCACGCGTGCTAAAGCGGACGTGCACCCTTCCGACAATACCCCACAACAGACGCCACAACTCAACGACTCCACACAGATTTTTTGGCATTGCATTTAATGTACGTATGTAACTATCTTTTCTTGTTTTTTTTCTCTTTTTTTAATAGAAAAAAAATGAATTATGAAGAAAGAACCACAGACTTATTCTATCCACAAGGTTCCCACAAAGGCACAGATAAGTGTGGTCACACGGTCAATTATCAAATAAAGATCAGGTTCACTTGGAGGCACGGCATCTCAACCTCACTCCCACCCATATCAAAAAACGAAAGTTTTTAAGTTTTTTTTCCCAGTCCAACTTTCTCTCTCTCTCTCTCACTCTCTCTCTCTCTCCGCCAGATAGTACATATGGAGCACAAATGTCAGTAACAACAATTGTCCAGGAGACCTTGGAGAAAAAAAAGAAAAAATGAAATGAAATGGAACAAAAAGGAATAAGATAACACAAAATAAAATAAAATGGTAGCTCAGAAGTACCTTTCTTTTTGTTTCTTTTCAGCTGAGTGTTAAACATATGAAGGTGGATCCCTTCCTGAGTGACGCTGATGGACTGAAGACTGGCACTCAGAACCGAATCGATGTCAGCAGAGACATCGGCGGACCTGTCGCTGGTACCTAGTGACGGGTGGTCTGGAACCATCATGTATCGATTGTATTTTCCACATGAATAGCGGCAACCAGCTCAGGAGTGTATTGAAAGACGCAAACACAACCCAAAAGAATGAGTGAAAAATATCTCAAGCAGAATTAGAAATTGCAAAGATGAATAACAAGAGAGTTTTTTTTTTATTATTATTTATTTTTAGAGAGTGAATGAAGCTGAAACTTCATTCACACAATGTTTTCTCATTGGTTGTCTGCATCTTCCGCACGTCCCGCTATTTCGACGCCGTAAAGAGAGATCAATAATTATCTCCCTTTTTCCCAATGCATAACATGTTACAAATACAATAATCTTTTACCATATATAGCAGTATTTTTCCCATAAACATTATGACATTATTCAGTCTTAACCCTTGGTGTCTAGTTGGACGCGCCCCATAAATCTCATAATATCGAATAAAATCATCTTTTACATATGAAGGCAATATATCTTATCCCCCTTCCATTCAAACAAATTTCTTCTTTTTTTTCTTCCTTTTTTAAAATCAAGTATTGCCTGGACAGACGACGCAAAAAATATTACCCCCATCCTATTGTCAAATTTCCTTTAAAGTATTTACTTCTCACATTTCCAAAAATTTTGCAGCAAAATTAATTTCATTAAAGCATGGGTCAACCTCCCCTGCCCACGCTCACATATTCTTTACACAAAATAAAAGTTGTGAAAATGACTAATGCATAAAGAAGAAAAATGAACGTAGCTTGTAAACAAGAGACAGACAATACTAACGTGGTAATAAACAACATAGCATGACCGGAAAAAACAAAAACACAAGAAAAACAACGAAACAAGACAAAGACAATAGTTCTGGAAAACCAGCTCCTACCCAGAGCGACATGAAGTCGAGAGACCGGCAGAAACTCCAACACCACGTAGACGTCCACAGGACAGAGCCCCTAGCCAGGAGAGTGTCCTGGAAAACCATGACCGGCGACAGAAAACGCTCCCACTGGCCTACGCACAGTGTGTTCTGTAGAGGAACTAAAGGTGTCTATATAGAAACACCGAAACGAAGACTGAACGACATTCCCGTCTGGCGAACACTAAGCCTTTTCCAGAGGATAAGGAATCGATGCAAAACAGCAACAGCCAAATGCTCCAAGGAACGCTTCCCTTCGAGTGAAGATGGAAAAAGTTAACGATAAGGACCGGAAGTAGGATAATTTGGGGCAAGAGGCCAAGTCAGGGGTCAGACGCTCACCCCCAAAATATCAGAGATCATGTGACACCGCTAACCAAAGATATTTTTACCGTTTCCGCTTGACAGCCGGGAAAATACACACCAACACGGAGGCCACTCACAAGTCAGCTATGTTTTCCACGTGATATGATTGTTTTCACTTTGATTTCTGTAAAACCCATGCTTATGTAAATTCGATGCCAGTGTCTGTTCTTCATTCAAAACAAAGTGCGATAATATTTTTTCTGTGAAATGAATATGTCAGCTGTTGGATCGTAGCGTTGAAACCGATTTGTCTCCTGCTTTTTCCTGGAAATTCTATCATCTTGGTGTTTTCAAACCAGTGGGGCAAAATGCCTACAAGGCGATGGGGCAAGACGCCTACCAGTTGGCCTTGTGCCCCTTCACTGGGCGTTTTGCCCCCTGTGATTTGGAAAAGATAGTGAACTCTTTGTTTGTGCTTCTTTCTGACTTCTTCAACTGTTTTGCTTGATAGATGTTAAACAGCATTGCTATACTTGTGCATTCATGCGTACATACTACGAAAAGAAATAAAATCAGTTTTTACAGGTCATAAGACCCATGTGAACAAAGGCGGGGTAGACAGTAGCAACTTTTGAGTATTCAATGTGATTTGATATTCAAGTACGCACTATATATGTTTTTTTAATTGCTGGAGGTAACTTTGCAGTTATGCATTTACAATACAAACTCCTGGTTTGATAATCCTGCCATTCGATGAGTTTGAGCAGAGTGACCGACCCTTGAAATTTGAAGGGAATAATGGAGGGGAATATATTTTTTATGCAAGGATGTGTGTCTTGGGCAGAAAAAATACATACGGCTTTCATTTCGCATCTGTCACACTGGACACAGAATGGGTACCCTGTTGGTTTCCCAAAGCAAGGTGTACTGTTCATAGCTAGTTTATTGCACTGTAAAGGGCAAAGTACATTCATACTTATGTGCACACGTGTGAGAGATTGAGAAACGTGCGGGAGGGGTGTGTGTGTGTGTGTGCGGGGGGGGGGGGGGGGGGGGGGGGGTCGAGGGGAATTACGTGCAAATACACCGCCTTCACAACAATCCACAAGTGGCTGTCCTTTCCCATTACCACACGTAGCATCTGGGTTTTCATCGTATTCCAGTCAGCAGGTCAGGGCCATTATTCATGGCACATCTCCTCTTCAAAAGCTGACATTCAAAAGGCCAGTGGGCATATATATATATATATATATAAAAAGCAGAATCAGCGGCCATCATAACATCTTCGCTGTTCAAAGCGAACATTCTCGGGAAAAAGGCAAAGACGGCTTACTGGGGCCTTTCATCTCTACTGGAGCCATGGATCATTAACAACAGACCTCCATAATCCCCTATCCTAACTGTCTTTGCCTCTGTCTGGCTCCAGGTAAAGCCCATCTCCTTGGTGTCGGCCTGGGGGCGTCTTATCATGTGTTTCTCAGTCAGACCCTTTTTTTCTTCCTTTGGCAGTTCCATGTCAGGGCCTGTCTGGTAATGCTTGACGATGATTTTCGTCGCGTTTGCCTGATCCATCTTCAGATTCTTCTTCAGTCCAATTCCTTTCAGCTGACAATAGTGTCTTCTTCCACATGTCGACGTTGCTGGTCTTATGTGGCCAGTGGATCTGGAGGATTCTTCTGACAGCTGTTGATGAATATCGGCACTTTGTTAAATGTAGTCGTTTTCATCCTCTATCAGTCAGTACCACACAGTAGCACTTACTTCACCTTGGATTTGAAAAACCTAATTTCAGTTTATTTCCATAGCACTCTGGAGCTCAAGATGTTCATGAGCTGTATCAAGACTGCTCTGGCCTTGACAGTCCTTGCTTTGACATATGCATCTGTGCCGCCCTGCTTTTCGACGATGGTGCTTCCAAGATAACTGAATGATTCCACTCCATTCAGTACCTTACCTTCCAGCGTGACTGGCTCAGCACTGGTTGTATTTGTTCTCATGATCTTCATCTTGTCCCTGTGGAAGTTGAGGCCTACATGCGATGAGGTGTCCGCTAGAACTGTGGTCTTATCCTGCATCTGCTGCTGGTTGTGGGACAGCGGGGAAGGATCATCCACAAAGTCCAGGTCATCCATCTGCTTCCATAGTGTCCATTGGAGTCGGATTGTTTCTTCTCTGTTCTGTGAATGTTCTCAGAATCCAGTCAATGACAAGTAGGAAGAAAAACGTAACAGGACAGTTTTGCCTCTTGACCAGTCTTGACCTGAAACTGTCTTGTGAATTCCCCCCTGTGGGTGACTCTGATTCTGGAAATCAATCGGAAAAGGAGACTTTTTCCAGGAAAAAAAAGCTAGCTAAGCAGCAGAGCAGCACAAATGAGACCAGGACGAAATCTGGAAGAACCACCAAAAGAAAACTGGAGGAAGTGAATGACGAAGAAGAGGATTGGTCCTTTTTAATATGTTGTCAGCAGTACAGTCACACCGGTCCACGTGAGATACGGGTGCAACACCATGTTGTCCTCCAACAGGCGTATGAAAAACGCATCCGTAGATTAGTCCAGTTTGTCTGCCCAAACTGCGATGCTGGTGACACTGATTGATTCTCAAACACACACACACACACACACACACACACACACACACACACACACACACACACACACACACACACACACAAACAGGAGGGAGGGGGATGAGTTGGAGGTTTGCAACCAGTTTTGTTCATCATTTTCATTGTAGAATTTGATTTTGATATGATTATAAAAGAATTGTCTAGACTCAAAGAGAGAGTGTGCTTATGTGATTACTGGAGATTGGGTGATAAACTGAAAGAATGAAGGCTGTGTGACAGTGAATGAGAGAGAAACAGAGACAGAGACACACAGAGAGAGAACAAAGGGGGGAGGGAGAGGAGAGACAGGGAGGGAGAGAGACGGAGGGAGGGAGAGAAGGGGGGAGGGAGATAGATGGAGAGAGAATAATGAATAAACCAATAACCATTGCCTTTAACCCTTTCACCACCAAGCTCGCATTTATGCACAGGCATGGTAGAGGACTCATGTCACTGAAAGGTGACCATTCATTGGTCTGTTATCCATGAACCCACTGCTCTTTAATGTTCGGTGGTAGGATAGGCCATATTTTCTATACATCGCGTGGAAAATCCCCAGCTATTTTTAGCCACTGTCTTTTCTGTGTTTATACCACAAGGGAATTTTGTACTCAAAATTGACTGGCGGTGAAAGGGTTAATGAAGTAGGCTAATTACAATAGAAATTCAACGCGATTTGTATCATTTTCAGTATTAAGTTTGTAATTACATCATGGGGCAAGACGCTCAAAATATGGGGGCAAAAAGCCCACACTGCCCCTTACGTGAATGCGTTTTGCCCCACGAATGGGGTAAGAAGGCAAAAAGAAAAAGAAAAAAAAGTTGTTTTTTTTAAACACCTTGAACGTATAATTGCTTGTTTCAATCTTCGATTGCTTGGGATATGTTGCAGCTTGGCTGGGCCTCTGTCGTTTACATTTGGTTACAAAGTGTTGTGGCTTCCACGAGAAGAGAAATCGGATTTCTTGCTTCAGGGGGGGCCCTTGCCCCGAATTACGGTACTAGAACTCCGCTCACTCAAAATTTCCTGTACATTTTCTGCTCAGTTGCACGAGACACTTACGAAATATACGATACACGGATACCGATATGACACGATCTCTCTCCACACCTGAACACCCAGTCACCAAGGGGAACATGCACGATGAAAACCTCGTGCACGAGCACTTGCAGCACGTGACACCCGCCTCTGAAAACAGAGCGACACACCACCTTCCTCCACCAGCTTCCTGCGAACAGAAAAAAAGGGAACGATACGGATTCGTACCCCCCATCTAAGCAAAAATAAATA